>NC_088328.1:13965000-14332500 GCF_036884655.1 Musa acuminata AAA Group | reverse complement strand
TTCGTTTCGATTAAAACTTTCGAATGAAAATGGTTTCGATTCAATCCGTTTTGGAGAGATTATGAACTTGAAAGCTCTCGTAAAAGTGCAAGAGAGGATTAAGGAGATTTGCAGTAATGTAAATTGCTCAAATGAAAAGCAAACCAGGATTTAGAGTAGTTCGGTCAACGTGACCTACATCTACTTTCGGATTCCTCCTCCGACGAGGTCTCCGGCATCCACTAAAGGCCTTCCTTCAATAGGTGAAGACCAACCACCTCTTTTACAATGCTTTCTCCTTTTCACGGGTTTAGGAGAGAACCCTTACAAGTCTCACACCTGTCTTGAATGATTTCAAAACTTAGAAAGGGAGGAGGAGAACTCTAGTACTTGTTTACAACACTTTTACACTCCAACAACTCAAGATTATCTCAATGCTTTCGTTCTCTTTCATGCAGAAAAGGATGAGATTTTTATAGGTCTCTCAATGGCTTCAAAAATAGAGCTAAAAAGTGTCTAATTCTAAATTTTCAGGGTCCTAGCGGTACCACCGCCATTATTGGGTGGTACCACCGCTTGACACCTGACACTAGGCTGTACTACCGCTTAATCTGGGCGGTACCACCGCCTGACAGAGTTCGGAGACTGAGCTCTAGCGGTACCACTACCTAACAGGGGCGATACCACCGTTGGCAGCAATAACTATCGGCGATACCATCGCCCAGACCATCTGGGAGACTGGGTCTTCTAGGCGGTGCCATCGTCGACCATGTTTTTAGGGGCTGATTGGGCTATTCAATCCGGCCCAAATCAGCCCTATTAAGGGCCCAATTAACCCTTAATTAAGTTAGTGGGATTACCTCTCAATCCTAATTTAATTTATGCTATAACTATGATAATTAAGATATGATAACAGCTCTTCTTGTTCCATTGTGTTAATTGCTCTTCCGACGAGCTTCCGACGTATTTCCGGCAAACATCCGACGAACTCTCAGCAATGCTCCAGCGGACTCCCGGCAAGCTCTTGGACTTTACAACGATCTTCTTGGCAAGTTCCGATGAGCTTCTTTGGCAAGCTCCTAGACTTCTTGATTGGTTTCGGCGAACTTCCGACGAACGTCCAGACTTCCGATGAACTCTCGAACTCCCAATGTGATCTCGATCTTGGCTCCGGCATAATACTTGCTTTATATCTTACTACTATCGTAGTTAATCCTGTATACTTATCTCAACATATAGATTAGATCAAATAAATTATAATTGACTTAATCATCAAAATCCGAGATTAACACCCTCTATACCAAGTATTTTGATCCACTTGATTAACTTTGATATAGTTAATCAAGTTTAACTTTTTTTTAAAAAAATATCATTGTATTTACTTATGTTACACATTATCGTTTCAGTCCTTTCCTAGGGAAAAAAAAATCTTATTTGCTTCAAATCTTTGATACATACATGATTTCCATTGGTCACCAGGAATGTGCTGTAAGCCACTAATGATCTGCTGGTTCCTGGGATTGCTCGACTGCCTAATTTCACAAAGTAACCACCCGTCGTGATGGATTAAATGTGGCTTCGGGCATTCATTCATTCTCGGAATCAAAAGAAGAGAACTCCTCATTCATGGTGCACCATGACATTGTACTACTTCCACTTGTAGTAGTACTGATGCTGTGCAATTGCAAATCTGCAATGCTGGTCTTCTGGGCCCTAATCATCCTGCTGTATATGAAGGCCCATCTTCAAATTTTGTCAAGGTCAACTGACGGACTGCAAAAAGGCAAACTGAACCATGCAAGACCAAAGGTACCAAGGTTGTCACCTTAGAACTCTATCCCTAGCCATTGACCATTTTCTAGCGTGGCAGACACTTTAAATGCATTTTACTACCTAATACTTCCTCCAGTTGAATGCCATGGTCCTCCTAATTAAGCGGGCAGTTCACATTAATGTGCTGTTTAATGCAATGTTGCAGAGGTGGATGTATGCATGCATGTATCTGTAGATTGCAAGTCGGCAGGGAGCCAAAAATAAATTAAAAAAACCATGCTGATGGATCACGAGTTGCAAATCTTGTTGGAGCTACTCGTATTGTTGTATGTGGAATGGAAAGGAAGGGTAGGGAAGGGAAGCAGCGAAATAGCATCATGCTTCTTGATGTGAGGCTACAGTTGGAGGGGTAAGAAGTGCTTATACTTCCACAAAATCACCTGCTCCATGTTCCTTTCGTTGGGTTAAGGAATTAATTCTTTATTTTGTGACGTTAATATTTTCTCTTATAAGATCTATTTATGTTTGTTCTTCCTTTGCTGATTTAGTTATCACCTATAGTTGTTTTCATAGACTTTCTACAAGCTTTAGAGTAAAATTAGGAATCATGATCTATATGGATTAATCTAACTAGATCAATCTATTTAAAACAGTTTGTCAGGTTTAGGTCAAGAGATCTTGATCTCTAGTAGTCTGATCAAGCATACGATAATACAAAAACATGATCTAGTTTGGTACTCCAAATCAACTCAACCCAATTGATAGATCATATAAGTTGAGTTTGGGTCGATAACACTTGATTAGGTTCGAATGCACCTATGCATCGTTACTAAAAGCTATTCCATCTCCTAAGTCAACAATTGGAATGTTTTCAGGGTAATAATACATAATGGAGTTCAGAAATCTTTTAGTTACATTTGGGATAGATTTTGAAAGAAAAATAAGTGTTCGAGGTATGTTTAAGTTTGAGTAATGGATACTCTACCCATTGTTATTCCTAAGATAAGCTATGGAGAGCAATGGATTGACTTTTTTTTTAATCTTTTTTATATTTTAATATATTCAATCCACTTAATAAAAATATTTCAATTAGGTTTCTCACCATTAAGAGTATAAGTCAGATCACATCTTGCTTAACAACTTAGGCTCTTTGATGCAATGATATTAATACAAAAAATTATGGGTTTGAGTCATGGATCACCTACCCATAGGAGAGAGAGTCTTAAAATATAAAATCATAGAACACACAAAGAATCACATTGATGGAGACCAATTTTGATAGGAATTACACCTAATTAGTTAGTTGACTTTGAATATAATTAACGATGAGGAGGACACAGACACCCAATTCTCTCCTCTTTTTGTATCAAACTGTATCCATTCAAATATTGTGACTGATTGCGTTAGAGATTGACTTCATCAAAAGCCATGTCGTGTATCATACACAACTCATAATCTCGGTGCCTCAGGGTGCACGTTGTCATACATTTCTACTCTTATTATTATGTGCACGATAGTTTCTCTATAATCTGCACTTGTTTTTGGCCTATGAAACTAATAAATTAGGCATCATATATCATGTGAAACCTCAATTTTAGTCGGTTTGCCGTTACGTACATGAGAGGTAAATGATCAGCTAGCTACATTATTCCTTTCTCCTACGCTCTCTCTCTCATTTCATATACTGTTAGTTTGGCAAGTCCCACATAGTCCAACATCAATAAAATCAAATTTGATATATCCTGTTTAAACTATAAATAAGGGCCTGAGTTTTGAAGTCAGATGCACCATAAGAAAATCTAATTGTTTGCTTTAGGCTTTTCTTGTTTAGTAGTTTCGTGTTTTATGACCTAGGAACATCTTCCTAAGGCATTTGTAATAGTCCATCTTTTATAGTAGTGATTTGCTCCTCATTCGTCCGTGGATGTAGGTCAATTGACCGAACCACGTAAATCTAGTATTCTTATCGCTTTTATTATTTTTGCTTTATTGTCTTTTATTTGGGTTGCCAAAGTACCCTTTTGGTAAATTTTTTGTGGCCAACTCTAACAAACTGGTATCAGAGCCTAGATTTGGGATCTTTTGGCAACGATGATAATAACAAAGATCGTTGTCGAGAAATTCGATAGAAATGTCAACTTCGGCATTTGGTAACTCAAGATGGAGGCCATTCTGGTTCAAAACGGAGTTGATTTTGTTAGGATCGAGAGCACTAAGAGGGGGGGGGGTGAATTAGTGCAGCGGATATTTTTCAGCGATTAAAAAATGAAAGCTGCGTTCGTTCGATAAAGACTATTTTGATGCAAAAGCCGATTCTAAGATTACTTATGATTAAGTGCAGTTTACGTTTAAACACAGTTAGCGTCTAAACGCAGTTTGCGTCTAAATGTAGATTGCGTCTAAACTCAGATTGCGTCTAAGCGCAGTTTGCGTCTTAGCGCAGATTGCGTCTAAACGCAGATTGCGTCTAAGCGCAGATTGCGTCTAAACACAGTTTGCGTCTAGGAGCAGTTTAAGCAGAAGTATAAAGACAATGTGCTGCTGTTGTACAGCTCAAAAAGTAATCTGCAAAAAACAGATTTACGTCTAAACGCAGATTTACGTCTAGACGCAGATTTACGTCTAAACGCAGATTTACGTCTTAAACGCAGATTTACGTCTGAACTTTGAAACTCATTTGTATACTCGCAGAAGGCAGTATGCAGTTGAAATCAAGAGGTAAACGTGAACTGAGATCTGATGATTGTGCGAGGAAAGCCGATTTACGTCTAAATGCAGTTTTACGTCTAAATGTTGAAACTCGTTCGTAAAATTGTAGAGGACAGTTTGCAGTTATCAATAGGATCAAAATGTAAGTGTAAACTGCAAAGAAACTCGTTCGTAAAAGCACGGAAGACAGTTCTGCAGAATCAAACGTAAACGTAAACTGTAATGTACGAAAATACGAATTTACGTCTGAATGCAGATTTGGAAGAACAGCACTTAGAACTTGTTCGTGAAAGCGCAGAGAGCAGTAGTAATGAAGGAGGTTTGCAGTAATGATAAAGTGCTAAAAAATAAACGCAAACCAGAGATTTAGAGTGGTTCGGTCAGCCTTGACCTACTCCACTTTTGGCTTCCTCCACCGACGAGGTCGCCGACGTCAACTAGGGGCCTTCCTTCAATAGGCGAAGGCCAAACTGCCCTTTTACAGTTTCTCTCCTTTTGACAGGCTCAGGAGACAACCTTTACAGACCTTTCTCTCCTCACTTTACAACTGAAAACTTGAAGAACAGAAGGAGGAGACTTAAAGGCTTTACAACACTTTTGAGCTCTTAGAATCACAGAAAAGATCAAGATTTCGGTGTAGGTCTATATCTTTTCAGTGCTGAATGGGTGGGGAATTTATAGGCCCCAACCCAATTCAAATTTGGAGCTCAAAACAATCAAATCCCGGAATTCTGGGATCAGGCGGTTGCACCTCTTGACTGGAGAGGTTGCACCGCCTGGCAGAGCTCGAAGACCGAGCTCAGGCGGTGCCACCTCTCTGCCAGGGAGGTTGCACCGCCCAGTCTTGCTCGAAGACTGAGCTCAGGCGGTGCCACCTCTCTGTCAGGGAGGTTGCACCGCCCAGTCTAGCTCGAAGACTGAGCTCAGGCGGTGCCACCTCCCGGCTAGGGAGGTTGCACCGCCCAGTCTCGCTGGAAGGCCTAGCCCAGGCGGTGCCACCTCCTGGCCTGGGCGGTTGCACCTCCTGGTGCAATCAGGGTCCGAATGGTTCATTCCATTCGGCCCAATTTCAGTCTTTCAGGGGCCCAATTGCCCCAAGATTAAGCCAATGGGATCACCTCCCATTTTCCAACTTAATCAACGTGCTAACTACGATTAAATCTAAGACAACTTCTGCAGCTTTGCTTCGGTGCGTCAATCGCTCCTTCCGGCGAGTTTCCGGTGAACTTCCGTCGATCATCCGATGAACCCTCGGTGATGCTCCTGCGGACTTCCGGCAAACTCCTGGACTTTGCGACGATCCACTTGGCAAGTTCCGACGAGCTTCGCTTGGCAAGCTTCTGGACTTCTCGGATCTGTTCTCGCAGAACCTCCGACGACCGTCCGAACTTCCGTCGAACTCTCGAACTCCCAACGTGATCATGAACTTGACTCCGGCGCAACTCCTGCTGCTTGTCTATCTTTCATCGTAGTTAATCCTGCACACTTATCTCAACACATAGATTAGACAACAAATGACAATTGACTTCATCATCAAAATCCGAGATTCAACAGATTTGGCACTACAGGGAGTTGAGAACATTCTAGATGTTACGTCAAAGGAAGATTTTACAAGTATGGATAAAAAGGCCTGATCAAGCATTATTCTAAATCTCTCTGACGAGGTTTTACAAGAGGTAGCTACGGAGACTATGGCTAAAAGCATGTGGGACAAACTTAAAGCCTTGTATATGAAGAGGATAGTAGAGAATCGTCTCTACTTGAAACAGAGTTTGTATATGCTTCGGATGACTGAAGGTACATCTTGTTAGGATCAAGAGCACTAAGAGGGGGGGGGGGTGAATTAATGCAGCGGAAAACCTTTTGCGATTAAAATCGAAAATTGCGTTCGTTCGATAGAAGTGATTTTGGTAAGAAAGCCGATTCGTAAATCACTTCAACTTTTGACTAGGAGAGATGTAGCAAAGATATGAACGCAGTTTGCAGTTATGATGAAAATCAGAATATAATCGCAAACTAAAATACGATGTTCGTACGATAAAACTGATTTGCATCTTAAACCCCGATTCGGAAAGCACTGAACTTTGAAACACGTTCGTAAAAACACAGAAGGCACTAAGCTATTGAGGAGGTTTGCAGTAAAGATAAGATGCTCAAAGTAAATGCAAACCGAGATTTAGAGTGGTTCGGTCAATCTTGACCTACTCCACTTTTGGCTTCCTCCACCGACGAGGTCACCGACGTCAACTAGAGGCCTTCCTTCAATAGGCGAAGGCCAACCACCCTTTTACAGTTTCACTCCTTTTGACGGGCTTAGGAGACAACCCTTACAGAATTTTCTCTCCTCTCTTTACAACTCAGAACATGGAAGAAAAGAGGGAGAAGAACTTTTGGCCTTTACAACAATTTTGAGCTATAAGAATCACAGAAAAAGATCAAGATTTCGGTGTAAGTTCATACCCTTTCAGTGCTGAATGGGTGGGGTATTTATAAGCCCTAACCCAGTTCAAATTTGGAGCTTAAAACTGTCAATTCCCGGAATTCCGGGATCAGGCGGTTGCACCTCCTAACTGGAGCGGTTGCACCACCTCGCAGAGCTCGAAGACTGAGCCTCTGGGCGGTGCTACCTCCTGTCAGGGGCGGTTGCACCTCTTGACAGAGCTCGAAGACCGAGCTCAGGCGGTTGCACCTCCTGACTGAGGCGGTTGCACCGCTTGGCAGAGCTCGAAGACCGAGCTCAAGCGGTGCCACCTCCTGTTAGGGGAGGTTGCACCGCCTAGTCTCGCTCGGAGACTAAGCCCCAAGCGGTGCCACCGCCTGGCTGGAGCGGTTGCACCTCCCAGTCTCGCTCGGAGACTGAGCTCAGGCGGTGCAACCTCCTGCCTTGGGCGGTTCAACTGCCTGGCAGAAATCAGGGTCCGAATGGGTTGATCCATTCGGCCCAATTTGGGTTTTTCAGGGGCCCAATTACCCCAAGATTAAGTTAATGGGATCACCTCCCATTTCCAACTTAATTATTATGCTAACTACGATATTCCCTAAGACATTTACTGCAACTTGCTCCGGTGCGTCAATCGCTTCTTCCGGCGAGCTTCCGGCGAACTTCCATCGATCATCCGATGAACCCTCAGTGATGCTCCTGCGGACTTCAAGCAAACTCCTGGACTTGCGACGATCCACTTGGCGAGTTCCGACGAGCTTCTTTGGCAAGCTCATAGACTTCTTGGATTAGTTCCCGCAGAACCTCCGATGACTGTCCGAACTTCCGTCGAACTCTCGAACTCCTAACGTGATCATTGTCTTGACTCCGGCGTAACTCTTGCAACATGTCTTTCTTCCATCGTAGTTAATCCTGCACACTTAAAACAAAACTTCGATCGAGACAATTAATCCTAAGCAATTAACCAAGTTGTCCGGCATGTCATTGGTCCCTCGACGCTTCGTCCGATTCTTCGGCGCATCGTCCTCTCCTGCAGCCTATTGCCCAATCGGCCAGTTGACTCCACAACTCTGATATCCTTGGCACAATACCCGCTCTTCTTGGCCCGATGCCCGAGTCCACGGCCCGAAGCCTTCTGTCGATACGTCGACCGATCCACCGGCCCGATGTCCAATCTTCTAACATGTTCCTCCGGCACAACATGATTTTTCAGCTTTAATTGTCTCATCCTGATCGAAGCATCCTGCGTCACTCAAAACGCAGATTAAATCATAAACATATATCAAGTAGTTTCATCATCAAAATATGAGATTCAACAATCTCCCCCTTTTTGATGATGACAACCACTTAATGACGGAGTTAAACTTAACTCTCGGAGTTTAAACAAACTTCCCCTATCAATATGCCATATTGATAGAACCTTGAATTCAAACTGAATTCAAGTCATTGCAATATTCATCATGAATACTTGCAACACGTCATCGAGAACTTATGCATAACATGTCATGTCATCAACATACTTCTCCCCCTTTGTCATCAACAAAAAGGAAAAGTACCACAATCAAGTGTTTGTGATATTGGTTCAACTCAGTGCATGAAAAACATAATATCAAGTTTTATCATCATGCAAGTTTGCTATTATCAAATATCAACATGTAAAATTGCGATGTAAGCTTTTGATATCATAACGCAAACATTTCAAGTGTTTATCAATTGTAGCATTTCATCACATGGAAAGATATCAACGCGTAAAATTACGATACAAGTTCTTGATATCTTAACGCATGATGCAAACATGGCATAATGCAAATTTGGCAATCATAGCATCAATTCATATATCTCTTGATGATGCAAGCATTGCAAATATGGCAATCATATTAATTAATATATCTCTTGATGATGCAAGCATGGCATAATCATAGCATCAGTGTTCATAGCATCAAATCATATATTTCTCCTCCTTTGTCATCAACAAAAAGGAGAACGATATAAGCAAATTTTAAGCATAAGTGCTTGTAATTATTCATGTCATAACTAGGTTCATATCATTTTCCAATAGTGAGTGATAGGATATCAATTATACAAACATCTCAAGGAAAACATGACATGGAGATAGCTTTGTAAACTTCTTCCTTTTTATCTGTTATTGTCTTTTTGCATGAAGGAGGAAGACTATTTGTGATACATGCTATTTGTGAGTTTACTTCGAGTGAAGTTAAAATCGATGAGAGATTAAATCATGCTTCATTTTTACAAGGATCAAGATATGTATGTGAAACAAATCCTTGCAAGTAAAAACACTTTCATCCATATTCATCAAATCCATTTCTCAAAAAATATTTTTCACATGATATGTATATGAGAGATGTATTTGCTAGTTGATTACATATGTCAAAAATCAATGATATGAACTAAACTTGATATGACATATGCTTGTTAAGTTCGAAAGAGAGTAATGTATCGAGAAAATCTGATTGTTAGGATCAAGAAAATCCGAAAATGAAATTTGACTCTTTCTTGCATTCGGACAAGGTTTTGCTATATATATTCAATTACAATCATGAAGGTAAGGCATGCTCATCATCATGGTAGTACGATGGCAAGTTTACAATTTTAAGACACGCAAGCTAGTAATTTTGAGATATTCAAGAAAGCAATTCCTTTTCTTTTGAGAAGTGTAATTATTTTCTTTCTCCTTTTTTTTTAATTATATGAGCTAGCAAATTAGCTTTCAAGCATGTTTTGCTCCCCCTTTGTCATTGTCAAAAAGAAGGGAAGACCCTTTACGTTAATTTCTAAATTATGACAAAGGTAAATAGCATTGATGAAAATTCAAGTCTTGAATGTCAAAATAATTATTTTATCATGAATATTTCATCATTGCATGCATCATTATCATCATATATATTTTTAAAACATATAAACTCATTATTATATGATTCCAAATCATCATTCCTATTATTTCAATCATTGTTTCAATCATCTTTATAGCTTATCATGCACAATATGTCAAACCATCTAACATGATACAAACATTTATTTTTAAAGTATTTATCACTATTTTCATGTATGATAATAAAGTGTTCATGATACTGAACATTAAATCAATATTTTTTAAGTATTTATCACTTCATTTTGATCATGACACCAAATATTCATCATTTAGAGCATTCACGATATTAAATCAACATTTATAATACTTCATTTTAGCAACAACTCATAGCATTTTAAATCATGATTCACATCATATGCAATACATCACATCATAATTAAAAAGCTCAAGTATTGCGTGCATCATTGCAAATCATAAATGATGGTATCAATTTTGTTAAATTATATCCTACCATGCATGATCATAACTTTTCATTTGTATACATCAAAATAAATTAATGAATATTTCATGTATTCATATCATCACATAAGGAATATCAAGAAGAATTGGTAATGAGATTTACGAATCATGTAGACAAATTATGAATATTAAAAGACATATTATGATTCTTTTTAGATAACTCAAATAGCAAAAAGAAAGAATCATAGTAAGTTATTTTGATTTATAAAAAGAATTCTCAAGTTATAATTCCAAGAAATCACGATTCATTTCAATAAATTTCAATAAGAACACAAAGTAGGTGATCTTGATTCATAAATGATTTCAAGTTATAAATCATAGGAAATTAAGATCATGATTTCGATAAAACCCATTAAATTCAAATCATCAAAATCTCAACATTACTTTCAAGAGATTCAAAATGGCATAGATAATTTTATTAATCTCTTAGTGAAAAAGTCAATAAGGTAGAGAAAATTAAATTTTCAAGAAAAATACTTTTCTCTTTTTAGTTGTTTTAATTCATATGATTTTACTTCATCTATGCCAAACATGTAGCATGTTTTAAAATCGAAAGTGCAAGTTTTATTATGACAAAGATCAATAAGGCACTTTCATTACCGTGAAAATCGAAAATCACAAGATTCATCATCCATAATTATAAAACTAATAAACACGATTTTTAAAATCTCATGCATAGAATAAAATCATGGTATCAAAACATCATTATATCATCAAGCATGATTTCATATTTTCAATCAAAATCATTTTGTTTGTTTATCATAAAATATGTATTTTTCATGATCATTTTCAGAACTACTAGCATGATCATAAATTTTACATTTTCATCATAATTTTTTTTTAAACATGTAATTTTTAAGAAAATTAATTCTATACTAAAAAAGAAAATGCATTATGAAGAGCATCATGTAATTTCGAAATAAATTAAGGGGGTTTTGATTACCTCATTATTGAATGTCGTTAATGCGTAGTTTGCCACCTCGCCTTTCTTGATTTTCTCCTCATCTTCGGAGGAGCTCGATTCATCCCACTTTATGTTCTTCTTCTTTGGCCTCTTCCTTCGTTCAAGTTTATTATTTTTTTTAGATTTTTGTTTAATAAACTTATTAAGATTTAGTGTTCGAAGTTCAAGTTCATCATTGTCCTCATCACTTGAGTCATCGCTCAAGTGGTATTCATTTGTCCGAAGTTTCAAATCCTTTGGAAGGTGATTTTGTTCATCATGTGCATTGTGCACCATTTCATATGTTATCAACGAACCAATACAATGAACTTGTATTGCAGTTACTTTTGAATCCCACTTCTTAGAAAGAGAACGCAGAATCTTGTTTACGAGTTCAAAATCTGAAAAACATTTTCCAAGAGCTCTTAAACTATTGACGACATCCGTGAAACAGGTGTACATATCGCCTATAGTCTCGCTTGGTTGCATTCGAAAAAGCTCAAAATCATGCAATAAAATGTTAACTTTCGAGTCTTTGACTCTACTAGTTCCCTCATGCATGATTTCAAGTGTTCGCCAAATGTCAAAAGCCGTTTCGCACGTAGAAATCCGATTGAACGCATTTTTGTCCAAAGCGCAAAATAAGGCATTCATAGACTTTGCGTTTAAAGAAAAATACTTCTTCTCCAAATCCGACCATTCGTTCATCGGTTTGGAGGGAAGTTGAAAACCGTTTTCAATGATATTCCATAAATCCAAATTCATAGAAATTAAGAAAACTCTCATTCGAGTTTTCCAATAAGTGTAGTCCAATCCGTTAAACAACGGTGGACGAAAGACCGATAAGCCCTCTTGAAAGCCATGAAGAGCCATTTCTCTCAGGTGTAAATCTGAAATGAGAAATACCGGGCTCTGATACCAATTGTTAGGATCAAGAGCACTAAGAGGGGGGGGGGGTGAATTAGTGCAGCGGAAAACCTTTTGCGATTAAAATCGAAAACTGCGTTCGTTCGATAGAAGTGATTTTGGTAAGAAAGCCGATTCGTAAATCACTTCAATTTTTGACTAGGAGAAATGCAGCAAAGATATGAACGCAGTTTGCAGTTATGATGGAAATCAGAATATAATCGCAAACTGAAATATGACGTTCGTACGATAAAACTGATTTGCGTCTTAAACCCCGATTCGGAAAGCATTGAACTTTGAAACACGTTCGTAAAAACACAGAAGGCAGTAAGCTATTGAGGAGGTTTGCAGTAAAGATAAGATGCTCAAAGTAAATGCAAACCGAGATTTAGAGTGGTTCGGTCAATCTTGACCTACTCCAATTTTGGCTTCCTCCACCGACGAGGTCACCGATGTCAACTAGAGGCCTTCCTTCAATAAGCGAAGGCCAACCACCCTTTTACAGTTTCATTCCTTTTGACGGGCTTAGGAGACAACCCTTACAGAATTTTCTCTCCTCTCTTTACAACTCAGAACATGGAAGAAAAGAGGGAGAAGAACTTTTGGCCTTTACAACAATTTTGAGCTCTAAGAATCATAGAAAAAGATCAAGATTTCAATGTAAGTTCATATCCTTTTAGTGCTGAATGGGTGGGGTATTTATAGGCCCCAACCCAGTTCAAATTTGGAGCTCAAACCTGTCAATTCCCAGAATTCCGGGATCAGGCGGTTGCACCTCTTGACTGGAGCGGTTGCACCGCCTGGCAGAGCTCGAAGATTGAGTCTCTGGGCGGTGCTACCTCTTGTCAGGGGCAGTTGCACCTCCTGACAGAGCTCGAAGACCGAGCTCAGGCGGTTGCACCTCCTGACTGAGGCGGTTGCACCGCCTGGCAGAGCTCGAAGACCGAGCTCAGGCGGTGCCACCTCCTGTCAGGGGAGGTTGCACCACCCAGTCTCGCTCGGAGACTGAGCCCCAGGCGGTGCCACCGCCTGGCTGGAGCGGTTGCACCTCCTAGTCTCGCTCGGAGACTAAGCCCAGGCGGTGCAACCTCCTGCCTTGGGCGGTTCAACCGCCTGGCAGAAATCAAGGTCCGAATGGGTTGATCCATTCGGCCCAATTTGGGTTTTTCAGGGGCCCAATTGCCCCAAGACATTTACTACAACTTGCTCCGGTGCGTCAATCGCTTCTTTCGGCGAGCTTCCGGTGAACTTCCGTCGATCATCCGATGAACCCTCAGTGATGCTCCTACGGACTTCCGGCGAAATCCTGGACTTGCGATGATCCACTTGGCGAGTTTCGACGAGCTTCTTTGGCAAGCTCATGGACTTCTTGGATTGGTTCTCGCAGAACCTCCGACGACTGTCCGAACTTCCGTCGAACTCTCGAACTCCCAACGTAATCATTGTCTTGACTCCGGCGCAACTCCTGCTGCATGTCTTTCTTCCATCGTAGTTAATCCTGCACACTTAAAACAAAACTTCGATCGAGACAATTAATCCTAAGCAATTAACCAAGTTGTCCGGCATGTCATTGGTCCCTTGACGCTTCGTCCGATTCTTCGGCGCATCGTCCTCTCCTGCAGCCTATTGCCCAATCGGCTAGTTGACTCCACAACTCCGATATCCTTGGCACAATACCCGCTCTTCTTGGCCCGATGCCCGAGTCCACGGCCTGAAGCCTTCTATCGATACGTCGACCGATCCACCGGCCCGATGTCCAATCTTATGACATGTTCCTCCGGCACAACATGATTTTCCAGCTTTAATTGTCTTATCCTGATCGAAGCATCCTGCGTCACTCAAAACACAGATTAAATCATAAACATATATCAAGTAGTTTCATCATCAAAATACGAGATTCAATACATCTATACTCTCACATCTTGATAAATTTGATTTCTTAGTTATGGATTTGGAGAATATAAATGCAAAAATTGATGACGAGGATAAGGCCCCTGAAAAAGAAATAATTTTGTATCGGGAAATTAAATCTGCACTAAAATCTAAGGAGTAGATAGACAAGGATATCATTGGGGAAAGTATAGGGAATCAGACTGAAGGTCTGATTGTCAAGGGTAAAACGGATAAAAGAAAATTTGATAGTAGTAGATCTAAATCTAGATCTAAATCCAAACATAGAAATTTGGAGTACATATATTGTCATAAAATGGGGCACATTAAGGTTGATTGCTTTAAATTGAAAAATAAATTAAAGCAAAAGGGAAAAATTATTGAGAAAACTACTGAGTCCACTGAAACTATTGTTGCAGCTGATGAGAATATTGAAAATATTTTCTTTGCTACTGATGATAGGACGAGGTCTAAAAATGAATGGATTTTAGATTCGGGTTGTTCTTATCACATGTGTTTTAATAGAGATTTGTTTTTCACATATGAATCTTGTAATGGTGGAATTATTTTGATGGGCAATAATGCCGTGTGTGATGTTATTAGTAGAGGCATAATCCGAATTAAAATACATAATGGTATTGCGAGGACGCTCACTAATGTTAGACATGTTCCTGATTTAAAAAAGAATCTTATCTCTTTAGGCACTGTAGAGGCTCTTGGGTATAAATACGCAGCTGAAGGTGGAGTTATGAAAATTTCTAGAAGTGCCCTTATTGTTATGAAAGCTTGTAGGTCTAGTAGATTATATATTTTGCAGGGAACTACTATCACAGGCTCAGTTGTAGTCTCGTCATTATCATTGTCTGATTCTGACATCACCAAATTATGGCATATGTGTTTGGGTCATATGAACGAAAAAGGTTTGAGCATATTGAGCAAAAGAGGTCTTCTTTACGGGCAAAGTACTGGGCCACTGAATTTTTGTGAACACCGCATTTTTAGAAAGCAGAAAAGAGTCAGCTTCAATTCTTTGACAATTCACAAAACGAAAGGTACTCTTGACTATATTCATTCAAACCTTTAGGTTCCAGCTCATGTTCAGTCTAAGGGTGGTGCCAGGTATATGTTGACTTTTATTGACGATTATTCTAGGAAAGTTTGAGTTTATTTTCTGAAGCATAAAAATGATAGTTTTCTAACCTTTAAACAATGGAAGGCTTTGATTGAGAAGCAAACAGGTAAACAGATTAAGCGGCTTCGAACAGATAATGGCATGAAATTTTGTGAAGGTGACTTTGATGAATTCTGCAAAAATGATGGAATTGTTCGACATCGCACTGTTAGGATGACGCCTTAGCAAAATGGTGTGGCTGAACATATGAACAAAACACTCTTGGAGAGAGCAAGGTGTATGATCTCAAATGCAGGGTTGACAAAGGACTTTTGGGCAGAGGCGATTAATATGGCCTCTTACGTTGTCAACCGCGCTCCTTCTACAGCACTTAACTTTAAAACTCTGGAGGAAGTTTGGTCATATACTCCTGCTGATTATTCTGATTTAAAAATTTTTGCGTGTCCAACATACATGCATGTAAATGAAGAAAAATTAGAGCCTCGAGCTAAAAAGTATATTTTCCTTGGGTATGCTTCTAGGGTGAAAGGATACAGATTATGGTGTTCTGATCCCAAATCTCTAAAATTTATAATCAGTAGAGATGTTACTTTTGATTAATTGTCTATGTTATCTACTAGTTGTTAATTGTGTATGGAATCTACTAGTTGTACAAATGACAGTGCGCAGAAGTAGGTGGAGCTTGAGATTGGTAGTTCAGATTCTTTTAAGTTGAACTCTTCTACTCAAAGAATGCCAGTAGATGGTCCCGAATCTACTGACAAAGATGATCTAGAGGAAGAGCAATATTCCATAGCCAAGAATAGACCATGGAGAGATATTCGACCGCCACAAAGATATGCAAATTTAGTTGTATATGCTTTGTCTGTTGCAGAAGAAACAAGTAAAGTTGGTAAGCCTACTAACTACTCGGATGCAGTTCCTTATGATAATTTCGCTAAGTGGTTGATTGCGATGAATGAAGAAATAGAATCTCTCCATCAGAATAGAACTTGGGATCTTGTGAAGCCGCCTTCGGGTAAGAAAATTGTTGGATGCAAATGGGATACTATTGCTGAGGGAAAGGTCCTTGTTCAAAAATTTATACGAAGGATAATCCAGCTGATATAATTACGAAGCCTCTTCCAGTTTACAAGTTCAAGCAGTGCTTGGACTTGGTTGGTGTTCATTGTTGGTGATTGCCTATTAGGGCTTTTGTGAAGAAGGTGGAGCAAGTTTTGTTGGGACATGCCAAGGTGGAGATTTGTCAGTTTGGCAAGTCTCACATAGTCCCACATCAAGAAAATCAAGTTTGGTATCTCTTGTTTAAACTATAAATAAGAGTTTAGGCTTTGAAGTTAAATACATCACAAGAAAATCAAGTTTGGTATCTCCTGTTTAAACTATAAATAAGAGCTTGGGCTTTGAAGTCAGATGCACCATAAGAAAATCTAATTGTTTGGCTTTTCTTATTTAGTAATTTCGTGTTTTATAATCTAGGAACATCTTCTTAAGACATTTGTAATAAATAGTCTCTCTTTTATAGTAGTGATTTGTTCATCCTTCGTCCGTGGATATAGGTAAATTGATCGAACTACGTAAATATGATGTTCTTATCGTTTTTATTATTTCTACTTTATTATCTTTTATTTGGGTTGTCAAATTATCCTTTTGTTAAATTTCTTGGCCAGCTCTAACATATACTAACTTCTAAGTCACAAGATAATAAGCTGACCAGTAGAATCTAAAGAGGACGATGAAATGGCACAGATTTATTGTGACGATGAGTTAGATGATCAAGTAAGGATTAGGAGCATCGCTGACACATCAATCAGCACCCTAGCTTTATTAACATAATCCTTGAATTTTAGTTTTCTTCACCATTGTTAATTAGCTTAAGGTTTATAATTACAAAATAACTAACCCCATGGACAAAGATAAAAGAGAAGTTATCCAAATCCAAGTCTAAAGGGTTTATTTATTCTCCTAGGAAGAGGAGGGAGGCATCAGACAGATGAACAAGAGATTCCTTCCTCACTCTACTTACCTGGATTGCACCTTGTTTTTTATGACTTGGGAAAAGTTGAATCTTGCGGGCACAAGTGATTAGGTTTTCTTTTCATTCTCTCTCTCTCTCTCTCTCTCTCTCTCTCTCTCTCTTTTTGTAGCTTTGGCATAAAGAATGATAGTCTTATATTAGCTGGCTAAGCTTGAGAGAGTGAGAGAGAGTTGTAACATGGCAGAATGTGTAGGGTGTTTATTTTTGTGGGGACTGCATTGGACCCGGCACGTTGTAACTCTCCCTTGTGGGACCCAATGAACAGCTGTGACAATGCGCGCTTGTCTCCCCCTGCCTTTCTTTTTTATTTTCTCCCCCTCACGGTACCTATTCCACCCTCTCGCCCCTTTTCACCATCTAATTCTTCATTACTTTCATTTATATTAGAATCTCTTAACAACAACATATGTGCATAAAATTAGTAAATTATAAATGAATTGTTAATCTTCGGATACACAATAATAACAAGTTGAAATGTTTCAACGAATTGGGATATGTTGCATGCATTTTTTCTTATCTCCATTAAAATCACTGTAAATCAATATCCTTTATAATCTCAACATAGATATTTCTTTATCTCTTTCTAACCATTGTATTATACCTAATTACTCATAAATAAAAATATTAGTTTTTAACTTTTTAAGGACTTCACACATCCAACACTCGGATTGATAAAATAAAGTTAGCCTACTAAAATTTTTCCTTCAGTCTCAGATGGACTTGATGTCATGTAAAATTTTTAATATATTTCTTTTACTTTAATCTCTTTTTTGTTATGTGTGTGATGAAGATGAGTTTTGATTTTATAATCTTACAATGATCTAATAAATTATATACAAATCATGTTTTAATAATGATCTCTTTATTTATTGAATAATTGATCTAAAATATCTGCGTGAAAATCTTTCCAAACCTCAATTCTCCTCTCAATAAGCTCAAATGAGATGTTAATGTAGTTTTAGAGAGTCCATCAGTTCTGTACTTGTTTAATTACTTTTACCAAACATAGGGAAGCAACGCAAAAACTCACTACAAGATATACTCGGGACTGCGACAGCAACAAGACATGACGACAGACGTGACGACGTTCCTTCTCTTTCTTCTTTCTCTATCTGCCTCAACTCTCCCCCCTTCTTACTTCTTTATCTCTCTTGCAATCTTTCTTTCTCTCTATATATATATTCTATTTGTCCTCTCGGATTTAATTATTCTAAGGCAGCAAAAGTAAGCCCACTTGACAGCGCAGCTTCTTGTTTGTTTCATCATCTTCTCCCCTTCTCTATCTCTTTCTTTCTCACTCGATTCATCTGTTCTATCCAATCTTCCCTTTTCTACCGTTTCTTCCCTTCCTTTCACCCTCACCCTCATCTCCTGTATATGTATTAGTATTCTTTCGTTTTAGTTACACATCCATCTAAAAATTTCTCTTTCATTAGCTCCTCTCTCTATCTTTCTCTCTTTCCAGTTGTCCATGTTTCCATCTTTCCAGTTGCACTGAATTCCTTTTTCTGTTTCTGATTCCTGCACGGAGGGGGAAGAGAGGAAGAGGGAACAAACACAATTCCTAGTATTCCAGAAAGAGAGCAATTGATGGTAATTGCCTTAAATCCTTTTGAGAGCTGAAAGAGAAAACAGTTCCCACAACCATGCAGCTACTACAGCAGCAGCAGCAGGAGGCCGCTGCAACCGGTCCCAGAGCTGACATGCTTCGAATTCCAGGAGGCACTGACCCCCTCCATCCGCCGGCCGAGGCTGCCTCCCCCATCAGCAGCCTGCCGCCGCCGGATGCCACCGCCAACTTAGATGAACTAACCCCAGCCGTCGCCGGGAACGAGGAGGCAGAGCCCAGCGGCGTGCCCGGGAACCGGTGGCCGCGGAAAGAGACGCTGGCGCTGCTGAAGATCCGCTCCGAGATGGACGTCGCCTTCCGAGGAGCCACATTTAAGAGCCCTCTCTGGGAAGACGTCTCCAAGTAAGGCGGCATTACGTTCTTCATAATTCCCACCCCTCCTGCTGTTCCTATAGCTCTTATTTTCCTTCTCTCTCCTCTTGCTACTTTCTCCGTGTGATGCTTCCCTTGTCCCACTAAACGAGAGACGAGGGACCTTTCGTGCTATAATTGTGGTGAAAGAGAGAGAGAGAGAGAGAGAGAGTCGTTACGGTTTCCTTGGGATCTCTACTTCACCATCTGGTGTCTAGAAAAAAGCTGAGCTAATTGGAGAATTCTGCTATCTGACGATCTATGATTGGATTCGTACCAAGGGGACCACTTCAGCTGCACCACTGATGCAGAGCATCGATCTTTGGGGGGAGAAAGGGATAGCGAGACAGAGAGGGGGAGAGAGGGGTTCATCACATATTCCTATCTTCTTCATGTTGTTCCCTATTTACTCCCTCTCTTTTAGTTGTTGTTAGATAACTGCTGTGTTCGGGTGGTGGTGGTGGGCAGGAAGCTGGCGGAGATGGGCTACAAGAGGAGCTCAAAGAAGTGCAAGGAGAAGTTCGAGAATGTACACAAGTATTACAAGCGCACCAAGGAAGGCCGCGCCGGCCAACAGGACGGCAAGGCCTACCACTTCTTCAGCCAGCTCGAGGCCATCCACAACCGTAGCGGAGGCGGCGCCACCACGCTCTCTGCGGCTGTCTCCCAGCCGACCCCGGCTAGCTTCACCGCCGGCGCGGTGGGTTCCCCGGCTGCCAGAATCCGACCTTCACCCATCTCGGCCGTGGGCTCACTGCCCATCCCGACGCCAGCTAGGGTCGTCGTTGAGCTCGGCCCACACGGATTCTCTAGCTCGGCTGCTGCCGCCAACGGGATCAACTTCCCGTGGAATTCATCCTCCTCGTCAACGGAATCGGACGAAGAGGATACAGAAGAGGCCGGTGAGAACCAGGAAGGACGGAAGAGGAAACGCAGCAGGAGCTCGCGAGCTCGACGGCAGCTAATGAACTTTTCCGAGGCGATAATGAAGCAGGTTATGGAACGGCAGGAGGCCATGGAGCAGAAGTTCTTGGAGGCAATCAAGAAGAGAGAACATGAACGAATGATTCGAGAGGAGGAGTGGCGGCGCCAGGAGATGGCGCTGCTCAGCCGCGAGCAAGAGTTGCTCGCCCAAGAGCGCGCCGTGGCGGCGTCCCGAGACACCGCAGTAATTTCCTACCTTCAAAAGATCAGCGGGCAATCTAAACCATTGCCTGCAGCCACCACCACCGTCTCGGCCATCTCCACCAGACCGCCTACTATGCTGCAGTCGCACGCTCCGTCTCTTCCACAACCGCCACCTCAGCCGCGACAGGGGCAGACACCGCAGGAACAGAAGCCGCCAGTGCCGGTACAGCCACTTCAGCATCATCATACGCAAAGCACCGATATCGAACAGTATCAGCCCTTATCGGCAAAGCAGCCGCCGGTGCCGATCAGCTCGGAGACTGATCAGGGCATTCTCGGCGGCGGCAGCTTCGAGCCACCGTCTTCCTCGAGATGGCCCAAGGCGGAGGTCCATGCACTAATCCAGCTGTGGACTGGGCTCGAGTCGAGGTACCAGGAGGCAGGTCCTAGGGTTCCGCTGTGGGAGGAGATCTCCGCCAATATGCAGCGGCTGGGATACAGCCGGAGTGCCAAGAGATGCAAGGAGAAGTGGGAGAACATCAACAAGTACTTCAAGAAGGTGAAGGACAACAGCAAGCAACGCCCGGAGGACTCCAAAACCTGCCCCTACTTCTACCAATTGGACGCAATCTATAGAAAGAAACTGCTCGGTCATGGCGGCCGCGGCGGCGGCGACGGCGACGGCCGTGGCAGTGTGGGAGTCCAACAGCAGCAGGAGCAAGACCCCAAATGCAGTCCAGTTCCGCAAGAAAGGGCTGACAACGTGGTACAGATGCAGCACCAACGGCAGACTCCATCCGAGGCCAAATACAAGAACGGCAGCGACAGCAACAGAAATGGTGGGAATTCGAAACAAGCACAAACGAGCAATGGAGGGCATCCGCCAAGCTTCTTTGAAGAAGGAATCAACAAGGTAAGGAGGGCATATCCATCGAGCATATCCTTCGTAATGTAATTGTGATCAAACCATAACTTGTGGGAGATCATTGCATCTGAAGACGGAAGACATCGTGAAGGATCCTATAGAGCAAAGACAAAGGCAGGAGATAGACGACCCCGACAGCGAAAATCTGGACCAAGACGACGATGACGAGAGCAGCAAGTTGCAGTATACGATACATTTCCAGAGGCAGGATGTGGGTGGTGGCGGCGGTAATGCACAGGCAGCGGCCGCGGCGGCCGCAGCGACTGCAGGTTCCTTCTTGTCTCTGGTTCAGTAGTTATTGTAATCTCCACCAGTTCTCGCTTCCTCCTCTCGGTTGTACCACGTTTAGCTTTCTCCGCCAACACAACAGTCACGTCCGAGTACTCGCAGCCAACACACCCATTTCCGTTCTTCTCCTTCCATGTCACATCTGCATCATAAAACGTGATTTGATGTGGATTAAGAATCCTAGCGCACACATCTCTTACAAGATGCCATTCCAGATCGAGAGAAGTTCCCATCGACTGAGGAAGAGAGAGATGAAGGAAATGGTGTATCGATTCACACACACTGCCTGCATGTCTCAATCTTCTTTCCTGTACTCTTGGCCACAGTACCTCGCCGGAGGGAACATGATGGAGTTTGGTGCGGCTCCTTTTTAATCTCTTCCTTTTATTTCTGCCTTCTCAAATCATTAATCAATTATGGTGAAGGTCTTTGATGCTTGTTTATGCACTGTTAAGATGTACATTTACTTATCTTCAAAGTATTGCCAAACTTAACATGTTTTTATAATTAGTATACTTATTGGTTAAGGCATAATCCTGGTCTTTTATGGAAGAAACGTGGCACTGTAGCGGGCAGCGGGTGCTGTTTGGGATGCCCAACATCCCCCCTTTCCTTTTTACTGTTCACAGGCTTTTCTGTGTGGAATTTGTTCTTCTTTTTAGCGCTCTGCTTTCCGACATCCACCGCAGCCGCAGCAGGAGGAGGTGGAGGTGATCCGTCCCTACAGAAGCAGAGATTAAAACAAAAAAAAGGGAAAGATTGTGACACAGCCCAAATGTTTCAGTGAGCAATCATTGTTGCTTGGTTTCCAAAACTGTTCTATTTTTCTTATCACCGTTATTTCTATGTTTTTATTGAAAAGCTTAAATAATATTTAAAACAAAAAGGATAATTTTTGAGAAAAACACCTTTTTTTTTTCCGATAAAACCTTCTTATTTTCCTTTTATCTACAGGGAGGCTCACTAATTACAAAATGATCTTGTTATCGAAAAAAATAATTGGTCATTGAGAAACAACTAACGCCCCACTAGTTATAATATTTTTTAATAAATAAGAGTTTGTTTCTAAACTCATAATTTGATTATTTTTTTTATAAGTTCTTCTCTCAATTGGTTATAGATGAGAATGTCATTGAGATGGATGATGATTAAGTTATCAATATATAAATGTAAAATATTATCCATCAATCGCATAAATGTGGTAGGGGCATTGTATTATTGTATTCGAATAGCCCTTGATGCATGTTGAAGGTTATCTTTCATATGTCTTCTTCTTAAACTTAAACTTAATAATAGCCTGACTTGAGGTCTAGTTTGACGGAGATCATGGTGTTTTGCAATTGATCCAATAGATCGTCTATCCAAAGTGGGGGATGCTCATTTTTCATCTTAATCTTATTTAAGGCATGGTAGTTAATGCACATGTGCTATCCTCCATCATTTTTTGACACCATCACCATTGATGACTTGTAAAGGGAGCAAGAACAACTCAATTCTATGATATCATTTTCGATTAGCTCAACCATTTGTCATCGAATTTATTTGTTCTCCAAATTGAGTTTCTATACATTCTAAGATTCGGTAGTAAGCAATGCATGGAGATGAGCTATATGTCATGCTCTAACGCTTGTCATGTAGGTAGTCCACTATTTTTGTTGAAGAGGTTCACACATCTATTGGTGAGTTCATGTAACTTTTCATCATCTTCTTTCTTATATGTCATTGATAATGCTAAGGCTTATGTTTCAGCATATTTGATTTTTCTTACTAGATGCTTAATCTTTTGTCATCCTTCAAGAACTCATATAACTAGGGCTGATAGTAGTAGACAATATCTCGATCCCAAAGGTATAGACTACGAAAGATTACTTGGCATATCTTAAGGAGCACCACTAAGCACAATACCTACCACATCAATATATTTGTTAGTAATGGCAAAGTGAAACTTAATCAATCTATCCTCATCTCGACATCTTTGTGGATCCAACACAACATATATGGGTTTGGATAAGGTGTGATTTGTATGTCAAACTTATTAAGATGAGATTTTTTTTATTGCTGGTGTCAACGGTGACATTGATGACATCAATGACTTTTTGCTTGACTTGAATTTTTAGCATGAAGAGCTCTTCTTGAACCTTTAGACTAGGGCTCAAACTTAAGTCTATAATCTTCAACCTCATCATTAATGATTGACTCAAATTTGCATGTGTTACGATTGAGTCGGCACAAAGAGGGGGACTGAATTAATGCAGCGGATAAACATATTGGTTTAAAATTTCTTCCTACGATAAAACCTAAACTCGAAAGATATGTTAACTTGAAAGTGTATTCGTAAGGTAGTGAAAATAAAAATTCAGTTTGTAATTAAAGTAAAGAGCAAAATAGAAATATAAACCAGATTTTTATAGTCGTTCGGTCGTCGTAACCTATATCCAATCTGTCGATTCTTCTTCCATCGAGGCCATTGGCATCCACTAACGATATTCTTTCAATGGGTGAAGATCAACTACCCTTTTACAACTCGATTCTCTTTTTGATAGGTTCAGGAGAGAACCTTTACACCCCTACTACCTCATCTCTTATACTTCATAAACACTTAGAGATTTGAGAGATGTTCTCACAAGATTACAATAGCGTTTTTTTTTTTTTTTTTTGCTCTTAGTTCTTGTATATGTTAACTAGGGATGAGAGAGGTATTTATAGACCCCTAGTGTCAGCACTGCAAGCGATACCACCGCTAGTGCTAGGCGGTACCACCGCTAGTGCTAGGCGGTACCACCGCTTGCAGTGCTGACACTAGGTGGTACTACCACTTGGGAGACTATCTGGGTAGTACCACCGTCTGACAATCTCAGAGACTGAGTTTGGGTGGTACCACCGCCTGACACAGTCTCGGAGACTATGC
This sequence comes from Musa acuminata AAA Group, assembly GCF_036884655.1. NCBI lineage: Eukaryota > Viridiplantae > Streptophyta > Magnoliopsida > Zingiberales > Musaceae > Musa > Musa acuminata. The sequence goes on along the minus strand of NC_088328.1, from coordinate 14,308,108 downwards.
CACCGATGGTTCCATCTATTGGGTCATTGTTTGGGCCTTTCACTTGGCCCAACATGTTGAATCTCGGATTTTGATGATGAAATAAATTGATAAATTATTTGACCTGATCTGCGTTGAGATAAGTGTGCAAGATTAACTACGATAGCGATAAGGCATAAATCAGATGATGGGCCAGAGTCAAAGATTCTGATAGTATACTGGGAGCTCGTTGAGGGCTCGTCTAAAGATCGTCGAGAGCTTATCAGAAGATCGCTGAGAGTTCATCGCTGAAAGCTCGTCAGGAGATCACCGAGTGTTCGACGAAAGATTGCCAAAAGATTGTTGGGAGTTCGCCGGAAGCGCGCTGAAAGACTCGTCGAGAAGTTCGTCGGAGGATCGTCGAGGGAAAGATCTATTGAATCTCGTATTATGATGATGAAACCAATTGATAAGTGTTTATGATTTAATCTGCGTTTTGAGTGACGCAGGATGCTTCGATCAGGGAGAGACAATTAAAGCAAGAAGAATCTGTTAGGATCGGAGCGGCACTAAGAGGGGGGGGTGAATTAGTGCAGCGGATTAAAACTTGTAAGTTCGAAAATGATTCCGTAAAATGTAAGGAGATTTTGCTTTGATTGTAACTTGAGTAAAGTAAAAAAAAACCGGAAATGATTGCAGAAAGGTAAGTACTCACAGATTCAATGAACACGCCAATTTGAAGTGGTTCGGTCAAATGGCCAACATCCACTTGCGAAGCCTTCTTCAATGAAGCTTCCAACTTCCACTAGCAAATCACTTTGAAGGGGAAGGACTAATACCCCTCTTACAACCTTTACAAGTGGTTCACACTCTTACAATTTTTTCAACAAGAAAGAAGGAGGTGAACACTCAAGCAATTTGAAAACAAGACTTGCTAAGACTTTGCTAAGGCTCTTATCTCAAACTATTGCTTTGCAAAAGTTGTATTCTCTGTTGAGAATTGAGGGGTATTTATAGGCCCCAAGAGGATTCAAATTTGAGCTCCAAATTTTGAATTCTCTTGGGTTTCCGAGACTGGAAGTGCCACTGCCTATCGGTGGCGGTGCCACCGCCTATCAATGTCTGTCAGACACGGTGTACTGGCGATGCCACCGCCTGTCGGTGGCTGTGCCACCGCCTGATCTCGGGTGCTGGGCGGTGCCACCGCCTGACACTTCGGGCTCTGGGCGGTGCCACCGCCCAATCCGGCGGTTCCACCGCCCATCCTTATTGATCTCTGGTTGAGCTTCAAGTCCGTCCCAAACCAGGTCACTTTTGGGCCCAATTGGCCCCTAACCAAGATATAGGATTATCCTTTAATCCTAACCCTAATTACATGTGAACTACATAACTAAAAACATAATCCTAAGCAAGTTTTTAATCGGCAAACGTCGATTCTTGTTCCGGCGAGCTTTCCGGTGATCTTCTAGCGGACTTCCGATATGCCCTCGGGTTTCTTCCGGCGGACTCCCAGCAGGCTCCCGATCTTGTGACGAATTCAACGAGTAGTCAAGCCTTCTTAGTGATCTCTGCGAACCTCTGATGATCTCTTCGGTAGACTTTCGAAAGTTCCGACAAGTCTCCGATCTTTCTTGGTTGGTTCCGACAACATCTCCGACGAATCTTCAGACTCTCAAACGTCCATCGAACTTGACTCCGGTATCCTTGCTTTATGTTTTTAGGCTATCGTAGTTAATCCTACACACTTAACTTCAATAATATGGATTAGATCAATTAACCCATCAATTGATTTAATCATCAAAATCCGAGATTCAACAAAATCATGTTGGGCTGGAGGAAAACATGTCAGAAGATTGGACGTCGGGCCAGAGGATCGATCGACATATCGATAGAAGGCTTTGGGCCATGGATTCAGGCATCGGGTCAAGAAGAGTGGATACTGTGCCAAGGATATCGGAGTTACAGAGATCAACTGGCCGATTGGGCAATAGGCCACAAGATCGGATGATGCGCCGAAGAATCAGACGAAGCGTCGATGGACTAATGACATGTCGGACAACATGATTCATGCTTAGTAATAATTGTCTAGATCGAAATGTTTTTTTGTGTGTAGGATTAACTACGATAGCAAGGCATAAAGCAAAATGAAGTCCTGGAGTCAAGAACCCGATTTCGGTGGGAGTTCGAGAGTTCATTGAAAGTCCGAATGTTCGTTAGAATTCCAAACGTTTGTTGGAAGTTCTGTCGGAACTAACTGAGAAGTCTAGGAGCTTGCCAAAGTAGCTCGTCGTAGCTCACCATGAAGATCGTCGTGAAGTCCAAAAGCTTGTCGGGGGTCCGCCGGAACATTACCGAGAGATCGTCGGAAGTTCATCGATAGATCGCTAAAAGCTCGCAGAAAGAAATCAGACTTATCTTGCTTAGAATATGTCTTAGGAATTGTAGTTAGCACATAGTTAGAGTTGGGATTAGGAGGTAATCCCATCAACTCTGTTAGGGGCGAATTGGGCCCGAACTTGGGCTGGTTTGGGCCGGATTCAAGGCCCAACCAAGGTGTTGAAACCCTGGTCGACGGTGGCACCGCCTGGGGAACATCACCCCAGGAAATCTGGGCGGTAGTACTGCCAGCAGTAATGCTGCCAGCGGTGGTACCGCCCAGTGGCAAATCCTACGGTGGTAGTACCGCCCAGGAATGGCGGTGGTACCGCCAGTGCTCGGTAAACTTGGGATGAGACCTTTTTAGGCTCCAAGTTTGAATCAACATGAAGCCTATAAATACCCCTCTCATCCCTGGTTAACCAACACAAGCACAGAGAGTTTAAAAGTAAGAAAACGCTGTAGAAATCTCTTGAGAAATCCCTCCTCTAGCTTAAACTGAGAATTCTGTTTAGAGAGGATTGTGTGCTTGTAAAGGTTATCTCCTAACCATGTAAAAAGGAGAAGAAGGGTGTAAGAAAGAGGTCACCTATTAAAGGAAGATCGATAGTGGATGCTAGTGGCCTCAATGGAAGAGGAATCGGTAGAGTGGATGTAGGTCATGATGACCGAACCACTATAAAGATCTAGTTTGCTTTCTTTTGTACAACTTACCTTACTACAAACCTTCTTACTTGCTTGCTGCTTTCAATATATTTATGAATATGCTATCAAGTCAATATCTTCCGAAATTGGTTTTCAACGTACGAAGAATTTTTCAGAACTGACATGTTTTTACCACTGCACTAATTCACCCCCCCCCCTCTTAGTGTCAACTCGTTCCAAAAAAGATTGATATACCAGACTAATTGCTTGCCTTAATCATAGTTAGAACCATAAATTGAGTTAGAATTAGGAGGTGATCTCGCTAACTCGGTTAGGGGCCAACTGGGCCCTTAACAGGGCTGAATTGGGCCGGATTGAACGACCCATTCAGCACATAAAAACATGGCCAGTGGTGGCACCGCCTGGGAGACTAAGTCTTCCAATAGTTCTGGGCAGTGGTACTGTCCCTGTCAGGCGATGCTACCGCTGGTAGTTAATGCTGCCAACGATGGTACCGCCCTTATCAAGCGATGGTACCACTAGAGCTCGGTCTCGGAGCTCTGTCAGATGGTCATACCACCCAGATTGGGCGATGGTACCACTCAGTGTCAGGTGTCAGGTGATGGTACAGCCCAGTAATGGTGATGGTACCGCCAGTACACCGAAAATCCGAGAAGAGATACTTTTTGGCTCCATTTTCGAAGCTATTGGGGCTTATAAATACCCCACCCTTTTCTGCATGAAAGGGCACGAAAGCATTGGCATAATCTTGAATTCTTGACTCTTAAAAGTGTTGTAAAAGTGAGAAGAGTTCTCCTCCTTCATCTCTTAGCCTTATAATCATCCAAGAAAGATGAGTGAGACTTATAAGGGTTGTCTCCTAAACCCGACAAAAGGAGAAAGAGCTGTAAAAGGTAGTTGGCCTTCGCCTATTGAAGGAAGGCCTTTAGTGGACACCAGTGACTTCGACGGAGGAGGAATCTGAAAGTGGATGTAGGTGTTAGGAACGAGTCGGCACTAAGAGAGGGGGGTGAATTAGTGCAGCGGTAAAAATGTCGGTTTCAGAAAATTCTTTCATATGATTAAAACCAATCTCAGAAGATGTTAACTTAAAAGCATATTTGTAAATGTATTGAAAGTAGTAAGCAAGTAAGGAGGTTTACAGTAAGATAAATTACACAAGAGAAATGCAAACCGGATTTTTATAGTTGTTCGGTCATCGTGACCTACCTCTACTCTATCGATTCCTCTTCCGTCGAGGCCACCGGCATCCATTATCGATCTTTTTTCAATAGGCAAAGATCTACTATCCTTTTATACCCCTCTTCTCCTTTTCATAGGTTTAGGAGACAACCTTTACAAGCACACACTCCTCTCTAAACAGAATTCTAAGTTTAAGCTAGAGGAGGGGATTTCTCAAGTGATTTCTTTAGCATTTTCTCACTTTTAAACTCTTTGTGCTTGTGTAAGTTAACCAAGAAAGAGAGGGGTATTTATAGGCTTTAAGTTAATTCAAACTTGGAGCCTAAAATGGTCTCATCTCAGGTTTCTTGGATGCTGGCAGTACTACCGCCGTTACTGGGCGGTACTACCGCAACTTGATCTGCCACTAGGCGATTCCACCGCCTGACAGGGGTGGTACCATCGCTAGCAGCATTCACTGTCGACGGTACCACCGCCTAGAAATCCTGAGATGTTGTCTCCCAAGTGGTGCCACTACTAGCAAGGCTTTTAGCATCTTAATTGGGCCTTGAATCTGGCCCAAACCAGCCTAACTTCGGGCCCAGTTGGCCCCTAACAGAGTTGATGAGATTAACTCTCAAATCACACTCCAATTATGTGCTCACTACAAAATTTAAGGCATACAATAAGCTAAATAAGTCTGATTTCTTCCGACGAGCTTCTGGCGATCTTCCGGCGAACTTCCAACGATCTCTCGGCAATGTTCTGGTAGACTCCTGGTAAGCTCCTGGACATCACGATGATCTTCTTGGCGAGTTCCGATGAGCTTCTTTGGCAAGCTCCAGGACTTCTCGGTCAATTCCGATAGAACTTCTGACGAACGTTCGGACTTTCGATGAACTCTCGAACTCCCAACGAAATCAAGTTCTTGACTTCGGGACTTTATTTTGCTTTATGCCTTACATCATAGTTAATGCTATACATATAAAACATACTTCGATCTTGACAATTATTACTAAGAATGAATCATGTTATCTGGCATGTCATTAGTCCATCGACGCTTCGTCCGATTCTTCGGTGCATCATCCTCTCTTGTGGCCTATTGCCCAGTCGGCTAGTTGACCTCCGCAACTCTGATATCCTTGGTGCAATATCCTCTCTTCTTGGCCTGATACCCGAATCCATGGCCCGAAGCCTTCTATCGATACGTTGATCGATCCTTCGGCCCGACATCCAATCTTCTGACATGTTTTCCTTCGGCCCAACATGATTCTTCTTGCATTAATTGTCTTTCTCTGATCGAAGCATCCTACATCACTCAAAACGCAGATCAAACCATAAATATTATCAATTAGTTTCATCATCAAAATCCGAGATTCAATAGTAGGTCATTTTGATCGAACCACTCTAAATTCTGGTTCGCTTTTCTATTTATGCAATTTACATTACTGCAACTTCCTTAACTTTCTTTTAGCACTTTTGTGAAAGCTTTCAAGTTCAATTTATTTTCGAAACAGATTAAATCGAAACAAACATTTTTTTGAAATCGAAGAATTTTCTGCTGTATTAATTCACCCCCCCCCCCCTCCTAGTTCCGCTTTTGATCCTAACAATTGGTATCAGAGCAAGGTTCACTCTCGTTTGGTTTAAAACCCAAGAGAGATGATATTTTTTGACAACCAAGAGGGTCATTTAATTACATGTCTGACCATGTTTAATGGAACGAATTACACATATTGGAAGACTAGAATGAGGATCTTCCTGATTTCAATGGATTTCAAGTTATGAAATATTATAGAAAATGGGTTTCAAAAGTTTTCTCTTCCAATGAACAATTGGAATGAGTTGGAGAAGAAGACTTTTGCTTTAAACACTAAGGCTATGAATGCCTTAGATAAAAACGAGTTCAATTGTGTGTCCATTTATGAAACAACTTTTGAAATTTGGCATACACTCGAAGTAACTCATGAAGGCACTAATAGAGTGAAGGAGTCAAAAATTAATCTTTTAGTGCATACTTATGAGTTGTTTCGAATGAAACCGAGTGAGACCATTGGAGACATGTACACTCGATTTATGGATGTTGTTAATAGTCTAAAAGGACTTGGTAAAGGTTTCTCGGATTTTGAACTTGTTAATAAAATTTTAAGATCCCTTCTAAAGAGTTGGGACCCTAAAGTCATGGCCATTCAAGAGGCCAAAGACCTAAATAACTTCTTCTTGAAGAACTAATCGGGTCACTAATAGCCTATGAGATGACTTATAATGCTCATGAAGAGCTTGAAAATAACCTTCCAAAGAATAGGAAGGATATGACACTAAAAACACAAGAAGACCACTTGAAAGAAAGTTCAAGTGATGAGGACCTTGATAATAACTTTGCTCTCTTACCAAGAAAGTTCAAAAAAATTCATAAAAATAAATAAATTTAGATATGACACAAAAAATAAATTTGAACCGAAAAAAGAATAAGTAATATGTTACGAATACAAGAAGCCGGGACATTACAAGAGCGAATGTCCCCTAACCACGAAGAAGTAACCAAAGAAAAAGAAGGCTCTTAAAGCAACATGGGACAACTCAAGTGCATCCGAAGAAGAGGAGCCAACCAACACCAAGCAAATTACTCACTGTGTGCTAATGGATATTGGAGATGAGGTGAGTTGTTCATTTGACGCAAATTTATCCTTTGATGAACTATTAAATACTTTTCATGATTTATTTGATAAATACAAATTAATTAGTAAAAAATATAATTTGTTAAAAAAAGAGTATGCCTTTCTTGTTAGTGAATTTGATAGATTAAAAGTTGAGCACAATGATAGTTTAGCTCCATGTACGAAATATGATAAACTAGAAATACTTCAAAAGAAAAACTTGCTACTCAAAGAAACCTTAGAAAAATTTGAGATTAGTAGCAAGTCCTTGAACATGATCCTTAGCAACAAGAGTCACGTTCATAGGAAAGACAGAATCAGATTTGTGAGTAGCTCTCACCAAAATCCAACCACCTTTGTTAAAGGCCCTACTTTGCATGTTTCACCACGAAACAAATGTAACTTTTGTTGTAAATTTGGGCATATAGCTTATCATTGTCCATTTAAGAAATGTAATCCACATAAATTGATTTGGATTCCTAAAGGAACCATAAAGAACTCTATGCAAAATGATAAGTTAAGCCGATCGATTTTTGAGGCACCCAAGGTCAAATGGGTACCTAAAAATCATCTTTTTTTGTAGAAACTTATACTATCACAAGCTAGGAGCAAGAGATGGTACCTTAATAGTGAATACTCAAGACATATAACCAGAGATCCATCTCAATTTTCTAAGCTTACTAGCCTAGACGAAGGATGTGTCACATTTGGAGACAACAACAAGTGTAAAATCATTGGCAAAGGAATCATAGGTAACAAATCCAACCTTTTTATTGAAGATATGTTGTTGGTTGATGGCTTAAAACATAACCTTTTGAGCATTAGTAAATTATGTGATAAAGGATATATTGTTAGATTTGAATCTAATGCTTGTATTATAGAAAAACCACACAAAAATACATCTATGATTACCCTAAAATAAAATAATGTATACACTATCAACATTGATGATCTTTGTAATGAAATATGTTTTTCGGTTTTAAATGACGATGCTTGGCTTTGGCATAGGAGATTAGGTCATGCTAGCATGAAACTAATCTCCCAAATCTCATCTACAAAACTTGTGAGAGGAATTCCTTATATTAAATTCTTTAAAGACAATGTGTGTGACGCATGTCAACTAGGAAAACAAATAAAAGGTAGTTTCAAACTAAAGAATCAAATAAACACCTCTAGACCATTGTAATTGATCCATATGGACTTGTTTGGACCAATTGCTACATCAAGCCTATGAGGTAGCAAATATGTATTTATTATTATTGATTATTATAGTAGATATAGTTGGACTTACTTCTTAGCACACAAGAATGATTGCTTTAGGTATTTTTCTAAGTTTTGTAAACTTGTTTAAAATGAAAAAGGTTTTATGATTTTGTCAATTCGAAGTGATCACTGTGGTGAATTTCAAAACCGTAATTTCCAAGAATTTTGTGAGTCTAATGGATATGACCATAACTTCTCTACTCCAAGAAATCCTCAACAAAATAGAGTAGTAGAAAGAAAGAATAGAAACTTACAAGAAATGGCCAGAACCATATTAAACGAACATAGCCTACCCAAATATTTTTGGGCCGAAGCCGTAAATATGGTATACTATGTTATGAATAGGGTTCTAGTAAGACCATTACTTTCCAAAACTCCTTATGAGTTGTGGAACAACAAAAAGCCCAACGTTTCATACTTGAAAGTTTTCGGGTGTAAATGTTTTATTTTTAATGAAAAAGATACCTTAGGAAAGTTTGATGTAAAATCCGATGAGAAATTTTTTCTTAGTTATTCTTCTATTTCAAAGGCTTTTCGAATCTTTAATAATAGAATTTTAGTTATAGAAGAATCTATTCATATTGTTTTTAATGAAATTTCTGAAGTTAAGAAAAATGATTTTGATGATGATCTTAAATTTGATACTTTGAATTTAAATGAATCTCTTTCTCCCTCTAGCAACATGGATACATTTTCTTCCGAACCTTCTTTATCGAAGGAATGGAAGTATGTAGATGCTCATCCTAAGGAGCTAATTATAGGAGACACATGGAAATGGGTTCAAACTCGTTCTTCTCTTAAGAATTTTTATGCCAACGTTTCTTTTTTCTCCCAAATTGAACCTAAATGTATTAACAATGCCATAAAAGATGATTCATGGGTCATCGCAATATAAGAAGAATTGAATCAATTTGAGAGAAATGAAGTGTAGAAGCTTGTTCCAAGGCCAAATGGCCATTTAGTTATTGATACTAAATGGGTCTTTAGAAACAAGCAAGATGACTTTGGTATCGTGGTTAGAAACAAGGCTAGATTAGTGGCCAAGGGTTTCAACCAAGAAGAAGATATCGATTATGAAGAACCCTTCGCTCCTATGGCACGATTAGAAGCCACAAGGATGCTCCTTGCCTATGCTAGTAGTAATAATTTTAAGTTATTTCAAATGGATGTTAAAAGTACTTTTCTTAATGGCTTTATCTCCAAAGAAGTTTATGTTGAACAACCTCCCATATTTGAGAGTGATAATTTTTCTAATCATGTGTTTAAATTAACTAAAACTTTCTATGGATTGAAACAAGCCCTAAGGGCTTGGTATGAGAGTCTTAATTCATTTATAATTCATAATAATTTTTCTAAAGACAAGATCGATACTACATTGTTTATTAAAAATTTTAAAAATAATTTTCTTATTATTCAAATTTATGTTGATGACATTATTTTTGGTTCTACAAATGAATCATTATATAAATCATTTGCCAAAAGCATGAGTCTAGAATTTGAAATGAGTCTAACGGGGAAACTAACATTCTTTTTAGGCTTACAAATTAAATAACTTAGCAATGATATTTTTCTTAATCAAATAAAATATGCTTTAGACTTGCTAAAAAGATTTAACATGGATAGTTCAAAAGCTATCAACACTCCTATGAGTACCTTCACTAACTTAGACATTGACGAAAGTGGAGAAAGCTTTGATCAAAAAGCTTATAGGGGTATGATAGGTAGTTTGCTTTACCTCACCGCAACTAGACCGGACATCATGTTTAGCGTAGGACTTTGTGCTAGATTTCAATCTAATCCTAAGCAATCTCATTTAAAAGCTATTAAAAGGATATTTAGATACCTAAATGGAACTCTTAAACTAGGATTATGGTATCCTAAATCTAAGAATTTTGAATTGCTTAGTTATGCCGATGCAGATTTTGCTGGATGTAGTTTAGATAGAAAAAGCACATCCGGAACGTGTCAATTTTTATGACACGCACTCATTTCTTGGTCTTCCAAGAAACAAAACTCGGTTGCATTATCTACAACTGAAGCTAAGTACATAGCTGCAGGTGCATGCTATGCTCAAGTTATATGGATGAAAAACACTTTAAAGGATTATGGAATTGACCTAAAAAACATAACTAGAAAGTGTAATAACACTAATGCATTATGCTTAGCAAAAAATCCTATTCAACACTCTAAAACTAAATACATTGACATTAGGTATCACTTTATACGAGATCTTGTTAACAATCATGATATAATATTAGAGTTTATTAATACGAAACATCAGTTAGTCGATATCTTTATAAAAGCCTTAAATGAAGAATAATTTGATTTCATTATAAGAGAATTAGGGATGTTAAATTGTCTGAATGTATGAATCTATTAAATTTTTATTTTCGGACTTTCTTGATCACTCACCTGAATCATGATCTTATAGTGTGTGCAATGAGCCATATGCATTTTTCTATACGAGTTTTTATAATGTTTGCTTACAAATGATGAATCATGAACTTATAGTATGCATTTTACAATACGAGTTCAATATAATATTTGAGTATGGTATGCATTTTATATGATAAATCATGAACGTACAATCTTCAATACGAATTCTCTTTCCTTATGATGCGAATTTTACATGATAAGGTTGTGTGGTTCATAACAATAAAAATCTTGCATGATAAGGTTGTGTGGTTACATGCGAGCAGTGCTCACTACATGATAAGGTTGATGTCACCCCCCTTCCCCCCACACAACTATGTGAGCTGTGCTCACTGCCTGTAGGCGATGGCACCGCCCAGCTAGCGATAGCACCACCCAACTAGCGGTGCCACCGCCCGCAACCTGCCCCTTATAAACCCCAAGTTAGGGCTGGCAATAGAACCGACCCCAGCTCATTTTGCACTCCTCCAAACAACTCTAAACCTATTGCTCTCCCTCTAGCAACTCAAAAATCCCCACTTCCCACTAGATCAAGGATCAAACTCCGACATTCCTTTAAAGATCACTAGAAAGGAGAACTACTAAGGTAATCTCTACACCAAATTGATTCTCCTTTGTATTACTTGTTCTTGCTCCTTATTTGCCTTCATTATTGTAGTCTCAATGGGTTCTAGAAGATCCTCTAGGGACAAAGGGAAGAGGAGATTAGATGAAAATTATGACTCCCTACTTTTCGATTCTAATCAACATGCTCTAAAATTTTCTTCCATTGAGTCTAGACATGTTCATAAGAGTAAATATATTGATTTAGATGAATTAAGTGATTTAGAACCTATTCAATGGTTTGCTAATCTAGACATTCTTCCGATCCTTCAAATAAGTGAACCTATCTACCCTAGACTTGTTAGGCTATTTTACAATAATTTACATGTAGATGAAGAAGAAATGGTATCTACCTATCTATTAGGACATCATATACCCATTATAGATAGAATAATTTGCAACATCATAGGAATTCCGGTAAAAGAAAGAGGGTGTTATTTTAGAGGACAATGGGATGAAGAAACAGTTGGGACTATTTATGCTGATGCCTTAGGAACAATTTTTGGTAATCCTAACTTAATGATTCTTCCAAAAAGCTACGAACATTTACTACCTTTAAGCACTAAAATACTTCATCACATCCTAATAAGTATCATTTTCCCAAAACAATATCATCATGATGAAGTAAGCCAAATGGAATTAGGTACCATGTATTGGATTATGAAGGGACATAACAATTGTTTTGGTTACCTAATCCAACAAAACATGATAGAACTATCAAAAAAGGATATGATGCTTCCATATGGTGGCTTAATCACAAGACTACTTCATGCCTATGATATTACCATTCCACCCGAAGAAGAAGTTATAAAAAAAGATAGATTTAGTATCATAAATAGAAATCTACTTCGATAGATGAGATGTATATTCAGAAATAGTATATGGACTAGACTGCCTAGAAGGATTGATCCCCTCCAACCTGAAACACCAATTTTTAGGGGTAATCAATCTCCTCCAATTAGTCCCTTTGAGGAATCACCTCTAGTAGAGCAAGCACCTCCCTCATCTATCGACGACATAGGGACTCAGATGGACCGATTTGAATAACGTCAAGATCGACTTGAATAACGCCAGGATCAAATTTTGATTGAGTTGTAGTAGATTTATCAACAACTCAATACCTTGTTTAGACATTTTGACTAGCCACCACCTAAATAATTAATTATGACTTTTTGTTGATGATAAATGGGGAGAAATGGTTCCCTTTCTTTTATTCTGCTTACTATGATATTGTAATCCTATGTTATTTACCTTGATGTTATCTCTTCAAATGATTGCAATTCTATGCTTTGATATTATCTCTTCAAATGATGAGTATGATGATGCAACATAGTGCTTACTTTGATGCTGAAAATTTCTATGATTTTGACTCAAAAATGGATGTTATACCTTGACATCATTTCTATCAACGAATACGTGGTATCATCTTTAGATTTGGTAAATCATGATGTGCATGACGATAATAAGTCAAAATTATCAATTTGATACTTGAATTCAAAGGCGTTGACTTTAAGAGTATCATTTCTCAATTATGGCATATAGATAGGGGGAGTTAAGATTAACTCCATCACCAATTGGTTGTCATCATCAAAAGGGGGAGATTGTTAAATCTCGGATTTTGATGATGAAATAAATTGGTAAATTATTTGATTAAATCCATGTGTTGAGATAAGTGTGCAGGATTAACTACGATAGCAGTAAGTCATAAAGTAGATGATGGGCCGGAGTCGAAGACTCGGACGATATACCGGGAGCTCGCCGAGAGTTCATCGTGAGATCACCAGAAGCACGCTGGAAGACTCACCGAAAGCTCATCAGAAGATCGCCGGAAGCATGCCGGAAGACTAGCCGAGAGTTGGTCGGGAGTTTACCGGAAGCTCGCCGGAAGACTCGCCGAGAAGTTCGCTGGAGGATCGCCGAGTGAAAGAATCGACATACCGGAACATGCTTGCCTTAATCGTAGTTAGAATGATAATTAGAGTTTGATTTGGGAGGTAATCCCATCAACTCTTTTAGGGGCTAACTTGTCACGGACAAACTTCTAAACAGAATGATTGATGTAATGCTTATGTATGTCCGTATCTTTTGGTATGTTCATGCTTTGCACAGCATATAGAGGGACGACCGAAAGTTTAATAATCTCATTTTAGTTGGGTTTGGTGGCCGCTTTAGGCTTGTAAATAAAGGTTATGTCATATGGACACTTGTGAGAGATTTTCGATATGTAGTGGACCATTTTGACCCTTTGTTGTGTAACTGTTCAGAGCTTGTAAAGTCTGTTTATAATTTGCATTGCCTATGAAGTATTTTCAGAAATGTTTGCTTATGGATCCTGAGTTAGGTGTTTTCTCTAATCTATTTTCTCTTTTGTAAGTCCTAAGGGACTATGGGAGGCTTCGGGGAGGCTGACCTTTGCGGACGGACACACAAGGGTGCCGCATAACTTAGGCAAAACTAGCTAAGTCCATAACACATAGTATCAGAGCGGGATAAGCACTCATAGAAACACTTGGCATGCAAACGTGGGGGACCTAGCGGGGCTGCGTTGAGGGCAGTCAACACACGCGCAACCGTTTGGGGGAAAAGGAGTCGCTCGGAGGAGCGAGCATCTGAGATTGGCATTCAGAGGAATGGCCAATCCTTCGCACAAAAGACATCATGAGAACAAACAAGCTTAGAAGAATGTGGAGCGCACAAAGGTTGGGATGGTTGAGTTTGAGCTACAGCTCAACGTTGATAACTATACTTGATGGTGCTCAAAGCAAGCGAGGCGCTTAGTAAAGGATGAGACCATGTAAGGTGGAATGAGTTGCTCAACGACCGAAAGAGTTGTACAAAGCTCACAGAGATGAGAGGAATTGTTAACTCGAAGAATTCAGCACTCATGCAGGGGCTTGTATGCGGATGATGGAATGTTCGCGGCCATCCCAAGGCGACCGAAACTCGGTGCCATAGAGCATTGAAACTTTCTCTTCGGCATGCGAAGGATATGTCTGTAGGAGGCTGAAGTGTGCAGCGAGTTTAGCATATTACTAGGCCTTGAGTGGTGCAGTGGGGGCTGTATTGACATGGAGTCGTAATCTAGCAAGTGTGTTTGTAGGAGGCAGAACAATGCGCAGTTTGTTCAGCAAATCAGAGTCGTCCAAGGGGATGGTGGTCTCCGAAATAAAGAGAGATGTTGTTCTAGCGGGATAGATATCCAGGAGGGATAAATCCCGGTTTCTCCAGAGGGAAAATCATGTGCAACAGACTGCACATGTTGAGGAGGACTACCTCAACAAATAACAACTCCATGAAACTCAATGGACTAAGCAAGCGGCGAGGAGTCGTCGCATGATCTCGCTTGAGAGAATGCATTGCGAGATCAAGTGGGGGAGTGACCCAATGCAACACAAATGAAGGCACGGTTGGAGTCGATATGGAGATCAGACTCAAGGGAGGGTTGACCCATGGAATGGTGGGCATGAGGGCCACTGTCAACTTAATGCAAAAACGAGGAGTGGAGTAACTTGGGTGTAACTTGGCGAAGTACCCAAGCCACATGAAGGGAGCCAGTATAGAAGATAGAACATGGAGTGGAGGCATAGTGCTTTCCTTGGATAGAGGTCAAGGACATGAACTCTTACAAAGGCAAGAACAGGATCATGTTGTTTCATGGGTCCTTCATTCTGACAGAGTGGGCTCATCTTGCATGGTGCCAAAGACGAAGGGAGCTTCTTGGCACATGCATCTTATCTTGGAGAAGCATTTGATGGAGGAACTAAGGCGACTCAACTTACAGAGGTGAAGTTGGATTCAGAAGGCCTTAGCATGGGGCAAGAGGACGTAGAGGCGGGTACTCTTGAAGAATATGTCACAATATTGCCATTCAAGTTGCCATGAAGGAAGCGGTGCGTAGAGGAGATTGTGCTGGTAGGGGCAAAGGCCCAGGATCCAGACAATGGTGCACCATTTTCAGCGAAGTCAGTGGACTTCGAGAGCTACTAGGCGACATATTGTCCTAGAGCAGTGCTTCATCTAGGTGTGACCCAAGAGCGGGTAGATGAAGGTTAATTGCCAAAGAAACGAACAAAATCGAAGGTGAAAAAGACCCTGCGATGTATTGGCAGAGGTCACATATGGAGGGATCACAATCCGAGTTCATCCCACAAGGATCAAAATGTAATGGAAATGTCACCAGGAGGCGACATGGTGCAGTGGATTATGGTGGAACAGTTCGTGGCAATGCGATACACACAACATAGTCCCGTGAGGGACTAGATCATACGGAGGTATGATAGGAAGCTACTGGAAGCTCCACTTCGGTGAACAATATGATGGCAAGAAGGGCTATGGATTCAAGGAATGAAGGCCATGGTACCGTAAAGGCGGGTCTTCTGTGCGTGCATCGAATTTTGCATCGGATGAAAGCCTTGGTCATCAGCATAAAGGGGTTGTGTTCCACCAAGGGAAAAAGTTTGAATGCAAGTACCAGTGAGTCCTAGGGGAGGGACTTGATCATGCAGAGATATGATCGAAGCAACTAGAGAGTTAGATTGCTCCAAAGCCCATATTCGCTTAAGGGAGCCTGGCAAGTCAGAGGACAAGGTTGAGTAAGCGAACATTGCTACTAAGGAAGCTAAGGAGAATAGAATCGGTGCAAATCCTACAATGTGATGGCAGAGGCCATGCATGGGAGTTGTAGTCTGTCTTTCCATCAACTAAAGGGAGCTGCTTGGAGAACATAGATGTGTTGAAACAGAGGGTCAAAAGGGGTGAGGTGTTGAATCTCGGATTTTGATGATATAATCAATTGGTGGGTTAATTGATCTAATCCATATTATTGAGTTAAGTGTGCAGGATTAACTACGATAACCAGAAAATATAAAGCAAGGATACCGGAGTCGAGCTCGATGGACGTTTAAGAGACCGAAGAATCATCGGAGATGCTGCCGGAACCATCCGAGAAGAAATCGGGAACGTGTCGGAAGTTCACCGAAGAAATCGTCGGAGGCTCGCGGAGATCACCGAGAAGGCTCGGCTACTCGTTAAAGTCATCACAAAGATTGGGAGCTTGCAGGGAGTCCGTCGGAAGAAGTTCGTCGGAAAGCTCGCTAGAACAAGACTCGACGTTCGCGGTTGAAAATTTGCTTAGGATGTTTTTGTGTTATGTAGTTCACTTGTAATTAGGATTAGGATTAAGAAATAATCCTATATCCTGGTTAGGGGCCAACTGGGCCCAAAGTCAGATTTGGTTTGGGCTAAAATTAAGCCAAACCAATGAATCGGAGAGCTAGGCGGTGGCACCGCCTGGCTGGGCGGTGAAACTGCCCAGCACCCGAGAGCTGGGCGGTGACACCTCCTTGGCTGGGCGGTTGCACCGTCCAGCACCCGAGCGCTGGGCGGTGGCACTGCCTGACTGGGCGGTGGCACCTCCAGCACTGGGAACCCTAAGAGAATTCAAATTTTGAAGCCCAAAATTTGAATCCTCTTGAGGCCTATAAATACCCCTCAAATCTCAGCTGAGGTTACAACTTTTGAGAAGCATTTTTGATTGAGAGAAAAGTCTTAGAAAGTCTTAGCAAGTCTTGTTTTCAATTTGCTAGAGAGTTCTCCTCCTCCTTTCTTATTGAAAATTTGTAAGAGGTTGAGCTGCTTGTAAAAGGTTGTAAGAGGGGTGTTTACCCTTCCATTTCAAGAGACTTGCTAGTGGAAGGTGGGAGCCTCATCGAAGAGGGGCCTCGCAAGTGGAGTAGGTCATTTGACCGAACCACTCTAAAAATCGACGTAATCTCTGGTTTGCTTTTTATTATTGTCATTTACATTACTGCAAATCTTCTTACTGCTTTAATTCCTCATTACTCTTGCTGCGCAACTTTAAGAATACGCCTTCAAGTTAAATTTCTCAAGTTTCGTTCTTAACGTACGAAAGATTTTGATTAAAATCGAAGTTTTAATCCGCTGCACTAATTCACCCCCCCCCCCCTCTTAGTGCCGCTCCGATCCTAACAAGTGGTATCAGAGCAAGGTTATCTCTCATATTTGGTTTAATACCTAAGAGAGATGGCTTACTCCGGCATGCAAGAGGGTCATTCTTGCACGACCACCTTTGTTTAATGGGTCGGATTACACTTATTGGAAGACTCACATGAGAATCTTCCTCATTTCTATGGACTTTGAGCTTTGGTCTATTGTCGAGAATGGATTTCAAAAATCTTCTCTTCCGATGAGCGAATGGGATGAATCGGAGAAGAAGGTTTTTGCTTTAAATGCAAAGGCTATGAATGCCTTGTTTTGTGCACTAGACAAAAACGAATTTAATCGTGTTTCAATGTGTGATTCGGCTTTTGATATTTGGAGAACTCTTGAGGTCACTCATGAAGGCACTAGCCGAGTGAAAGAGTCCAAAATCAACATCCTTGTGCACTCTTACGAACTTTTCCGAATGAAACCAAGTGAGTCCATCGGAGACATGTACACCCGGTTTACGGATGTCATCAATGGACTCAAAGCTCTTGGTAAAGATTTTACTAACTTTGAACTAGTAACTAAAATCTTAAGATCCCTCCCTAAAAGTTGGGATCCAAAAGTTACGGCCATTCAAGAGGCCAAAGACCTTAAAGCATTCCCTCTTAAAGAACTCATTGGGTCTCTAATGACCTACGAAATGACATGTCAAGCTCATGACGAGCTCGAGAACCCCCTTCCAAAGAACAGGAAGGATATGGCACTCAAATCACAAGAAGACCACTTGAAAGGAATATCAAGTGATGAGGACAGTGACAATGACATTGCACTTTTGACTCAAAAATTTAAAAAATATTTAAGAAAGAACAGATTTAAGAATAATACAAAAAATAAATTTGAACAAAAGAAGGACCAAGTGATTTGCTATGAATGCAAAAGACCGGGACACTATAAGAACGATTGTCCTCAAGCCAAAAAGAGAACATCAAAGAAGAAGGCATTCAAGGCAACGTGGGATGATTCAAGCGCATCCGAAGAAGAGGAGTCCAACACCGAGCAAGTTGCTCATTACGCGCTAATGGCGTTAGGAGAAGAGGTATGTGATTTATTTAATGAAGATTTATCTTTTGAAGAACTATCTATCGCTTTTCATGAATTATTTGATGAATGTAGAACTGTCAGCAAGAAGTTAAGTATCTTAAAGAAAGAGCATGCTTTGCTACAAGATAAGTTTGATAGTCTTCAAACTCCTCCATGCTCTAAGTGTGAGCACTTAGAAGCAATAAAAAATAAAAATTTACTTCTTAAGGAAACCTTAAACAAGTTTAAGGTTGGTAGCAAAGGATTAGATATGATCCTTGCACACAAGGGTCACATCGCAAATAGAAATGGAATTGGATTTGTAAAAGGATTACATCAAAATCCTACCACTTTCATAAAAGGACCTACATTACATGTTTCCTCTTATATGAAATGCAACTTTTGTTGCAAATCCGGACATATTGCCTACAAATGCCCATTTAGGAAAATTAGTTCACAAAAATTAATATAGGTTCCTAAAGGAACTATAAAGAATTCAATCATAAATAACAAAGTTAGTGGGTCAATTTTTGAGGCACCCAAAATCAAATGGGTACCTAAAAATCATCCTCTTTTGTAGACAAACCCACAAGCTAGGAGCAAGAGATGGTATCTCGATAGTGGATGCTCAAGACATATGACTGGAGATCCATCTCATTTCTCTATGCTCACTAGCAAAGAAGAAGGGTACGTTACCTTCGGAGACAATAACAAGGGCAAAATCATTGGCAAGGGAACTATTGGTAACAAATTTAATTTTTCCATTGATGATGTCTTACTAGTTGATGGATTGAAACATAATCTCTTGAGTATTAGTCAACTATGCGATAAAGGTTACATCGTTAGATTTGAATCAAATATGTGCATTATTGAAAAACCAAATCATAACATGACTATGATTGCTTTAAAACAAAATAATGACTATACCATCAATCTTGATGAACTAAGTAATGAAATGTGCTTCTCCGCCGTAAATGATGATGCTTGGCTTTGGCATAGGAGATTAGGCCATGCAAGCATGAAAACAATATCTAAGATCTCATCTCAAGAATTAGTACGAGGAATTCCAAATATAAAGTTTATTAAGGACAAAGTATGCGATGCATGTCAACTAGGCAAACAAATAAAAACAAGCTTCAAACCAAAAAATCAAATTAGCACTACTAGACCATTACAATTGATCCATTTGGACCTATTTGGACCAATTGATACAACAAGTCTAGGTGGAAGCAAATATGTTTTTGTGATTGTGGATGACTACTCTAGATACACTTGGACCTATTTCTTAGCTCACAAAAGTGATTGCTTCAAGTGTTTCTCTAAATTTTGTAAACTCACTCAAAACGAAAAAGGCTTCATGATTTCATCAATTCGGAGTGATCACGGTAGTGAATTCCAAAACCGTGACTTTCAAAATTTTTGCGAAAGTAATGGGTACAATCACAACTTCTCAACTCCAAGAAATCATCAACAAAATGGAGTAGTTGAAAGGAAAAATAGAAACCTACAAGAAATGGCAAGAACTATGTTGAATGAACATAGTTTACCTAAGTACTTTTGGGCCGAAGCCGTAAATACGGCTCGCTACATCATGAATAGAGTCCTAATAAGACCATCCTTATCCAAAACTCCCTATGAATTATGGAATAACAAAAAACCAAACATCTCCTATTTTAAAGTTTTTGGTTGTAAATGTTTTATTTTAAATGAAAGGGATGCTTTAGGAAAATTTGATGCTAAATCCGATGAAGGCATCTTTCTTGGTTATTCTTCCGTTTCTAAAGCTTTTCAGGTTTTTAATAAAAGAACTTTAGTAATTGAAGAGTCTATTCATGTAGTTTTTAATGAAGTTTCCGATTTAAAGAAAAATGATTTTGATGATGATCTTGGTTTTGATAATTTGAATTTAAATGAACCCTCTCCTCAAAATAGCCATTTGAATGCATCTTCTTCCAAAATTTCTTTACCAAAAGAATGGAAGTATGTAGATGCTCATCCAAAAGAGCAAATTATAGGAGATACATCAAAAGGGGTTCAAACTCGTTCTTCTTTCAAAAATTTCTGTGCTAACGCCGCTTTCCTTTCTCAAATTGAACCTAAATGCATTGACGAAGCCTTAAAAGATGATTTTTGGATCATTGCAATGCAAGAAGAATTGAACCAATTTGAGAGGAATGAGGTATGGAAGCTTGTTCCTAGACCAAGTAACCACTTAGTCATAGGTACTAAGTGGGTCTTTAGAAACAAGCAAGACGAAAATGGTATCGTGGTTAGAAACAAGGCTAGATTAGTGGCCAAAGGTTTCAACCAAGAAGAAGGTATCGATTACGAAGAAACCTTCGCTCCCGTGGCTCGATTAGAAGCCATAAGGATGCTCCTTGCCTATGCTAGTAGTAATAATTTTAAACTATTTCAAATGGATGTTAAAAGTGCTTTCTTGAATGGTTTTATTTCCGAAGAAGTATTTGTCGAACAACCTCCCGGATTTGAAAATTCTCTTCTTCCTAATCATGTATTCAAATTGACTAAAGCTCTCTATGGCTTAAAACAAGCTCCTAGAGCTTGGTATGAAAGGCTTAGTTCCTTTCTTATTTTAAATAATTTTACCAAAGGCAAGGTTGATACTACATTGTTTATTAAACATTTTGAAAATAATTTTCTTATTGTGCAAATTTATGTTGACGATATTGTGTTTGGCTCTTCGGATGAATCACTATGTGAATCATTTGCCAAATGTATGAGTCTTGAATTTGAAATGAGTTTAATGGGTGAATTAACTTTCTTTTTGGGATTACAAATCAAACAACTTAGTGATGGTATATTTCTTAACCAATCCAAATATACATTAGAATTGTTAAAACGATTTAACATGGATAATTCAAAAGCAATAAACACCCCTATGAGTACTGCGACTAAGTTAAATATGGATGAAAATGGTGAAAGTTTCGATCAAAAAACATATAGGGGAATGATAGGTAGTCTACTCTACCTCACTGCGACTAGACCGGATATTATGTTTAGTGTAGGACTTTGCGCTAGGTTTCAATCTAATCCTAAATTATCTCATCTTAAGAGTGTTAAAAGAATATTTAGGTATCTTAAAGGAACTCCAAATTTAGGATTGTGGTATCCAAAATCTGAAAAATTCGATCTAATAGCTTATGCAGATGCCGATTTTGGCGGATGCAGGATAGATAGAAAAGTACATCCGGAACATGCCAATTTTTAGGACATGCACTTGTTTCTTGGACTTCCAAGAAACAAAATTCAGTTGCACTATCTACGGCGGAAGCCGAATACATTGCTGCAAGTGCATGTTGTGCATAAGTAATTTGGATGAAAAATACATTAGAAGACTATGGAATTCACCTTGAAAATATTCCCATAAAATGCGATAATACCAGTGCCATATGCCTTACTACAAATCCAATTCAGCACTCTAGAACTAAGCACATCGACGTTAGGCATCATTTCATACGCAATCATGTTCTTAACAATGATGTTGTTCTAGAATTCATTGACACAAAGCATCAATTAGCAGATATATTTACAAAAGCTTTGAATGAAGACCAATTTGAATTCATCCGAAGGGAATTAGGCATGCTAAATTGTCCCTAAAATGAACTTCACAAAAAGGACTCGTTCTATTCCCTTCATTTATGAATTTGAATTCTTCCTTCTTCTTTAATTCAAAATGATCCATTAAAGTATAAATTATGATCTTGAGGGAAGAAGCTAAACAAGAGGAAGAAAAAAAAATTTTTTTTTTTTCTTCTTTCCTCCGCATGATGCCAGCGGTGGCACCGCCAAATCCGGCGGTTGCACCGACTGGCGCTCGGGCGCCAGGCGGTGACACCAACCAGTTTGGCGGTGACACCGACCGAGTCACCCTTTTAACCCGAGGGGTTAGGGCCAGCGGTGACACCGCCCCCAACCCGAAGAAAGACCTCTCAAAACCCTCTCTCATTCCCTCTAACCCTCATTCTAATTCTTAGAAACATTGGAGAAGGATTCTTGGTGGTCCAAGCTTTCCATCTCTCAACATAATCTCCACGAGGTAACACTTGAAATCCCTCTTTTCTTTTCTCTTTCTCTTGCTTATTTTTCACAATTTCATCATCATGTTGTCTAGAAAATGGCTCCTAAGAGATCAAAAGGAATAAGGATTGAAGGAGATTCATATAACCATGACCTTTTTAGATCAAAAGAGGTAGCCCTTAGCTTTCCAAAATTTGAAACACGATGTGTCCATAAGGGAAAATACGTTGATTTGGATGAACTAGAGGACTTAGAACCCATTAGGTGGTTTGCACACCTAGAAGCTCTACCTCTACTACAAATAGATGAACCAATCTATCCACGGTTAGTGAGATTGTTCTATGCCAACCTATATGAAGACAATGATAGCCTAAGCACTTACATTCTAGGAACACCCATTAGAATATTTGACAGCACCATTTGTGAGCTAATTGGCATAACTGAAAAAGATAGGGGATGCTATTTTAAAGGTAAATGGGATGTAAAAAAAATAGGAGCAACCTATTCCGAAGCCGTGAAAACAATTTTTGCAAATCCAAACCTTGACTTCCTACCCAAGAGCTGTGAACACTTAATGCCTTTCAACTCTAAAATTCTTCATCACATTATCACAAGCATCATATTCCCCAAACAATTTCATCTTGACGAAGTAAGTCAATTAGAGATAGGAACCATGTATTGGATTATGACCGGTCAGCATAATTGTTTCGGGTACTTGATTCGCCAACACATGCAAGAAATTATGACTAAAGATACTATATTGCCATATGGGAGGTTAATCACTAGAATTCTTCATGCCTATGACATTTGCATTCCACCCGATGAAGAATCTATTCAAAATGATCGATATAACATAATAAATAAAAACCTGCTGAAAAAACTTAGGTGCACTTTTAGCAATGGCATATGGGTTAGGCAGCCTAGAAGGACGGATCCAATTCCTACACCAATAGAACAACCCGAAACACCAATTCTTATGGGAAATGAATCTCCTCCTCCTAGTCCCTTTGGGGCAGCACCTTCAGCTCCTGTTTCCTCCTCTGAAGATATCATTATGGCGGAGCTATCTCAGATCAAATCACAGCAAGAACAAATTCAGAATCAACAAGTTGAAATTTTGAAGACACTACGACAGATGAATGAAAAAATAGATATCATGTATCAGCACTGTGGATTATCTCCTAAGGATTAAATTGATGTATCTTTTTATTCTGTTCTGTTTGCCTTTAAAAACAAGTTCATGTTTGTCATCGATTGTACGATAACTGATCTTTCCTTTAGATAACTACTGTCTTAATCTGCATAGATGATGATGTCTTTTGGATAAACTATTTCTGGCAAATTTGAATGATGAACTTTGATAAATGCTAAACCTTTTTCTATGATCATCAATTAGCTGGCTTGTCTCTTTTTGTTGATGACAAAGGGGGAGAAGTGATGACTTACACCAGAACGATAGCATGACTAATATGAATTACAAAAACTTATGTGATATGAATGTCTTATATGACTTGCAAATCCTTGAAAATATCACAAGATTGATATCATGAAATTTATATTGAAAATCTTTATCTTCTGTGTGATATGAATGTCTTATATGACTTGCAAATCCTTGAAAATATCACAAGATTGATATCATGAAATTTATATTGAAAATATTTATCTTCTGTCGTAGCAAAATTCGTCCCGTATCATTTAACTTATGATTTTCATCGAAGTTTCGTACTTACTATTGTTTAATGAGGATAACGATAAAGTTCTACGATTAGAACTTATCGGGTTATGCTTGAATCCAATGGGATGGAATTCAAGTGTTTTTTATCTTCTCATAATATGGCATATAGATAGGGGGAGTTATGTTTAACTCCGTCATCAATTGATTGTCATCATCAAAAAGGGGGAGATTGTTGAATCTCGGATTTTGATGATATAATCAATTGGTGGGTTAATTGATCTAATCCATATTATTGAGTTAAGTGTGTAGGATTAACTACGATAACCAGAAAACATAAAGCAAGGATACCGGAGTCGAGCTCGATGGACGTTTAAGAGACCGAAGAATCATCGGAGATGCTGCCGGAACCATCCGAGAAGAAATCGGGAACGTGTCGGAAGTTCGCCGAAGAAATCGTCGGAGGCTCGCGGAGATCACCGAGAAGGCTCGGCTACTCGTTAAAGTCATCACAAAGATTGGGAGCTTGCAGGGAGTCCGTCGGAAGAAGTTCGTCGGAAAGCTCGTCGGAACAAGACTCGACGTTCGCGGTTGAAAATTTGCTTAGGATGTTTTTGTGTTATGTAGTTCACTTGTAATTAGGATTAGGATTAAGAAATAATCCTATATCCTGGTTAGGGGCCAACTGGGCCCAAAGTCAGATTTGGTTTGGGCTAAAATTAAGCCAAACCAATGAATCGGAGAGCCAAGCGGTGGCACCACCTGGCTGGGCGGTGAAACCGCCCAGCACCCGAGAGCTGGGAGGTGACACCTCCTTGGCTGGGCGGTTGCACCGTCCAGCACCCGAGCGCTGGGCGGTGGCACCTCCAGCACTGGGAACCCTAAGAGAATTCAAATTTTGAAGCCCAAAATTTGAATCCTCTTAAGGCCTATAAATACCCCTCAAATCTCAGCTGAGGTTACAACTTTTGAGAAGCATTTTTGATTGAGAGAAAAGTCTTAGAAAGTCTTAGCAAGTCTTGTTTTCAATTTGCTAGAGAGTTCTCCTCCTCCTTTCTTATTGAAAATTTGTAAGAGGTTGAGCTGCTTGTAAAAGGTTGTAAGAGGGGTGTTTACCCTTCCATTTCAAGAGACTTGCTAGTGGAAGGTGAGAGCCTCATCGAAGAGGGGCGTCGCAAGTGGAGTAGGTCATTTGACCGAACCACTCTAAAAATCGGCGTAATCTCTGGTTTGCTTTTTATTATTGTCATTTACATTACTGCAAATCTTCTTACTGCTTTAATTCCTCATTACTCTTGCTGCGCAACTTTAAGAATACGCCTTCAAGTTAAATTTCTCAAGTTTCGTTCTTAACGTACGAAAGATTTTGATTAAAATCGAAGTTTTAATCCGCTGCACTAATTCACCCCCCCCCCCCCCCCCCCCCCTCTTAGTGCCGCTCCGATCCTAACATGAGGAAGCGACGACGAGTCCATAGGGACTTAGCTACCCAAAATCAAGCATCAGTTAGAATGGAGGTGGACTCGGAGGAGTGCTACAGAGACATATCTACTGATCGTAAAGAAAAGGGATGCAGATACGAAGCGACGGATAGTAGGGCCATGGGCATGGCAGTGCCATGGTACAACAGAGGCGGGACTTCCGTGAAAGTCATTAATCCCTTGCTCACATGGAGGGAGAGCACTTGGTCATGAAAGGGGCCGAGGAGGCAGAGCATGCAGAGGCAAACTCCAAGTACCAAGACAAGGCTGAAGGGCAGAGGCCAAGGAACTTCATAAGACCAGTGTCAACGAGCTTCTCATCAAGATAGCCGAAAGTAAAGGACTTTGGGTCATGCAAAAGTGCATGACCAAGGAACGAAGTAAGCAGTACGCGGTGCTGTACCTTTGCTACTCAATGGAGTAGGCGGCCGGGTTGATGGAGAAGACGGTACAATCCCAAAGGCGACCAAAACTACTAGAGACTTACTCCAAGTTTGGGTGAAAACTTCTTGCATTTCAAAAGTTTGATGGCATTGAGAAGATGAATCATAGTAACTAACTCAATGCAAGGAGTGTAAACACTTCAAGTGCTTCAGAAGTGTGAGCAAAGAGCAGGCGAAGGCCAGTAACCAACTCGATGCATGGAGTACAATCCTTGAGGAGGTGGGCAAAGTCAAGTAATCATTGCCTTCTCAATTCTTAAGAGAATGGGCGAAACCGAGTACCTCAATTCTCTTATCTATCTAGCAGAGAAGCACTACATAGGTTCAAAGACCCTTTGAAGATAATGGAAGACAATAGTTGTCAAATCCTCACCAATGGTGATCAGTGCTACTAAGAGTAGATTATCTGCTTCATTTTCCAACCAAATGCCAATCAAAAGCGGAAGTGATGCGAATCTACTTGGAAGTGACAACTAAGTGAAAGAAGAGTCAATGGACAAATTTTGTGGAAGAAAGACCCAAAACTTCAGAAGTTTGTGAGGCGATGCTCGTTAAAGCTCCAACAAGTATCCATACAGTTCAAGAAGCATGAGGCATTTGAGAGATTAGCGCATAGTAAGGATGGTCTTTTCCTTCATCTGGAGGATCCGCAGGAACCAACGGGGATCAACACAACTCAGCCAACCCCACACTAGAGTCAGAGTCATTGGCGAGTTGAAGCAGCATGGCGAATCAAATGTTCAACTATTCAAAAATAGCAGTAGAGAGTAGCTAGGAGCCAAGAGGCGCATCACAGTTGGAGCAAAAGATTGAAGACTCGGCAAAGGCGAGGAGTTGTAGTGTCAACAAAGGCTTCGACGAGGATGTCAAAGAAATAAGTGGGGGAGAATGTCACGGACAAACTTCTAAATAGGATGTTTGATGTTAGGCTTATATATGTCCGTGTCTTTTGGTATGTTTATGCTTTGCACAGCATGTAGAGGGACGGCTGAATGTTTCATAGTTCCATTTTAGTTGGGTTTGGTGGCCACTTTAGGCTTGTAAATAAAGATTGTGTTATGTGGACACTTGTGAGAGATTTTCGATCCGTAGTGGACCATTTTGACCCTTTGTTGTGCAACTGTTCAGAGCTTGTAAAGTCTGTTTATAATTTACATTGTCTATAAAGTGTTTCCGAAAATGTTTGCTTATGGATCCCGAGTGAGGCATTTTCTCTAACCCATTTTCTCTTTTGTAAGTCCTAAGGGACCATGGGAGGCTTCGAGGAGGCTGACCTTTACGGACGGACACGCAAGGGTGTGTTAGGAGTCTAGCTAGGAGAGTCCTAATTGAGAGGGGCATTCATGTAAAACCTACCTAAGCCGACCCCTATTGAAGAGGTGAAGAGGTCGGCTAAGGTTAGGAGGTTATTTCTTAGAGAAGAATAGGGTGTTGTAAAGGAATAGGAGTCTTGAGTAGGAGTCCTGTTAGGAGTTGGTTAGAAGTAGGAGTCTTGAGTAGGAGTCCTATTAGGAGTTGGTTAGAAGTAGGAGTCTTAAGTAAGAGTCCTATTAGGAGTTAGGGTTTAGAAGCCCTATAAATAGTCATATATTCCACCTCTTTTCATAAGCAATAGATGAATATTTTCTGCAGCCTTTGAGTAGCAACTTGGAGGGAGGAACCCCTATAGAGTTCCAAGGAGGCCGATCCCCTAAAGAGATCAATCCCAAGTTTAGAATCTGCAAGGGTTCTAACACCTGGTATCAGAGCAGCGTTCTTGGCGTCTCGCTGCCCTTCCACAGCCATCCATCAACCCTCCATAACCGCCCAAAACAATTCCCATAATTTCTTAAAAGATCGTCGCCAAATTCCATCGTCATCTCCACCACCACGGATTATCCTTTGATCTCCCTGTGAATTGCAATAGGTTCTGGTTTTCTACCTTACTGCTACTGCAATTTAGTTATCCTTATTTAAAAATCCAAAAAAAAAAATTATTCCTATATTGCTGCATAAACTTTTCGTCATAAAGTTTTCATCTCTACGACGAAAGATACATTGCAGAATTCCAACCGCATAGCACCATCTTTTTTATCTTACTACTGTGTTTTTTCTATCCAAATTTCTACGAAATTTTTATGACATCTTTAACACTTCCTAACAGTGGATTTTTGGTTTCATCGAAAAATTCTCAATATAAACTACTGATCTTTTATGTCCAATCTGCTACACTTGAAAATCTATGCTGCAGAAAATTTCAGCCGCATATTGTTACCTTAACCCATCTATTTGCAATCTTTTTTGAATGAAATTTCTTATACACTTCATAGATCATCTTGGCTTCCATCTAAGATTGATCTATTGAGAAATTTATCTCTAAAAATAATTTTGTGTTGCTGCAAATTTTCGTCGTAAACCACTAAAATTTTTCGACGAGAATTCTGCAATCGCAACTTGCACCAATTTCCTTGCTGTTATACTGCCGAAATTTTCTTGATTAAATTAGACATCCTTGCTGTCATAAAAACTATGATTTTACTATCAATTCCCTCCTCAATTCTCTCACGTTTTTTGTGGAAATTACGTCGAGAAACCGTTGTTTCTTCGACGATAATTCTACTCTTACAAGACAGCACATACTTGCTGCAACTTCCACTTATTTCTATCAAACCTTTGCTACCATCTACCACAGATCCAAAACTTTCATCTACAGCCCTAAAACTCCACTAAACCACACCCTCAAACTGCACCCAAAATAGCCACAAAACAAGCCTAAATCGCAGCCTACATCTACCAATCCACCAACCCTTTCGACCATCACCTCTCTCAACCTATACACGCCTTTAACCCGACAACAAAAGAGAGATCATAACATCACAGATTTAGAGGCATATACTATGGCATCTGAGGAGGCAATCAATACTAAATTCGAAGCCTTTGAGGTATGAATGAAGGATACGATTCGGACACTCTTTACAGAACTCAGATTGGGCCGACCACTAAGCTCGAAGAAATCAAATCAACGAGAGAGCTCTGCCCAATCGCACCAAGCCCAAAGAGATGACTTCCAAAAGAGGGGAGGTTCTATGATCGATCCCAACTATCCACGCATGAGGGTGAACTTCCCTAGATAGGAAGAAGGAGACCCGATTAGTTGGATTTCGCGTGCGGAGCGATATTTTTGGTACCACAAAACCACGGACGCATCTATGGTGAAAACTGTAGCCTTTGAGCAGCAACTTGGAGGGAGGAACCCCTATAGAGTTCAACCCCAAGTTTAGAATCTGCAAGGGTTCTAACACTTGGTATCAGAGGATGCAAGTTTAGAATTTACAACTATACATCTTGAAGGGGATGCCATACAGTGGTTTGACTGGTTTGAACATACTTATGGAGTCCTTTCATGGCGACAATTCAAAGAAGGACTGTTGATCCGCTTCAAACCAACCGATTACGAGAATATTGACGGACAACTAGCAAAGATCCGACAAACCTCTACCATTTAGGAGTACCAAACCAGGTTTGAAAGGTTATCTAATCAAACTTATGATTGGTCTCAAAAACAGCTATTAAGGACCTTCATTGAGGGCTTGAAGCCGGAGATTCGAGGAGAAGTTAAAGCACGACAACCATATACGCTTATGGCAGCCATCTCTTTCGCACGACATCAAGAGGAGCAATTGAACCATGAAGCTCAAAGGACTAGGGTCGCTCCTCAGCCAGTAATATTGAAGCCCTCAGCCCTCCTACTATCGATCGAGTCCCTGCACCAAAGAAGTTGACAAGAGAAGAGCTTCAGGAGCAATCTGCGAAGCGGCTATGTTGGCATTGCGACGAGCCGTGGAGTTACAAGCATTGCTGTAGAAAAGGGAGACTTCTTTTGATTGAACCAATAGAAGAAGAGGTCATTAAACATTTAGAAGAGAATCTTGAACATAAAAAAGATGCGAAAGAAGAGCCACAACCAACTGACGTTACAGTACACGCACTAGCCGGCTACTCAAACCCACAAACGATGAAAGTTGAAGGCCTTCTCAAACAACAACCGATCACTGTTCTCATCGACACAGGCAGTACTACTAACTTCCTAAATAGTAAGCTTACTGTTCGGATAGCATTATCTATCGAGAATCGCTGCAGGTTTGCTATTAAGGTCACCGACGAACGGATTTTGAATTGTGATCGTAGGCGCCCGCAGGAGAAACTATTGCTGCAGCACCAAGAGATAATTGCATATTTCTTCCTTCTCCCTCTTAACAATCATGAGACCATGCTCAGAATTAAATGGTTGACAACATTATGTGATATTTCCTGGAATTTTATGAAACTAATTATGAAATTTTATAGTAAGGAGAAACAGGTGACATTGCACGGGAAACGTGGGGGCGACATAACAATGATTTGCACACAACAAATGGAGAAGGTTTTGCATAAAGTATGCAGTGTCTTTTTGGTACAATTTGAGCAGCAAACTAAGGGAGAGCTAACAGAATTTGAAGATCCAAATCTACTTCCTTTGCTTGTTGAATTTTTAAATATATTTGACGAACCGCACAACCTACCTCTTACCCGTCGGC
Organism: Musa acuminata AAA Group; assembly: GCF_036884655.1. NCBI lineage: Eukaryota > Viridiplantae > Streptophyta > Magnoliopsida > Zingiberales > Musaceae > Musa > Musa acuminata. Next base: position 14,277,775 of record NC_088328.1, on the reverse strand, counting down.
ATGATCATTGTATAACGATCCTTCCAGGAAAATCTTCAGCAAATGCTCAGCCATATCAATATCCACATCTCTAGAAGGATGAAATAGAAAGGATTGTAAAAGAGATGCTTGAAACAGGAGTTATTCGGCCAAGTTACAACCTCTACTCTTCACCGGTGCTACTTGTACGCAAGAAGGACGGAACAAGGTGATTATGTGTTGATTACCGAGCTCTCAATGGTATAACCATCAAGGATAATACCCTATTCTAGTAGTAGATGAATTCCTAGATAAAAGGGAGCACAAATCTTTACAAAGCTGGACCTTCGATCCAAGTATCATCAAATACGAGTATGCGAAGAAGACATATCGAAAACCACCTTTTGAACACACAACAACCACTATAAAATTTTGCTTTCTTCAAAAGAAGGTGGAATATCTTGGGCATATAATATCAGAGGAAGGTGTGGCAATAGACCCCTTCAAAATTGGAGCAATGCAAAACTGGCTGACCCCAAGGAACATAAAATTGCTACATGGCTTTTTGGGTTTAACAGGCTACTACTGCAAGTTCGTGAAAAACTATAGAGAGATCAATGCACCACTTACTTCCTTACTAAAAAAAGATGTCTTCCAATGGTCGTACAGAGCCTCCGCTGCCTTCGACAAACTTAAGGCAGCCATGACGATGACGCCGGTGTTAAAACTACCAGATTTTAACCAAACCTTCATTATTGAGGCCGACGCATCTGGAGTTGGAATTGGAGCCATTTTCATGCAAGATGGTCGACCACTCGCATACACTAGCAAGGCATTATCTCCCTCCCATCAAAATAAATCAACATATGATAAGGAGATGCTCGCCATTGTGCGTGCAGCAACGAGGTGGAGACCCTTGTTAGAACCCTTACAGATTCTAAACTTGGGGTTGATCTCTTTAGGGGATCGGCCTCCTTGGAACTCTATAGGGGTTCCTCCCTCCAAGTTGCTGCTCAAAGGCTGCAGAAAAGATTCATCTATTGCTTATGAAAAGAGAAGGAATACATGACTATTTATAGGGCTTCTAAACCCTAACTCCTAATAGGACTCCTACTTAAGACTCTAACTTCTAACCAACTCTTAATATGACTCATACTCAAGACTCCTATTCCCTTACAACTCCTAATTCATCTCTAAAATCCTCCTAACAGAATGTCTCTCTCAATTAGGACTCTCCTAGTTAGAGTCCTAACAGAGTGTCCCTCTCAATACCTCCTAACAGAATGTCTCTCTCAATTAGGACTCTCCTAGTTAGAGTCCTAACAGAGTGTCCCTCTCAATTAGGACTCTCCTAGCTAGAGTCCTAACATAATGTCCCTCTCAATTAGGACTCTCCTAGCTAGAGTCCTAACAACCCTACTTGATTGGTCGATGATTTCAAATTAAAACCGACCATAAAAGCCTCAAGTACTTTTTGGAACGAAAGATATCATCCCCTGAGCATCAAAACTGGGTAACAAAACTTCTTGGATTTAATTATGAAATAACTTACAAAAAGGGGAAAGAGAATGTTCTTGCAGATGCGCTTTCGCAGCTACCCGAGCAAGTTGAAGTTTTGGCCGTTTCACTTCCAACCTGTGGCTTCCTTAAGGATATTAAGATGGAATGGCAGGAAGATTCAGATACTAGTAAGATTATAAAAAAATTGGAGAAAGCACCAAGCCTCATGGCTCATTACAATTGGGACTCAAAAGAATTACACTATAAGGGACGCATTGTGCTTATGATAAATTCTACTTGCATCTTCACAAGCAGATTTTGGACAAAGTTATTCCATATGCAGGGTACTAAATTGAAAAGGAGTACGGCATATCACCCACAAACCGACGGCCAGACGGAAGTTGTAAAGAGGTGCTTGGAGACAGCCCAAAGCCACCCACCAAATATGACTACCCAAGGAGAACTTCAGACTCAGCTAAGTGCCATTATTGATCGACGGATCGTGACTCAACGACGACGATCCACTACTGAATTGCTAATACAGTGGGCAAACCTACTAACAGAAGATGCCACTTGGGAGAACTATGATGACTTGAAGATCAAATTCCCAAAATTCATGAATCGTCAGCCTCGAGGACAAGGCTGATTTAAAGAGGGCGGGTCTGTTAGGAGTCTAACTAGGAGAGTCCTAATTGAGAGGGACATTCATGTAAAACCTACCTAAGTCGACCCCTATTGAAGAGGTGAAGAGGCCAACTAAGGTTAGGAGGTTATTTCTTAGAGAAGAATAGGGAGTTGTAAAGGAATAGGAGTCTTGAGTAGGAGTCCTATTAGGAGTTGGTTAGAAGTAGGAGTCTTGAGTAGGAGTCCTATTAGGAGTTGGTTAGAAGTATGAGTCTTAAGTAAGAGTCCTATTAGGAGTTAGGGTTTAGAAGCTCTATAAATAGTCATGTATTCCACCTCTTTTCATAAGCAATAGATGAATATTTTCTGCAGCCTTTGAGCAGCAACTTGGAGGGAGGAACCCCTATAGAGTTCCAAGGAGGCTAATCCCCTAAAGAGATCAATCCCAAGTTTAGAATCTGCAAGGGTTCTAACAGGGTGCCGCACGACCTAGGCAAAACCAGCTAAGTCCATGACAAATTGGGCTCGGAGCTAGGATATATTAGGTCGAATACAAGGCCCAACCTGGTTGCTGGACTCTGACCAGCGGTGGCACTGCTTGGAAGACCTATTCTCCCAAGTGGTCTGGGTGGTGGTACCGCCAGCAATTATTGCTGACAGAGGTGGTACTGCCCCTGTCAGGTGGTGGTACCACTAGAGCTCGGTCTCCAAGCTCTATCAAGCGGTAGTACCACCCAGACTGAGCGGTAGTGCTGTCCAATGTCAGACTACTGGAGGTAGTACCGCCCAGTAATGGCAGTGGTACCACCAGTACCCCGGAAAACTAGGATAAGATACTTTTTGGCTCTATTTTTGAAGCTATTAGGGGCTATAAATACCCCACCCCTTTCTGCATAGAAGAGCATCAAAAGTGTGATTATAATCTTGAATCTTTGGGGTGTAAAAGTGCTAGAGGTTTTCTCCTTCCTCTCTTTGCTTTGTAATCATTTAAGAAAAAGGAATAAGGCTTGTAAGAATTCTCTCCTAAACCCGACAAAAGGAGAAAGAGCTGTAAAAGGTGGTTGGGCTTCACCTATTGAAGGAAGGCTTTTAGTGGATGCCGGTGACCTCGACAGAGGAGAAATCCGAAAGTGGATGTAGGTCACATTGACCGAACCACTCTAAATTATGGTTTACATTTCGTTTTGAGCAATTTACTTTAAACCGTAAATCATTTCATAGCAAACTGCTTCTCCTCCTTATCTTGCTTTCACTATACTTACGCTCTCTTACGTTTCAAGTTGCTATATTTCCGAATCAATTTCCATCGAATGTATGAATTAATTTACGAAATTGAAGAATTTTCTGCTGCACTAATTCATCCCCCTCTTAGTGCCGCTCTTGATCCTAACATATGTATCTTCCCCATTATTCTCTTTCCATATTAATGATTGTAACTCTAACTAGTATAAGAGTGGTAGAGTCAGGCAAGGAGATTCTAAGGCTATAGAGCTCAGAAGCTCTCTCCTTATAATGTCATTAAAAGGTTTTTCTTTTTTCGTTACAAAGAATAAGAGGTAAAAGAGAGACGTAGTCCAAGACCTTGTAATAATTTATTAAAATATTTACCAACTAAGTTAGCCAGTACTTTCATATCAAAGATATTATTAAGGTATTATTGAAAAATCTTGCGGGCGACATCACATACGCAACGGAAGAATAGAAAATAAAATCCCTAATGTCCCAAAGATTTGTTCGTCATCGTGCGAAGATTGGTGCATAAATCCGTAAAACAAAAAACTATGTATAGTAAATATTGTGTTATCCAAGGAGATTGTATATCCATGAATCCTCGTAGATCTCTAGGAGAGGATGAAGGAGGTCAAGCGCCCTCCTCTCTAGCGGTGATCCCCACAGCAGGGCTGCGATAACACTCCTCAAAACTCCAGGCCTACTTTAAGGTGGAGAGGGGGAGGAGAATAAAAGAGGCAATCAAAGACTCTAGCCTATGAACCATTGAATCCCTCCTATTTATAGAGGTCTCCTATCAACTTAACCCTAATGGATCCTCTCTTATTGGGTATTTGATCTCCATACAACTACCTAAGCCTCTTAGATTAGTAGATCTCTATCCAATAATCTCTTATAGGCTTTTATTGGATCTCATCCATAGGATCCAATAATTCAGGGCCTTATTGGATATCCAATAAGATATGGGCTCCAGCAGATATCTCATATCTGAACCTCGACTCATCGCAACACCTACCATATGTGTATGACCCTCTAGGCCTAATATCGAGCTGGTCGTGAGTCATACCTATCAGAACTCCTTTTGGCTCAGTGAATTATTATCTCCATAATAATTCACTCGACTCATCAACTGTAGACGTATTAGGCCACTACGCCATAGTCTCCAAATGACATAGGGGAATCCAATCTATTGGACTTGTCTGTCCTCAGTTACCATGTACCTATAGTCCCTCATCCATCTAATATCTCAGAGATTATATATCGAGCCTAGTGCTGTCAACCCATACAGTTTCTTCTCGAGTCTTGCTCTAATCAAATTCTCCCAGAGAACTCTTTCCCTCTCAATCCGAATGACCCTAGCTATGGATTTATCTAAGCAAGAACACATGGGATATTTCTCTCATAACACCGAGAGTGGATGATCCTCTATCGACACTCAATAGCCCTCGTAAGGTTGACTGCCACTCCCGATGACCGGTTGTACTAGATCTGGGACATCCAAACCTATAAGTCTGGTATCAAAGAATGGAGCACTCGTACAGGACATCCTTGGTATCTTAAGTCTAAGGACCAGATACACCACTGGGACTACGGAATCATTGTCTGACAATAAGGTATCATCAACTATCCAGCATTCCATAAGCGGATCAATCAGTGAACTCATTATCTAATGAGCACCTGTATTGTATCCCTAGTGTCCCCACATAAGCAGCTATGAGACCAGCTACATCCATCATATGGATGGATATATAGCATACCAGTCAATCCAGTTATCTTGATATCCCTCTCGAGTAACCTATGGTTGGGATTATTTAGGATCTGTGTTTAAAGGTGAATCGGTCTCATTATCATAATCTCATCACAATCCGATTCTTATTGCACAGATCCAAAGACATCACAATATGCATATATGCAATAGTAAATATAAAGTGATAAATGTCAAAATATAATAAGCAAAACGATTGTGTGTCAAGTCACACATGCCATCATTCATGTGATTGGCTTGCTGGGCACCTATGACTAACAATCTCCCACTTGACCTAAAGCCAATTACCTATGTATTTGATCCCCATCAGACCCTTGTGACGCTCAAGGACAATTTGAGATAATGGCTTTGTTAGTAGATCTACAATGTTTTCTTCGGATGGAACTCTTTTCACTACTACATCTCCTCGGGTCACGATCTCTCTGATCAGGTGGAACCTCCTTAGAACATGCTTAGATTTCTGATGAGACCTGGGTTCCTTTGCTTGAGCAATCATCCCGTTATTGTCGCAATATAAGGAAATCGGCTCCTCGCTACCCGACACGACTCTTAGATCTGTGATAAACTTTTTCATCCAAACTCCCTCCTTTTCTGCCTCTACTGCAGTAATATACTCCACCTCTGTGGTCGAGTCAGCAGTAGTATCTTGCTTAGAACTTTTCCAGCACACTACTCCTTTATTCAAGGTATACACATACCCCGAATTCGACTTGCTATCATCGATATCAGACTGAAAACTTGAGTATATGTAGCCTTTAATCCTGAGGCTACTACCTTCATATACTAGTAAAAGATCCTTAGTTCTTCTTAAGTACTTAAGGATACACTTTACTGCTTTCCAGTGTTCCAAGCCTGGATCCGCTTGATATCTACTTGTGACACTCAGAGCATGCGCTATATCAGGCCTAGTACATAGCATGACATATATGATAGACCCTATTGCTAATGCATAAGGTATCCTATCTATGTTCGCCCTTTCTTTGGGAGTCTTTAGGAACATACTCCTAGAAAGCGATATCCTATGTCTCATCGGTATGAGACCTCTCTTGGAATTTTTAATGCCAAACCTTTTGACAATAGTTTTTGTATACCTGGATTAGGACAAGTCAAGCATCCTCTTGGATCTATCTCTATATATCTGAATCCCCAAGATATAGGATGCTTCCCCTAAGTCCTTCATGGAGAAGTGTCTAGATAATCAAGCCTTTATTATGGATAGCATTCCTACATCATTCCCAATTATCATAATGTCATTCACATATAACATCAAAAAGGTGATAGCGCTCCCACTTACCTTCATGTACACACAATGCTTATCTTCATTCTTAACGAAGTCATAAGATCTGATTATCTCATCAAATCTTATGTTCCAACTTCGGGAAGCTTACTTTAGTCCATAAATAGATCTAACCAACCTGCACACCTTATCTGGGCAGTCCTTGGACACGAATCCCTTGGGTTGTATCATATACACCTCCTCCTTGAGGTTCCCATTAAGGAATATGGTTTTCACATCCATCTGCCAGATTTCATAATCATAGTGTACTATTATTCGGATGAATTTTAGTATTGCTACGAGTGAGAAGATTTCATCATAGTCAACACCTTGCGTTTGACGATACCCCTTAGCCACTAGCCTTGCTGTATAGGCCTCTAAATTTCTATCTACTCCGATCTTTTTCTTAAAGATCCGCTTGCAACCAATGAGTATAATACCTTCAGGCGTATCAACTAAGTTTCAAACCTTGTTGGAGTATATAGAATCCATCTCAAAATTCATGGCTTCTTGCCACTTTTCGGAGTCTATACTCATAATAGCCTCCTCGTAGGTTTGAAGATTAATGTCCTCAACATCCTCTCCTCTAATATGTCCCACATATCTCTCGGGAGGATGGGATACTTTACCAAACCTACGTAAAGTTGGAGCTTGTGTATTACGTACCTGAACAGACTCGGGCTATAGAGTGGTGCTTGAGCTAGGTTCTCCAACCTTACTTAACTCTATCATGCTCCCACTATCACCACCAAGAATGTGTTCCTTCTCAAGGAACATTGCTCTCTTAGCTATAAAGACCTTTTGGTCCTCAAGATAATAGAAATAATACCCACAAGTTTCCTTGGGGTATCCTACGAACTTGCACCACTCCGTCCTTGATTCTAACTTATCGAGGTTGGGTCTTTTAATGTAGGCAGGGCATCCCCAAATCTTAACAACCTTAAGATCGGGCTTCTTCCCTTTCCATATTTCATATAATGTAGACACTACCGACTTAGTTGGAACTCTGTTCAGAAGGTAAGCTGCGGTCTCTAGGGCATATCCCCAGAATAAGATGGGTAGATCAGCGAAACTCATCATGGGTCGTACCATGTCTAAAAGCATACGATTTCTCCTTTCAGACACACCATTGAGCTGAGGTGTTTAAGGAGGTGTCCATTGGGAAAATATATCATGGTCCTTGAGGAACTGGATAAACTCTGTACTTAAGTACTCACCTCCTCGATCTGATCGAAGAGTCTTAATACTCTTTCCAATCTGGTTCTTCACTTCATTCTTAACTCTTTGAATTTCTCAAAGGCCTCGGACTTGTACTTCATTAAGTACATATATCCATACCTTGAGAAATCATCAGTGAACGTAATGAAGTAGGAGTAACCACCAATGGCATTAGTTGACATGGATCCACATACATCACTATGTATGAGTTCCAACAGCTCAATGGCTCTCTCTCTCTCCAATTCCACTAAATGGAGAGTTTGCATTTTTCCATGAAGGCAAGGCTTGCAAGTTGCATGACTTATAGTCGAATGGATCTAGATATCCATCCTTTAGTAATTTTTGAATCCTTCTCTCATGGATGTGACTTAGCCTACAATGCCACAAGTATGCACTGTTCACCTTATCTCGTTTCCTCTTAGACACACTTGCATTCATAATATGTGAAGTAGTGTTTAGCATAAATAAACCATTATGCAATGTTCCTTTCGTGATAGTCTCATTATCTAATAATATTGAACAACCATTGTTCTTAAAAACTAATTTATATCCACTAACTATCAAAAACATGAAATAAAAATAATATTTGTGATAATAGAAAGAACATAATAACATGCATCTAATGCAATAATAACTCCACCAAGCAGATGTAGGGCAACCTCGCCAATAGCTACTACAACAACTTTTGCTCCATTGCCCATCTTGAGGTCCATCTCGTCTCTCACCAATCTCCTAGGCCTTGCTAGAACCTGCAACGAATTGCATATATGATAAGAACTACTAATATCCAATACACATGTGTTATCATAAGAGTCTGACAAATTGAGACTGATCATGAATATACCTGAAGCTTCTTCAAGCTTCTGTTTCACCCTCTCTGCAAGGTACTCTTTGCAGTTCGTCTTCCAGTGCCCATCTTTGCCACAGTGGAAGCACTGACCTTTGTCCTTTGCTGGGTCTTTCTTAGCAACCTTTGATTTACCTAGTCTGCCCTTATCCTTCTTAAGGGATTTTTCTGCTTTCCTATTCTTTCTGGTCTCACCTGTGTAGAGAACTAGCTTCTCTTTCTTGATAGTGCTCTATGCCTCCTCATTATGAACTGTGAAAAGGAATCTGGTATGGACTGAAGTACAATGTCCACACACATGTTATCCTCCAGGACCATTTCTAGATGTATAAGTTTCTCTATCCACTCAATCATTTTTAGGACATGGTTCTGAACCGATGTCCCCTCAGTCATCCTAGTTCGGAAGAGGCTCTTGGATATCTCATATCACTGAGTCCTTCCCTGTTCCTCAAACAGTTTGCGGACATATAATAGTAAGGATCTGGGTTCCATTCTTTCATGTTGTCTCTGTAACTCAGGAGTCATAGAGTCCAACATATAACACTGAGCAAGAGTGGAGTCATCAATGTACTTCACACAGCGAGCGATCTCACCCTCGCTTGCCCCTTCCTCGAGTATAGGCATCAGTGTATTAAGGACGTATATGATTTTCTCCACCGTGAGAACAATTCTTAAGTTATGAAGCCAATCCGTATAATTTGGACCTGTGAGATGGTTGATATCACGTATGCCACATAAGGGATTTGAAAGCAACTTTTTCTGAAAATAAAGATGTAGCAGAAATAAATAACATGTAGATTTTACAAAAATAAACAATCAAGATATAGACTCCTATCTTAATATGCTCCCACTATTTTACCGATGAGTCACGCGATACCCTCAGCACATGAAACGGAAGTCTCTGATAGACTTCTAGTGGGGATCAGGATCCAATCAGTATCTTAGTGTAACCTCGAGAGACTCGACCAATCACACTAAGCCCGAAAGGTAGCCAGCTCTTGTCAATCACAACTCCTTGTGATTCCCATCCTATTCGGCCTCCGAATCACCATGGTCTCGAGGGACTCGACCAACCATGATGTTCGATTAAGTCAACACCATCGTTACAAGATAAGGCTGATTCGATGATATAACCTTGAGGGACTCGACCAAGCATATCATGTCCTCAAGTTACCGGTGACATCTCTATGTCATAGGCAAAATAATGAATCGCGATATAGGCGGAGACCCTCGAGGGACTTAACCAACTCAACCTATACTAGGAATTGGTCCCTACCTTTAACGAAGGAAGGCCACGTGGGTCAATCTAATTGCCTCACGTTTACCGATTTAATATTATCGAGAGAGGGGTTTTTATGATTTGGTCTCCTAATATGACATGTCACACATATATATATTTAATATATCTCTACATCACATGCAAATATATATACATATCTAGTATGTGTATAAGCAATCACACCAGATGATCATGGACCACAACCTAATATGATCAAGCCTGAGATAGTGGGCCTAATCACTCACATCAAAATCTATGTGTAGCAGTGTATCTCTATGCCCTGTGATCGTCCATCTCATCCTTGTTGGTTCCGTCGACATCTCGACGCATCTCCATACATCGCGATCGTCCGTCTCGTAGGTCCCGCTATTGCATCCACGCTCTCACTGTGCCTCCTCATATGATTATAACTTAATCATAGGCACACAAGCCCAACAATAAACGAGAAATATAATGAAAGCTCGTAGGCTCCAATAATAATGATCACAAGTACACACATAACATGGTCCATGATCATCCATCCACACATCATGCATCACATGTATAAATAATCATCATATAGGACTACTAGATAATAATAAAAATAATAATCAATTAAACTTTTTGATTAATTAATATTTATGAAATCACGGACATATAGGAAATTTTATGAATTCTGAGGGGTATTTTTATAATTTGGACAAAAAAGATAGAATTAGAATTTTAAAAATTCATAGGGGCAAAACTATCTTTTTGCCCAAAACCCTAAGCCCCTCTCCCTCTCCCTTGTTGCTACCGTTGCCGCCACCCTACTGGCGATGGCATGTGCGGCGGGGTGCGGGGCATTGCCCTTGCTTGCGGGAGGTGTGCCCACGTGCGGCAGCGCCGCTACAGTTGGGCGCACCCGCAGGCGGGTACCCCTGCGGGCACCACCGCCCCTATGGGCGGTTCTGCCCGTGGGGTTGTTCCTGCAGTCGTCGCCCCCGCAGGGGCTGATGACATCAAAAGCATTGCACAAACACAACACACGTAGTTCAAAACCAATCTTTCACACGAACAACCTGGCTCTGATACAAAATCTTGGGGAAGACATCACATGCGCAGCGGAAGAAAAGAAAACAAAATCCTCAATTTTTTAAAGATTTGTTCGTCGTCGTGCGAAGATTGGTACACAATCCACAAAACAGAAAACTGTGTATAGTAAAGATTATATTACCTAGGGAGATCGTATATCCCTGAATCCTCACAGATTTCTAGGAGAGGGAGAAGGAGGTCAAGCGCCCTCCTCTCTAGCGGTGATCCACACAACAGGGTTGCGACGACACTCCTTAAAACTCCAGGCCTACTCTGAGGAGGAGAGGGGGAGGAGAATAGGAGAGGCAAGCAAAGGTTCTAGCCTATGAACCATTGAATCCCTCCTATTTATAGAGGTCCTCTATCAATTTAACCCTAATGAATCCTCTCTTATTGGGTATTGGATCTCCATCCAACTACCCAAGCCTCTTAAATTAGTGGATTTCTATCCAATAATCTCTCATGAGCTTTTTTATTGGATCTCATTCATAGGATCCAATAATTCAGGTGCTTATTGGATATCCAATAAGATATGGGCTCCGACGGATATCTCATATCCGAACCTCTACTCATTGCAACGTCTACCATATGTGTGTGACCCTCTAGGCCTAATATGAGTTGGCCGTGAGTTATACCTATCAGAACTCCTTCTAGCTCAGTGAATTATTATCTCCATAATAATTCACTCGACTCATCGACTACGGACGTACTAGGACACTACGTCATAGTCCCCAGACGATATAGGAAAATCCAATCCATTGGACCTGTCTATCCTTAGTTACCATGTACTTATAGTCCCTCATCCATCTAATATTCCAATGACCGTATACCGGGCATGGTGCTGTCAAACCCATACATTTTCTTCTCGAGTCTTTCTCTAATCGGATTCTCTTGGAGAACTCTTTCTCTCAATCTGAATGACCCTGGCTAGGGATTTGTCTGAGCAAGAACACATGAGATATTCCTCTCATGACACCGAGAGTGGATGATCCTCTATCGACAATCAATAGCTCTCGTAAGATTGATTGCAACTCTCGATAACCGATTGTACTAGATCTAGGACATCTATACTTATAAGTCTGGTATAAAAGAATGGAGCACTCATACAAGACATCCTTGGTATCTCAAGTCTAAGAACTAGATACACCATTGGGACTACGAAATCGCTGTCTGACAAGGTATCATCAACCATCCAGCATTTCGTAAGCGGATCAATTAGTAAACTCATTCTCCAATGAGCACATGTATTGTATCCCTAGTGTCCCCACACAAGCAGTTATAAGACCAACTACATCCATCATATGGACGGGTATATAACACACTAGTCTGTCAGATTATCTCGATGTCCCTCTCGAGTAACCTATGACCGAGATTATTTAGGATCTGTGTTTAAAGACGAATCGATCTCATTATCGTGATCTCATCACGATCTGATTCCCATTGCACAGATCCAAGGAGATATATATATATATATATATATATATATATATATATATATATATATATATATATATATATATATATATATATATATATATATATATATATATATATATATATATATATATATATATATATATATATATATATATATATATATATATATATATATATATATATATATACTTATTGGGTACCTATGACTGACTTGCTGGATACCTATGAGCAAGTATTATATCTAATATTTGTCAATAACATTCTTATTGCTTTTAAAGGAAATCCTATGTCCGGTTTTATCTGCAAGTCATCCTTAATAACAAGCGGTTTTATCTGCAAGTCATCCTTAGTAACAAGCAAGGACAGGTACCTTGGAAACTGAAGGCGTTGCATAGGGACGTTATGAGAAGTGTGGACTGCTATAACATTCAATTTTATTTGGAGAAACACTTATCATTTAGCTGACAAACTAGCTAACTTTGGCTGCATGGGAGTACTGGTCATGGTCACCGCATCGGTGCTCAGTTAATCAATAATGCCATCTTTTCTTTCAAAAAAGTTGTCACACTAAATTATATGCTTTATCACTAAATTGTAACAGTGAATATCTTAATCCAAAGATTGTCACACTGATCGGTAAAACAAGCTCGGCTGCCTTCAAAAGATGATAGGTTGACTACAAGGTCTATGAAAGAACCAATGAATTCTGCTGTTAGAATATATGCTCAAGTCAAAAATGACGAACCAATGAATTCTGCCATTAGAATATATGCTCGAGTCAAAAATGACGAACCAATGAATTCTGCCATTAGAATATATGCTCAAGCCAAAAATGACTGCCAGATGGAATTCTTTGATCAAAACTTTTACATGTATGTGATAACACATCCCTCATAACAACACAACCCTCAACTACATAAAATAAGCCTTCTGAAGCATCCGTGAAAACACCCACCACAAACTCCCCGAGACTGTCCTTCAGCATGTTCATAGAAAACTTTGAACCATCAGGTACCACAGGAGACTGAATCCTAAGAAAATCAACAAGTTCAGATTACATGCCCAAATGCTCATTTAGGCAGACATGGCATCATCTTTGACATGTTGAAGGAACCATGGCTCTCGATACAGAATCTAGCTTCATATAAGGATAATTACGGAGTTGCAGCTTCAAAAAATGATTACCTCCAAACATGTAAAAGTTATTTAAAGTCGACATATCTAGCTAGGCACCTTCACCAGAAGTTGCAGCAATCTGCTTCTTTACTTCATCAAGACATGTTTTAAGATCCCTAAACTCATCAGTGTCTGAGAAGTCCACAGCCTGCAAAGTACAAGTCACTGGGATTCACTTACTTCAAAAAATATGCAAGTAGATGAAGTCTGATGAAACATGATAAGATGATATTCATTAAGAACAACATAGTTATAAATTGAATGCCCTTAAGAAAAGTAAAATTTAAACATATCAAACAAGTTTGGAAAAACAGAATTGGGAGGCATGAAGAGATTATTGTTTTTTCCTTTAAAAAATAAAAGTAGATCCAGATTCTAATCAGAAAAGTCTAGGTAAAACAAGTGCAACCAGAAGATAGATTTTACCTACAATAACCTCCAGCATTGGATATACTAGATCTTAACATTTTATTCTACAATCTTATATATGTACCCAAAAAAATAAGGGCTTAAATTTCAAGTAATTCCTCACCAAGTCCGGATTGAAGCCAGCCAAATTTTTAGTGGGTGCAAACATCATATGACCAGAAAACTTCTCCAGGGGGCTTTGGATTGGAACAGCAACTTTTGATACTCACATCCCTAGTCAGTGCTATACCCTCTATAATAGGAACAAAATCCAACTGTTTCAGTACAAAGAAGAGATTATGACTGAATTCCAGAACCCTTCTAACAAAGCAGAATCGGGTGAGTGAGCAAATGGCATGCTAAATGCTCAACCACCTATAATTTCTCAATGATCAAATACTGGCAAGAATGTTGTAACTGACTGTTCATACAAGCTAGAAACAAATCAACTATTCTAGCAAGTCTTCTCAATGATCAAATACTGGCACGCATTCTACTTTTTGATCAAAAGAATTATTGATCCAATCATCAGGACATTCTTCCTCACAGCTGTTAACGCTCTCTCTACAAACACAACAATGGAATGAAAACTGGACTTCCATGATTATAACCCACCCCCATAACAAAGAAATGAACAACCAATCAGAAGTACTTTGCAAGATTAAACAGGGCCACTTATTTGACAGATCTTAGGAGTCTAATTCTGGAAGAGAGTTACAGACTGAATCATATTTCACTAGACCACAACTAAATCGGTCTTAATCTCAAAAAAGGGAAAAAAAAACCTACTAGAGTGAGCCTAACTTGTCTATCCTGCTGAAGTTTTTCTCTGGACTTTTAGGTCGATAAGAACTCAGATTAAGTCAGCTGTAGAAAAAGTCCTGCTAAAGTATATCCTCAATCAACATAGTAGACAAGAATCAATAAAAAAGATAATACAACAACCAAGCCGTACTTAGCAACTATTTGGAGTTAGCAATCAACAAAAAGGATACATCATTAAATTACAGCTCTCAAGTTACTATCGGATATCATGTCAATCAATAATTAACTCCATTGGAGGTGGTAACATGTCTCATCATGAAAAAGGCAAAGAGAAAAAAAAAAGAAAAAAGGAAGAGCTTATGTCACACAAGTTCCTAATACATTGGATAGATTGCAAGTCATCCAACAAGATCATGAATCTGGGCTCCATAGAAGGTTGCACCTTTGCAAACCAGATAACCTTGGTTCAGTTCATGGAAACAGCCTATCTGCATACAGAACCCATATTAACGGGAGCTTCATGCAGTGGATCATCTTTTTTAATGGTCCCACCAAGTTGATGTTTTCTTGGACTATCCAAAATGATTATGGAGGCTTAATGGCAAATATTTTGAAGTTATCATATTAATGATTAATATAATGAGCTTTGACATGTAAGATAAAACAAAATTTACAATAGCAAAAAGTTGGCTTCCTTCCAATGTTTAGCTTAACGTGCATTACCTGTTTAACCGAACTTCGCAAATGCATTTCAGCTGTAAAGAGTTCTCGACAGCTTCCAGTAGAGGAAGCAATATCCATATAAACTTTGCAGAGTTGCAAGGAAGCATGAACAAATTTTTTAAATCGGTTTCTATCACGCCAAAGCTCAGAGCCCTGTGATCAAATACAGGAAATGAAAAATGAGAAAGAAATGCAGATACAACCAAGCTGACCACTATCATTAGAATGCATATGAGAGCAGACAGTTCATAGAGTACAGAGTTTGCAAACTTTATATCAATACCTATTATGCCAAAGCAATAACAGAAGGTAAATGTAGCAAAAGTTATCAAATATCCAACATAATTATCCAACTCTATCCTCTCTGATAACCCACAAACTCATCCCAATATCATCTTAGAAAATGTCCAAACGACCTTGCATTGCTTTCCTTATTCTATCTCAAGATATAGCACCTAATGAGTTGTGAATAACTCTATCCTCTCTGATAACCCACACACTCATCCCAATACCCTCTTAGTGACACTAACTTGCAAGATAAAGCATAATTCCATCACAGGTTTACCTGGAAGGATCTAACTTGCTTCAGAAGGGCTTCACAAGACATAATAAGGTTGCCTTTGATTATGTGCCACCTTGCATATAAACCCCATATATCTTCGGGGACACCATTACGGATAACCTGCAAGAAATAGAACCAAAAAAAAAATCAGAAGCTTACTTTAAAATGTCACCAAGTAACTGTAAAAGAGCATTAAAATAATTACTTTTGACAAGGATAAAGCCAAAAAGGTATAACTACTTTTAACAGCACAAACACAAGAACAATTCAAAGCAAAGGAACAAGCAAACTAGATTTTGGAGACCTGCTGCATAATATTTCCAAGCATGTCCAACAAGAGCTCAGTTTCCCGTGGTTCTGCAGGGATGGCTTGTGTGTCATAAGGCTCAACTAAAGAATATTCAGCATCAAAAATATCACTTGAAGAGAGATCAGAGTTAGCGTTCTTTTCATGATCTTCAAACTTTCTCAATATCTTATCCAGCAATTCAACATCCACTCGCTTATTTGACGACAGATCTAGTACCATTTTTGTGGCTTCTAGTGACTGCAATAAAGTAAGAGATTAGAATCATTCCAAAGATTGTAGGCTTTTATGTTCTATGTAACTACAAATTTTTAAAGAGTGTAAGGTTAATATATTCTACATAATCACATTTTACAAAAACTTTGGTGGTTAAGGCAATTTAGTGGCATTACCAAATAAATAGTTTAATTTCCTCATTAAATGTTTATATGTGTGTGCTTGACTTCCAACTAGTATTTAACATAGGATAATAGCTAAGAGCATGTTTGATTAAATTTATACAAGATTGACACACTAGGTTAGCACAAAAGAGCTCAATGGTTTGGGGTGTTATTTATTGCACAAGGCTTAGAGCACATCAGGACATTGTGTCATTTCAAAATGTATTACTGGAGAACACCTTTGATTCAAGAGGTTAAAGATTTAGTGTTACAAAGAGATAAGAAAAATATAATAAGCCTTTCATCTTAACTTTATCATGCAGAACTTTTAGCCAAAGACAATTTATCACTCTCTACCACAACTATTTGACAAACTTGATCTTGACAAGCTTGACATGATCAAGACATGTGATGATTGTAACTGCAACAAGGAGAAACTCTGGATGAAGATAACACCATTCTGAAGATTGGTGATAGCGGGACTATTAAGCAGCCCATTTTTGTCTTCCACTTTTCTTTTGCATCGAGAATTATCAGGTTCAGACTCCAAACTTGCATAACTTATTGTTTTTGAATGTTGTACAGCTAAAGTACTTCTGTGGCTGTACTTCTAAAGTTTCAATCATTAACTTCTTGTCTGTTGAGTTGGTACATTATGTTCATTTGCTGCTTATGTGTTGCTGGATACAATATGAAAAGCTTCTCCCTTCATTGACTATCATGATTGATACTACATGCTTAATGTTATTATCAGTAATATGGATGAATCACCATCGCTAACAAATATTTTTAATTTTGTTATAGCATATAAGTACCTTTCTTGGCATTTTACAACACTTTAACATGCCCATGTAGCTTGGTTAAACCAGCCAAGCCATACTTTCAAGATATTTAGAAGTCCCAAGCTTCCCAATATTGATTTTGTAAACCCTCAATTTATTCTCTTGAACATGGGAGCATAGCAAAGAAAGTAGACATTACATGAAGATAACCAATATAAACTACATCTTATATTTAGAATAATTTTATGAAAGAGACAAATGACATTTAAAAAATAAACAATTCACCTGGCGAATGTTTCCTACATCAAGAGCAACATGGCTGAAGTTCTCCCATAGTTGCCAACTGTTCCTCCTGTTAAATATTTTATATTAGTTGGTTGAAATTTTGTATTTATCAGGCCTCACAATCAGAACGAGGAAAAAATATAATAACCTGAATTTTAAGGCTTCTTTGAAAGCAATAAATGCAGCCTTGCTTTTCTTCTTGATCATATGCCTGAACAGTTCAATTTAGTGTAAAAGCTCATTTGAGGACACAAAGGCAACACAAAAGTATTTACCAACCAAGTTATAATAAGCTTGAAAGCAATTTGCAAGAATATTTTTTTAACATGATACAAATAGATAGCATGGCTTTAGACATTGTGTATATAAGCCAGAAACAGCACAACAAACTTAAACAAAAAACAATGCTGTAGCAATACATGATAAAAACCAGCAGAAAAGAAACTAATCAAGCATTAATACAAAACCCTTCTTGAAACTAGTTAAACATAGAGGAGCAGAGAAATGTAAGCATAACCAGTTTTCCCAATAAGCTGAAAGAATGATACTAATCAATAAGCACAGTATGATGATGCCAATAAAGGCAATGATACTAATCAATAAGCACAGTATGAAGATGACAATAAAGGCAATGAAATCGTACAAACAAGCAACGTTATTCCAAGCCTCTCCATTATCCGGATCTATCTGCACAGCACGTGTAAATGCATCTAATGCTTTATCAGTATCTCGGGCCTGCATATACAAACATATAATAGACATCAAATATGTGGTTTTGGCAATGAAGGTGGTGTTATCAAATTAACTTATTTCAGGAGAATGAATAACTATCAACTTTACAGCTTGAACTTCCTTTAAGGATGAGAAGGATATTTGATCACAAACACAAGCTAAGATTGTTAAAAACTTAAATTAAATACAATTTAACTTTTTAAAATTTAAATGCCAGCATTTATTGTGAATTTGAAGAACTCCAAGTCTCCATGCAACGTATTTGGACAGATACTACTATAAAACATTTAGCTATGAAAGCAAACCTTTAATGCAGCTGCACCAAGCGCAAACCAACCATCAGGATACAGTGAATTAAGAGCCAAGGCAGATTCCCTGCAGTACATTGAGTACAAATCAATTCCAAATCAAAATCAAGTATGGAGATTAAATATGGGTCATAAAGAGACCACAATCATAAGCTCATCCAACCCTCGCCATTTACCAAAGAGTTTTTGACGTCTCATAGTCACTCCTGTTGTATGCATTTCGAGCCAATGATCGCTGTCCAAAGAGAACAATCAACAATCCTACAATATTAGGTCTAATCAAATAGAACACACAGCTATATTCCGCAAACAATGTCATTACCTTAGCTCGGGCTGATCTATTATTTGAAACCTCCAATGCCTTCTCATAATAAGCATCAGTGGTTGTTGCATCACCAAGTGAACACCTTTATACAGTGTAAACATAATGATTTTAACATGCAAAACCAAGATGAATCAACATTCCAAGCAGCAAGAAATCCATAGTAATGGAAATCGAGATACTTTTCAATCTATACTAGAGCAAGGATCAGCCTCAGTTCCTTTAGATTGGTGATGATCAGGTTGTTCGACTAACATGTTTTTAGTCTTAGTCTAATTATTTTTGTCTTTGTAATAAATTTAGTATGCTAGAAAGATCTTTTTCAAAACAGTTGTCACATGGCAACATGTCCAATATTTGTAGTTAATTTCCTATGTTAATAAAAAGAAAAAGAAAGAAAATGCAAAGAAAAGGAAGGAATCAAAATTTAATTTTGTTTGAATATCACAAATCTTGATTAAAATTTCAACTCTACAAGGAAGATTCATCATTCCATAAAGATACAAATCTATCAAGTAGATAAATCATTTAAAAGGAAGATTATTTATTTTCTTTGAAAAAGGAAAACGCAGATAATTATTTGATTTGATGTAATTGCAATATTTTCTTATTTTTGTGTTTTTTCTTTCTTTCTTATACTTGGGACCTATAGAAAAAGACAACGGGATTTCAATAGAATGATAAATTCGTGAATGAATGGAAGTGTTTTTTTCACAAGTTGTATGAGTCGTATGAGACCACAATCTTCCCCTGATGTGAATTCGGAGAACCAAGATTAATTTATCCCTCTATCACCCTTTTCCCATATAGCCTATCAACTTCCTACCATTGCCAAACTTTCCAAACCCAAATTTTGATAGTCTTAACATTCTTGGAGACACTTTGCTTTTTTGAAGACTTTGGATCAACTTCTCTACCAAGTTAAACTAGATAGAAGACCAATCCTCGCCCTCAGAACTGGCAAACATTTAAATTTGCAATACTTGTTATTTTCATTGTTTAAATTGAAATTTCTATAAATCGACATGTTGTATAGTATCCTCATCTGTTTTGCCCCTCATTTTCCTCTTAATACCAAGTCTATTTCCAAAACCTCTGATCCTATCATCCTTTTAAGTTATGCGAATAGGACATGATCATGCATAGCATAATTGTCTACAAAGATGAGAATGCCCATCTATCCCAAAAGGAAAAAAATGCACAAACCATGAGGGTTAAGCCAAAAGGGAAACCCTGCACTTTTTCCCAGTTAACAAGATGGGAAAGGTTAATAAGCCTCATAATAAAAAAAGACAATGATACGAATGGGAATAGGCAATGACTTTAAACAAGATAACATCATGATAGACCAAGTGAACATGATGGAGTAAACAAATCAAGATCTCAATCAAATTTTAATAACAGAATCAAAACCAATAAAAAAGAGTGCTTTGCTCTCTAGATTTTAGAAAAACATATGAAAGGAACCGCTTTGATTCTTCAAGTTACAGATATAACAAGCTTAAATCATAAATAGGTTCATATGATCCAATTTTCAAATGAAAATGAACCCAATTCCAGATAAAATAAAGCTCGAATGAGAAGCTCAGTAAGATGAAGCTCTATTAATAAACTCGATGAAATGAAAACTGTCATCACAGCAACCATTGTACATTAAAAAACACAAACTATTATACATGTATGTCACAGGCATACAGGCATCCACATGCATCATGACTAAGATATAAATACACCTGCAGAAGGTGTACCATACAACATCCCATAACAAGCTGGTATGGTTTACACAATGCATGTGTTGGAGTTTGCCGCATGATGCACTCAAAACATAAAACCAATCACATGCATTGGCAAGGGTGGCATGGCTCATGGCACATATCAAAGCAACCTGAAGCTGACATTCTGCATGGCAAATGACACCCATCCCTATGCACATTTGTCTTAATGCATGTACTTCTCAAACAGTAACAAAATATAGGAAAACATAACTATGTGTGCAATACTTTCGTTGAATCCCTTTTATACAGCCAAAGGTTTATACATCATGGATGTCATACATGTCACCAAGAATACGAGATCACCACAATTCTGCGGTTGGAATAGGATCAAACATGAGCAGTCCTAATCCAACATGTGCAAAAGCCTATTTCAGTGGTCAACTGCATGATGACAGTTCACAACAGATCAAGATGATGTTTGTGTGAGGATCCCTTTATTTTCTGAGTTGTGAATAATGTTTTATTTAGTTGGTCTAGTTCAGTAAGAGTCGGATAGGAGTTTATTTGATATTTATTTATTTATTAAGAGTCCAAGTCCTGGTGAACTCTGCGTGGAACTCTATAAATAGAGATGTATCTGTTTCTTTTCGGCAATCAATGAAATATTATTCTAGTCTTCTGACAAACCCTGGGAGGTCAATCCCCTCGAAGTGATCATCCTCTTTTCTCCCTCTTCTTCTATGATAAAACCCTAGGGTCTTATCATTTGGTATCAAAGAAGCGATCCTCAGTGTTCTCGTTGCAATTTATCACAACACTTCGCCGCAATTATCATCATCTTAAAAAAAAAAACGACAACCACGACCATCCTCCTCACAAGGGCTACTGGTTCCCGACTAGCGACCACCACCGCCGCTGCTTCCAGGCCAACGACCACATCCCTCGTTGCGCCGCAGCCACCCACCAGCCGCGTACGCAGCCACACCCCATCCTACTCAAGCAAGAAAGGGCAATCGCCACTGTTCCCGACTAGCGGACCACCCCCCTCATCGCTCCTAGCCTCGACGATCCTTGGTTGCTCCCAGTCCTCGGTGACGTTGCTTCCCAGCCGCGCCACCACTGTTGCCTCTCAACCTCGGCAGCAACCTCCCCTCCTTACGACGACCAAAATAGGGCAACTCTACATCTTCTGTCGTAGTCGTCGATCACCGTTGTTTCCTCCCCTTGTGCTACTGCTACCCAGCCAACGACCACCGCCGTCGCTACTTCCTAGCTGCACCACCACTGCTGCCTCTTGACCTCGGCAACAACCTCCCCTCCTCGTGGCGACCGAAACAGGGCAACTCTGCATCTTCTACCACAACCATCGATCACCGTTGTTTCCTCCCCTTTTGCTACTGCTTCCCGGGCAGCGACCACCATCGCCGCTGCTTCCCAACCGCACCACCACTGTTGCCTCCCGACCTCGACAGCAACGTCCCCTCCTTGCGACGACCGAAATAGGGCAACTATGCATCTTCTGCCGCAGCCGTCGATCACCATTGTTTCCTCCCCTTTTGCTATTGCTTCTCGGCCAGCGACCACCGCCACCGTTGCTTTCCGACCAACGACCACCCCCCTCGTTCTGCGGTCGCTACGCACGCAGCAACCGTGTGCGCAGCGATCGCGCGCGATCGGCATCTGCAACCCCCTCAGTCGCTCCCCATGCTAACGCAATCACCTTCCAACCCCCGCAACCTCAACCCTGACCACTCGGTGATCGCTCCCCTTGGGTCGCAACCACACACGCAACCGCCCTCAATCACTCCCACGCCGACGTCGTCGCCTTCCAGCCCCCACAGCCTCAACCCCGGCCGCTCGGCGATTGCTCCCCTTGCATCACAACAACCGCAGCCACACGCGCAGCCGCCCTCAGCCGCTCCCCACACCGACGCCGCCACCTTCCAACCCCCGCAGCCTCACCCCACGCAGCGACAAAAACAGGGCAGCAACCTTTCCTCCTCGCAGAGACCACAGCAAGCCTTTACGCTGCCCTCGGTGTCCGCTTCCTCGATAGCTTCGCGTTCCCTTACGCCCTCAACGCTGCCCCGAGCCAAACTTCATAGTAGTCGCGTCGAATAGTGCAGTACTGATGCCCTTGACCCAACACCAGAAACAACAATTGGAGATTACAGATCTGCAGTCTTACGCAATGGCTATCGACAACACAGTGAAAGCCTAATTAGAAGCCTTGAAAACTAGAATTGAGAACCGACTGCAAGAAACCCTTAACGATTTTAAAAAGAGTCTATTAGAGAGCTTTAGCAAGTTTCAACAAGATGAAAGTTCAAGTCTTACATTAAACCGATCTGAAGGCAGGAAAAAGGAACCAAGAACAGGACAAAAGCTACCCACGCATAAAGGTGGAATTCCCAAAATGGGAAGATGGAGATCCGACCAGTTGGATCTCTAGAGCAGAAATTTTTTTCCATTTTCACAGAACTCCAGAAGAATCAAAGGTGGAAATAGCTTGTTGACTTCTTTTTGCTACCCTTAAAAGACTTCAAAGTGGTGCTTGGAATTGAATGATTATCAACCATGGGTGATGTTTCTTGAATTTTTTCTAAACTAATCATTAAGTTTCTTATTAATGGAAAGCAGGTGATCCTAAAGGGAAGACGTGGAAGTAAGGTCACAACGGCCACTAGCTATCAGATGGAGAAGGTTCTTCGAAAGACTGCAACGACTACTACACCGAAAGGCCGACCTATTGCTTAAACTATCAACAAGTGGAGACCATACTTACTTGATCAACGAGTTGTGATGCGCCACAGATACCCTGTGACTAAAGTGCTGAAAGCGAAACTCCTCGAGTTTGATACTACTCAGCCTTGAGGACAAGGCTAATTTGAAGAGGGAGGAATTGTTAGGATCCTTTTATTTTCTAAGCTTTGGATAATGTTTTATTGAGTTGGTCTAGTTCATCAGATAGGGGTTTATTTGATATTTATTTATTTATTAAGAATCCAAGTCCTGATGAACTTTGGATGGAACTCTATAAATAGGGATGTATATGTTTCTTTTCGGCAATTAATAAAATATTATTTCAGTCTTCTAACAAACCCTAGGAGGCCGATCCCCTCGAAATGATCAAGGAGGTCGATCCCCTCGAAGTGATCATCCCCTTTTCTCCCCTTTCTTCTATGATAAAACCCTAGGGTCTTATCAGTTTTATGGTTGGGAAAATCCCTAATCAAAATCCTCCTGATTTTGTAAGAATTATTCAATTATTTGGCCATTAATTGAAGATGCTATCAAGAGCAAATTCTTCTTTATGAAGACCAATAAGAACAATTCTTAATATAATAAGTTCCTTAACTCTGTAACAAGACGTTTTTTATAAGCTAATTACCAAAGAGCATATACACCTCTACTGTAGTGAGAGGGGAATACTCAAATTATATTCAATCAACAAATACACAATCTTTCACTCTTTCAAATAACATGTTACCAGCCAAAAAAACATATTTTCAACTCACCATAATCTTGGATCACTAGGCATGTCATGTAGGCGTGACTTGATAAGATCAACGGCTGCTGCTTTTTTCCCTAGTAATCTGTCAAAATGAGTGAGTATATTTACAACTTGATTAGACCTATGACATATACAAATGCAAAAAAAATGACAATATAAATGAAAACAATTACATACTGATAGCAGTAAATTAGATTATCCCATAATTCAAGATCCTCAAATATTTTTAGTGCCTCTCCAACTAAACCACAACTCACCAACAGCTCACCATATTCTCTGGAAGTGCAAAATTGACATAGAACAAATTAGTCATTAGATAGTCCATATTTTTAACAGAATAGAAACAAGAAAGTTCTGATAACTGAAGATAGTTTCAACAAAGAGAGATATAAAATATTGCAAGACGACCAATAAGACATACTTCCTCAGTGCTGAAACAGTTGGGATATAAAGCCCATAACATAGCTGAATCCTTTGGGCAGTCACAGGAGAAGCATCAAAAATAACTTGAACCTAGTAATCCAGCAAGACAGGAGAGCAGGAAACGTCAGCGTGAATAAGAATGGTAATTGTTGACAGAAGTTTCAGATGCTATCTAGGATGCAATGACAGTTTCAGAATATATGCTACATACACTCGTGCAATTAATTCTTTCTATTTTGACAATTGACGAACTTGTTTCACTTGCTTCATCCTTTATTACCCTACAATTGGTGAAATGTGTTAGCTTCTGTTGGTTTGATGTGCATACAGTAGATCAGCCATGAACCACCATTTATAATCTTAGGCCCAAAAGCCCAAAATAATGGCATAGGTATGACTTTTAGATTTCTAATTTCTACTAATTCTCTTATAAATTAATTTTTTATGCTTCTTATTTACGAATTCATTGTTGTTAAGAGCGTCTAGGAGATTAAACAATCGAATGAATATGTTTTAAAATGAAAAAGAGCTAAAAGAAGATCCTCTCCTTTTGACCTCCTCCTTCAACCTTTCTATATGGATCCTTTCCATTTGAAGAATGTTTCAATCAATATACAAAGTGGTGGGTGGCATACATCACATTAGATGATCTAGTACCAGAGGACCCATGACTGGATCAAACTGGGTCAGCTTCCAATCATCCGAGGGAAATTTCACGTTCAACTTCAGATAAGTCATTTATGTCTGAAATTCAGACCAAGGTCTCAGTCTTGCTAACTCTGGCTAAAGTTAATGGTTATACTATAAGCTGATTTGTTATGGGCCGATCAAGGACTTATTAGATAGGACAAAAGGATGATGGCTGTAAGTATTTAGAAGGAATCTGCAGCAGCACGAAATACAGCTGAAGTGCGCTGACATACGGAAGGACTGAAAGATATCCTTCCATTATATAAAATAGTATCAGATGGTTCATTCGTGAACCATCAAATCAAAATTTATATGGAATCATAATATAAAAGCAGAAGAGAGTACTAGAGTATTAGGATCTGGTCATACTATTAGATTATACTGACAATTCAAAAAAGAACAATAGTACAATGACAGTCAGGTGATTGTGCCTGTTGCTTCAATTAGCCCAGATTCCAAATGAACAAATTCAAGCTTGAAAAGAATCTTTCTCATTATCCAAAAAAAACACCAAAGGGCAAGGGGATTGATCAGAAAGCTCTCTTGTTCTAGTCCACATATTGATTGGTAAAAAGAATAATTTTCATCTTTGATTATAAATGAAAAGTATTCAATTGCAGCATGAAAGCATAACTAAATCGATCGTAGTTACTCTTTGGGATAGAGTAGAATATGAAAGGAGAATCTCGAACACAGTGATTTAAAAAGCGCTAGACGCCAAAAGGCGCCAAGATCCAAAAACGCCCGAGGCACTAGGCGCTCGCCCGAGCGAAGTGAGGCACTAAAATATAAAAATATATAATATAATTAATAAATATAATTATTTAAATTTTAAAATAAAAATATGCTATTAAATTAATCTAATAAATACAAATACTATAACTAGTATACAATTAACGGTATATAGTAATATTGTTAACAGTATACTATCGAAAGACGAGAATAGTGTAAGGGAAGAGTCGGAAGACCGAGGGTGTTGACTGAGAAGAGCGGGAGCGGCAGCTGTGAGCGACAACAGTGGCAGCGGCAGTAGTGAGTAGCGACAGCGAGAGCGGCAAGCGGCGACAGTGGCACCGGTAGCAGCGAGCAACAAGAACGGGAGCGGAAGCAACGAGCGGAGATAGTGGCAACAGTAGCAGCGAGCAGCGACAGCAGTAGCGGGAGCGAGAGCGGCGAGCGGAGACAGTGGCAACGGTAGCAGCGAGCAGCGACAGCGGGAGCGGCAACAGTGGGAGCGACAGCGATAGCGGTAGCGAGGGCGGCGAGTGGTGACAGCAGCAGCGACAGCAAGCAGCGACGGCAGTAGCATGAATGGCAAGCAGGGCTAGGGTTGGGGAAGTCACACTGATATTTGTGCTTTAGTTGGTTCGATTGAACCAACTAAAGCACCGGAGACCGAACCAGACCTAAAACGCTGGTTCGATCGCCTGGTTTAACCCAGGCGCTCGCCCGAAGCGCCCGGCGCCTGGGCTCGGGCGAGCGCCCAGGCAACGCCTCTTTGAAGCGCGCCGCCTAGAAATGAAGCAAGGCGCTCGGGCCTCGCCTCGCCTCGCCCGAGCGCCTATTGAAATCACTGTTCAAACAAAGAAAGGATGAAATTACTTCGAAAGAATTAAACAAGAAACCATATGAGGTGAAAATCTAGTGTCAATTCTTTGTGACAGTAATGGTGACCTAACTCTTGGTATGCAAGGAGGTATAAGCTACAAAACAACATTAGCAAATAAAATCAAGCAGATGAAAAGTGCCAACTTACCCTTGCACAAGTTTTAATGTGTCACAAACAAAAAATTCAACTACAACATTAAATCTAGAATATAATGAACCTAGTAATGAATCATGATTATAGCAAAACAAAATGGTTTCTTTTAAATGATCTAATCCTTAATCTTCATTGCTTGAACTCCGAGCTGAATCATAGCACAATGATGCTTAACATACTTGAGAAACTTCAAATGCATAGCACATGAACAAAGATCAGGAGGCAAGAAGCACAACAAAGATGGTAGTCCATAGAGAAAATTATTAAGAAATGCTCACCAGCAGAATTTTAAAAGGATGAGAAATATTGCAATGAATTATTTGCACATGTCATATGTCTGGAGAACATAAAGATAGCAAAGCTTTAAGCAAAAGACCATAAAATAAATCTGCAAGAATGCAGGCTTCCTCATAAACAAACATACCCTAGCATATTTCCAAGAGATAAACTCATGTCAACATCTAAGGAAAACATGTGCACTGTGTCCGAAAAATGGCATAAGCCCTAAAAAGATAAAGTTGTCTTACCAACTTATCCATCATAAGCAAAGCCCGCTGCTTTGTTCGACTTCGTTTAGACTCCCATCGGATTCGCAGAATGTCACAGAAGTTACTAATCTAGAAAGATATTTTCATTAGATGATGGCAATTTCCAATTAAAATAGCAAGTTGTAATGTCTTCTCTAAAGAAGAGTTCAACAGAACTTCATTGTTTCTTTTATGCTAATATGTTCAATTACTATGGCTTCAATGTTATAATACATCGGCAACAATAATTATCTGAAGGATTATAATGAAAAAAATAAAAATTTATGATTGAAAAACAATTTTTTCTAAGCAAGTCCTATTTATTGTACCAGCCACATGATAGATTAATATCAAATATCTGAGGATAGGATGGGAAGTGACATTCCATCCCTTCCATATCCATTTTCTTTGAACATACATATCACAAAATCATAACCATACGCACAAACCAACTCGACTTTTGCACCAACAATAAATATGCTGCATCAGGGCAACCTAGCTCAAACAGGCGACCTATTGCCCTATCCTCAATGATAATGGTATTTGCATAGTGCAGGAGATAGCAATACATGAAACTGAAACTACTTCACCCACATCTTTGATGATATAATTTGAGTGACATTTGAAGCAACCACATAGAAGGTTATTAGCCGAGTCTCTAATACAGACAGCTGCCGCACTATATAGTCTCAAAACACACAACAGATATATCCACACAACTGAACAGAACAACTCGTGAGAAGTTATTGAGAATAATACAACAGAAATGAACACTCAACAAATGCATACATAAACACTGAACAGTGGGATTTAATAAAATAAACAGCAAATTCCCAGAGCATCAAGTAGGTATTGCTCAAAACAATGCTGATCATACTGTAGCACCAAATTCATCAAATGATGCATTGGAAGTAGAGCTGGCAACTTATTTATAGAACTCATGGTATTTAAATAACAGCAATCCATATGTTGCAACTCACATGTCCAATGATATAGGTCTCTTTTCAATGCTTACTGGTCTAATAGGCCAGTAAGGGTCCATATCTTGTCAAAGTTACTTGACTCAGTTTATACCAACTAAAAGGGAACATGTCAAGTCAGGTGCATTAAGTTATAAAAATGTTATAGAATCATGTTTCTTTTCATGAAGCCTGCCAAGAAAACATGGAAGAACCAAGGATAATGGAGATAGAAAAATATATATTAATTCAGATAATAATCAGTATAAGTAAAATCTAGAGGATATAAAAAAATTGTAATACTCACAGTGTAGCAAGTTTGATGTTGAGAATGAATAGCCTCAATGTATGGGGCCATTTCCCACCCTACAGAGTATGACCAGAAGGAAACAACGTCATGTAACTAGAAGTAAAAAATCTTGGCAAGATAAAGAACGAAAAAAAACAGCATCAAACCATCTATTATATGATAGTTTTACAATAATAATGAAACAAAATAAAGAGTAAACTTTCATAAGGATGTTGAGAAATGTCAGACTGCATGGGCAGTAGCACTACCATAATTATCTATATTAGTGTTGCATCTGCTACTACAGGTAAACAACCGGTGACTACAAACCGCAATCCACTAGAGCACCAGCCATGGTCAAAAAAGGTAAGTGGGATGTAACTTAGCACATGTACTTAAATACAAAAACACAGAGATAGAGAAAAATAACAACTGTATATATAAATAAGAGTCAGAATAGCTTAATGTTTGAATTAATTGGCACTGAATAAGTTAAATGCCTCAGATGCAAGCACTGCACCTCAGTCATTGATCAATTGTCCCATGCAGCACAGAGCAGCACTACTAATATGGTTGTCCAATCTATAGCTTAGAAAATTGTCACCATCTTATAGCCCATAGCCTAAATGTCATAATCAATCCCAAAAAAACAGATGTAAAATAAAATGAAAAACAACCAACAAGTCCTTAGCCATTTAAAGTTAGTCGCCTTAATTAAATTCATTTGAACAACTATGGCGATTCTCACCCTCGTTAATGCTTTCAATGATGCAGATCCAAAAACAACTAACAAAATTTGGTAGGAAGACAGAATGGAGAAGGACAAGGAGTGTAATCACATCAAATATTTAAGTTAAGAATTGATTTTCTTTCCTTACTTGTTATTATAATTTAAGGAAATCCTAATCTACTTCCTTGGGAAATCCTAATCTACTTCCTTGTTTGTTGATATGAATTAAGGAAATAACTAGTAAGTATTCCAAATATGATGATATCATATTTGGTAGTATATTAAATGAAAATAATTTATATTAAATAAATACGAAAATTAAAATTTATTTCCCTTAATAGAGGCTCACCTCCTCCTATTTAAAGGGGAGGGATCTCTCTCCTTCGTTCCTCACCTAGTCGAGCCTGGCAGCGGGAGGAACGAGGAGTTACACCCTGTTGACAAGAGAACGAGGAGTTACACCCTGTTGACAAGAGGTAGGTTTCCCTACCTTTCTTAAAAGTTTTAGCTTTTATTTTGATTCTTTAAATGTTGAAAGTTTTATAGTTTGAAAAATATGTATCAATTCTTTAAATGTCAAATTTTTTATATTAAAATAATCAGTTAAAGTTTTCATAATATTCTTTGACCCATGATTAAGGTTTTTATTGTAGAATTAAATATGTTAAAAATGTATATGTTTTATATGATATATTTTCTGTATTACAGTTTATCTTTAATCTTATCTGGATTAAAATCTTGTTAGACTAGAATATGTTATCTAAAATCCCTTTTTGATATTCTTTGATCTGAAATTTAAAATATATTATTCTGAATGATTTAAAATATGACTAGAATATGTTGAAATTTTATGTGTTGAAAACATGATTTTTATTTGAATTTAGAAAACTATTTCCTTGTGTTAAAACTTATCTCCTAGTCCCTCTTTTAATGTCTTATGATTTCTAGTCAAATTGAGAATGTTATTTCTTTGTATTAAAGCTTTTCTCCTCATCTATCTTTTAATGCATTATTATGTTTTCATTTATGTTGTTAATGGGTATATGCTATGACTAGTCCATGGGCCAGGGCTGGGCCAGTTTTATGTAATGCATGCTCAATCATGTATAATGCACATGACCAGTAGATGGACTGGCTCAATCTAGCCAATATTATTGTTGAACTTGAGCCCAAATATTGATTGAATTAAACTAGACTTGATTAGTCTAGATCAATTCAGGGTGATTCCGAATTGATTGACTTATTCAAGTTAGTTTAACCTAAATTGAACTTAATCTAGTCTAAATTATACTAGTCTAGGGTGGTTCCAGACCAGTTAAATAAGGATTAGAGATCAGTTCAGTTAGGCTCTAGTAAATCGAGTTCAATTGAATCGATTAAACTAGAGTTCAAGTCAATTGAGGGTTAATTTATATTATTTGATATTGATGATTTTTGAAAGAGATGTTTTAAATATGTTATTTCATCCCGAAATGGATATGACCAGTGTGAGATTATATTCCTGCCGAGAGCAGGTAGGGCGATTCCCTTCGGGGATTAGCGGGCCGTCAGACGTGGCGGCTGGACGGTTCCTCCATCCGCTGTTGGGAGGAACGTGTCCCCACTTTGGCGGGTGTGGGACACCACTCCATCCGCTATTGGGAGTGTGATATGAGTTTGCCTCCATCCGCTGTTGGGAGAACACAAACTCATCCCATAGGATAAAGCCTCTCCATCCGCTGTTGGGGGAGTGCTCCTTCGGGTACTTGATATACGCCAATGGGACGAATGATTGAATTTTGATCATGTATTCATCTTGATTTGACTTTTGGGGTTCCTACTCAGCGTTGCTGAATTTTCTTTGTTTTTGATTTTCAGAGCAGCCTCCCTCTAGTACTAAATCGGATTCCAGTGGAGAGCGGACCTTCCTCTACCGCTAGGTAGAGCCACTTGGATGACTCTTGAAGTTAACATCACTATGTTTACTTTTCTATTTGTAATTTGATGAATAAATGAATTGTAATAAATGGTTATAGATGATGAATAAAGTGATGTTTATTTATTTGGCCTGTGTGAAAATATATGAAAAAAAAAAAAAAAATCCAGGATGTGACAAGGAGAGGACACAACACTTGCAAATACAATATGCATTTTCACCAACATGTTGCTCGGAGTTTTGAATTGCTTTAAAAACTTATTAGGAAAAGAAGAAAGTCTTGGAGATATTAACTATAGGTTCCACTATTCATAGTGGTAACATGATAACTAGGCATCTAAACATAATTATATCAATACAGTAATTAATATTTATAAGCACATAAAACATACAATGAAAAAGGACACTAATTTAGTGTTCCACATAATTGTGAAAAAAAAGAGAACTATAAGAAAAATATCAAGAGAGTTCATGCAAATGCCATCATCATATGAAGCAAAACTTACCAGACAATTCATCATCACGACTTCTCCTCTGGAGATGTAAGCATTGTGCAAGTATAACAGCTTGCTGGATGAATGTCAAATGAATATCCTTGTTGATGTGAGTAAGATCCACATTAAGATCATCATTCTTGCCATTTTTTACTAATTTTGGTGTCATTAGTACATCAGAACAATCATCAAGTTTATGATCAACTGCATCCTTACTTTCAGAAACAGTACTATCACTCTGGACTTGAGAGAGATGCACATGGCTTTGTTCATGATTGTTTGCAGCAAGTATCAACTGAGGCTTTGCTTCTACCTAAATCATATAAAACAAAGTTTCTTCAAAAGAGGTTGATACACTACAAGGTTAGCTCCCACAAATCATTCAGCAAAAAAGAACCTGGTGTATTGTCCGGAATCCAAGAGCACCAGTAACAATAAGGTGCAGTCCACATGATTTTTCAGCACATTCCAGATGTGACCTGAAAAATTAATTGTATAAATTACAAGAAAATTGCAATACAAGAAATGTGATTGCAAATTAAGAACCAAGCATGTTGCAGAATTAGTTTTAAGCAGGTCACAGAATCCTGAATTCTAGGTAAAAGATGAAAATTAAGCAAGCTAAGGGTTTCTTTGATTAATGAATTTCACAAATATTACCACAAGATACCAGTCTATCACATGTTCACTTAGTTGTATATGAAACCAAACATGGCTTAAGATACCAGTTGGAGAGATATGTACCAACCAGTATTTACTGATTCAGCCATGACCCATAGTGAACCATGCACCTTGATACAGCTTGGAATACTGGTCAGTCTATATTACTATTTAATTAGTGTTATCAAGGGGGTATAAGTTGGTACACTGCTCGGTATCTTGGTACTGTATTGATCTGACAGGCTATGGCAACTGGTATTGGACCAATATTTATAATCTTGAAAACAAGTACTAGAGAAGATAAGAGCTATATGAACCCTGAGGCACAATCCAAACACAATCTTTATGCCTCATCTTTAATGAGCACTTCATAGGGCTTGAGCACTGTTCATTTCTTGTTAAGGTAACTTCTGTAATCATTTGCCAGAAACAGGGTGTATAATTGAACAAGAGACCTGCTACATGAATTTCACTCTGCATCTCAGGGGAAGAGATTATTAAAAAGAAAAAAGACAAACAAGTTTTACTTTTCATACTCCCCTCTATTTTGTTGCACCCCTCCTTTGCTTCTTTTCTTTTGTTTATTCTAATGTCTCTACTTTTTATTCTATTTCTTATTTTGACTACATGTTGGCTCTTCTTTGCTTTCTTCTTCTTGTTGTCTGTGCTTTCTAGACACATCTCGTTATCATATTTTCTTTATCTATCATCTTCACACCCTACCTTGGTGGAGAACTGTTTTCTTTCTTTCTTTATACCTTTCATATTTTTCTTCCTTTTTTCTTACTCCAACTGCACTATGGATGACTTGTCTCTATAAATATAGCTCAAAGGAGTATTATTAATGCTAGTGGTGCTGGAAAGTTTAGCATTAGTACAATATGCTGAAGTTAGATGGTGACAGATGATAATGACTCATCGGAGTTCCATTTAGCCATGGGGCAAAATTAAAATTAATTAAGAAGAGTAAATATGAGGAATATGGAGGAACAAAAATGAAATGCAAATATGATGACAAAAACAATGACCGCTCTTGAGCTTTTTTTTTTTCTTCATGAAATGTTGGTCATCTTTGATCCTTTGGTCCTAGACCACTCTCCAACGACTAAATTTTTTTCACTTTATTTGAAAGGTTTTGTTCGTAAAGACTCTCAATAAATATGCCTTCATTAAAATATACATTGCCAGCTCTCAATAAATGTGCCTTCGTTAAAATATACATTAAGGGTCAAGCAAGCTCCAAGAGGCCTCAATGCTCCTCAAGCCTGACAACTTCCTATTCGTGACAGATTGATGACCAGCCAGATTGCCAAAAAAAAAGGAGTGGCCTAATACATGAGGATTTCACCAAAACAGGGTTTACGAATGCTTGATGTACACAAACTTATACCTGCAAGATCATTACCTAGAACGCAACGAAGAAACTTTATTGTGGTGCCAAGGCTCACCCTCGCATACAACTTCCAGCATCTTACAATAAACTTTTTCAAAGTGGTGTTCCATAGTCAAACCAACTTGATGAGCTAAACCAGCAGTGATGGTTCCAATAACTCTTTATTACATTTAATGCTCAACCTCGATACTTTGTCCCATGAAGGGGTTATACAGCATCATGAAATAGCGTTAGCCAAATTGGAATTCAAAAATGATTACTAGATGCAATACCAAGGTATGCAATTTCGAATAATACCGCCCGATACAGGCGGTACATACTGGTCCGTCAGCTGACCGGTACACGGACTGCTCGTTACCGGACGAAACGGAATATATATATATTAATATATATAAATATTTTTATAAAAGGCGACGTCACGTCGTCGAGGCAACGCAACGGCGCCTTTTATAAGAATATATATATATATATATATATATATATATATAAACGAGACGACTTCACGTCGCCTCGACGATGTCGCCCCGCATGGGAGAAGGAAAAGGCAACGCGACGTCGCCTTTTATAAAAATATTATATATATAAATATAAATATATATATATATAAGTGAGGCGACGTCGCGTCACCTCGACGACATCGCCCCGCCTGGGAGAAGGAAAAGGCAACATCGCCGAGGCGATGCGACGTCGCCTTTTATAATATATATATATATATATATATATATATATATATATATATATATATATATATATATATTAATTTTTATATATATATAAACGAGGCAACATCGCCTGGGAGAAGAGAGAGTCAACGTTGCTTCGACGACGTCATATATATATATATATATATATATATATCGAACGGTATACCGCTCGATATACAGTATCGTACCGTACTGAGCGAACGTCGAAACTCTGGGACGATACGATATTTCAATCATTGTGCAATACCATTAAAGAAAGTGCAATATGAAGAAGATAACGACTGAGAAAGTCTTTGGCAACAATGCTCTAGAGTCACATTTGTAATTGGAACCTCCTCCGAGAACTCACGTTAAACACTGTGCACTTCAAATTGCATGATAAAAAATAACTAACATGCAAATTGCCTGAAAATTTTGAGATTTAAATTTTCCATGTTTAATGGTAATACACCAACTTTCTAGTTTGGCATAAATTTCTCTGTGATTATTTATATGAAATTTCCTTTCCCACTGCAGGTACTTATTGAGGCAATGTACACACATAATGTGTACATTAGTGCTGCTACCATAATCTTTAAAAGTGATCTAATGCAGCAAAATAATGCATGAACCAAAAAAATTTCACTCAAGGTTTAAATCCTGGTACAATACTGGTTTTGACACCTTTTTAGATCAGTACGAAACAAGTGGACAGGTTGTATACCTACCTCTACCACAAGATATCAGTAAAAATTAAGAAACTATAAGTACTAACTAGCACCGAATTACATGGTCTCAATATAGGTCCTGGATTAAATAAATAAATGTAGGTCAATATGTATGAGTTTGATTGCGATTTGTAATATTGCAATTAATAGCCAAGCAACTTGTTGCGCCTCAACACATTTTAGGGAGAACCAGCTAGCTCCAGGTTCGTTCAAGGGGCATTTCAACCCTAAACACAATTCATCTGATGATGGGTGGTATCTACCAGTCCACAGGCTACGGACAAGTGGACCAGGGTGAACGGGGCAGTACACCAAGTATAAGACTTGTACCACTAGATACAAGGCTTGTACCATCTGATACAGTAACTTTTTCCATTATTTTTTCCTTTTTTCAGGATTTTTCAAATATTGGTATGTACCGGCATACACCGACACACAATATGCCAGTATGATTCCGGCCTATACCAGTCCAGGCTAAGACTGATATGGGTACAGTATCCAAGATTAAAAACCTTCACCGAAACACTAAATATTTCTGGTCAAGATAGCAAAAACCAATAAGTACCTCAGTATCTAGGATTTTCTGACAACTGAAACACACTTGAAAAAGAAGTAATTTCAAAGAAAATGGAACTTAAGGAAATATGCAACAAAAGTCTGTACACCCATTCTCAAATATAATACTGCACAATGTAAGATGCAATTGCTCATATGCCTGAATCAAAGCAAGTCAAAACAATTTATCCTTAAATCATTGATAAAGCAGCAAAATATGTGGCATATCATGGTACATCCAGTGTGCAAGGGTCATGCAGTGTATGATGGTCAACAAGATGCTTGTGTATATATCTAAAAGAAGTACCACATACATCCAATAGCATCCAGGTACTTACCTGAAGGAATCAATTTGGCCATATTTATGTTCAATGATTCCTGCCTCTAAATGAGCCAATGACACAATTGCTAAAGCTTCCCCTTCATTTAACATAGTACCCCAGTAACCAGAAACATGTTCAAAATCTCCAAACTGATGTAAAGTGTTAGTCTTGAATAACTGCAGTAGATCATATAGAGAAGATGACAGCTCCTCTGTAATCCTTTGTTGGAGACAGAAAAGCCTACATAACCACCAATATAGACTTCTGCAACCATTTATATAAGATGTTTCCACCTCAAGGACCAACTCCTTTATCTTGCTCAACAAAATCTTTGAGTATACAATGTACTGAAACAAAAAGTATGTTTCATTATTAAGTAGGTTCAACAAAAGCTCGTTACAAGCTTTATATAGTACGAATAAATCTGAACATGCTACAACAGACTATATCGCATCCAACAACAATGAAAATAACATTAGAATTTGTACCAA
Source organism: Musa acuminata AAA Group (assembly GCF_036884655.1). Taxonomy (NCBI): domain Eukaryota; kingdom Viridiplantae; phylum Streptophyta; class Magnoliopsida; order Zingiberales; family Musaceae; genus Musa; species Musa acuminata. The sequence goes on along the minus strand of NC_088328.1, from coordinate 14,240,987 downwards.
AGCTAGAACACAAAAATTTTATCAAATGCAAAGACACACTTTGCAGTTTGTACATTAACAAAATGCTTAGAAGCATTATCATACTTAAAGCAAAAAGACACACAAAGAGAATCACTAAGGAAGACGCTTGAGTTCCAATTATCACCTAAAAATATACACAAAGAATGTATATTTTCATCAGAAGAAATTTCATATTTCTGTCATATAACTTTTTCTTGATCTAAAGAAAGGCCCAACAAGATCAACTAATTTCAGGTTGATAGAAGCACAAGCTATGCCTTTCCAAAAGCCAGCATTGCTCAAAAGTACATACCATGGCTCTGATCTCATATTTTAGGCCAACCTTAGTCTAGGTTCCCATGTAGGATAAACTATCAGCTGCAGACAGCAGTTGGTTCTAAGCATTCGCCCTCAACAGCACTGAATATGATTTTGAGATCTAAAAGAAATGTTTGCCCCTGGAAGCACATATCACTGTCAGTCGACAGTGATCTATCGTTTTTGGCTTAAAAAACAATAATAAAATGCATCAAGCTGACAGGTCAAGATTGAAAGGCCAAGCTCGCAAGGTTTTGACAAAAAATTGAATCTAACAAGCACAACCAAGTTCTGAATATAAAAGAATTCTAAATGGAAGTTACAAGCATCTAGCAAATGATTTGTTTGCTTGCATCACCTAAAAATATTGAGTAACTAGCAAATAAAGATGTCCAGATTCTAGCATTAGAAACAAGAGAAAAGAAACCATAAAAAAGCAACCAAGAAGTGGGGCATGAACTTCAGACAAGAAGGCAAGTTTCAATATGGTCATATCAGATCATAAACAACTAGGCATAATTGACCTGATAAATCAATTTAAATAGTTCGATCTCGGATATGTGACCAGACATAACCAAATCAACAATTGTGTTGAACAAAACATACCATGATTGATTTGTCATATTAGCCTTGCCATATTTTGCTTGTTCACAATGGAACCGATACATCATGAGATTAATTGGCCGGTGGCATTCATGGTGTCAGAATCAATAATATAGAGGGTCAAATCATAAAATAACAGTGTCATAATTGAATAAACAGAAACTGCATGTCTAGTATACAAGTGATAATGGTTGTGCAGGTGCACACAGATTAAATAGGCCAAGCTCAAGACTGCAACTCTCACATGATTATTGCATGTTTAAATCAAGATTCAGAACTTTTTACTCTTGACCACTGCAACCTAGAGCTGCACACATTCATGACGCCAACAAGAAGTATATAAAAATGTGTATTAAATCATGATCTACCAGCATAGTTCATAATACATCACAGCGTAGTTATTAAACCCATAACAAACTGGCAGTCCAACCGAAGAAATTGGGAACCTAATCCTTGGCCAGTCCGGTTCATTAATTGAATTATTTTTCTATATTGACCCAAATACCCTTGAATATAGTTAATTTTTATTTAAATTTTGAGAATATTGTAGTCTTTCTTGAAAAGGAAAATATCAGATGCTTCAGTATGCACTTTGAAGACTCTCTAAAAAGCCCCTCTTATCAGCCTCCCCTAGCCTCTCTATATTCTTTCACTAATGTCCTTTCTCTCTCTTTTGTTGTCTCCCTCTCTTATTCAATCACTTTCATCCTTCATTTGCCTCTTTCCTTTTCTTTTTGTCCCTTCCTTTTTGTAGTAATTCTCTTTCACGGTTGTTATTTTTCTTATCCTTCTCTTGTCACCTGTTGACCTATTTTCCTGCCATCCAACTCACTGAAATTTGGACGTTTATCTTTTGATCATCAAATTTTATGAATTCATTTGATAACAAAGAGGCATTTCACAACCAGTTGACCCACTGGTCCAACCGGCGATCCAAGACTTTATTAGGTGAATGACCCATCCAGGTCTCACAATTTTGCAGTAGAGATAATTTTTACCATCAAAACATAATGAAGACATGCAAGGAAGACAATAATACAAAAAAAGCATCCTTACTTTGTTGTGGGCAATTGATTTAACATCTACAAATTACAGATAAATCTCATATATACAAATTTGTTAATCTGTTAAAGTGTTTAGAACCTCTCCTAAAAATTTATGACAATTTTAGCATCTGGTGATCTGAATCCATCATATCACATAAGAATCAGTAGGTTGTATTCATATTATAGAATCATCATAGCCAATAGTTTGAGAAAACAGAGACCCTCTGATGGAGATTCGTTAAATGAAATGAGGACAAAAGAGGAGAGACTCTGCTGGGGAGAAGGCTATACTTCGTCAGTACATTGAGAAAACACAAAGTTGATACCTGCAAGAGCGCAAATTTCCCATGCACATCTGATCCAACTGAAGCCACTTGATTACGTGCCCACACGTCCCACTCACCTCCGCAATCACTAATCCCCTCCTTCAGAAGTGGAAATGCCAGAGGGAAAGGAGAGAAATTCCCAATAGGCCTACAAAATTTACGAAGCCACGGATAAGTCTTAGGACTTGGTTTCAGCTTCTTGAATGCATAAAACTTGGGATTAAAAAAGCGAAGGGAGATCACCCAGTCACGTTCTGCTGCGTGAAGGCAAGAAGCGCCGCGACGCCGAGGCACATCAGCAAGGCGCACCTGCCCTCCACATCCACATCCGGGTCAGAATCTGCATCAAGAACTTGGAGCCAGGCCGCCGAGCCAACGTCCCGCAGGAAGGCCTCCACGCTCAGCTCGACCTCTTCGTAGAACCGGGCGGCGCAGGCGGCGGAATCTTGAAACTCCCATGACTCTGAGAAGCCGAAGACAAGGCGGGAGGCGTCGGAGGAGAGTGCATCCATGTAGCGCCCCCTCTCAATAGAGTCGACGACGGCCTCGACGAGGGGGCGGAATGATTGACGTGAGGAAAGGGAGGATGAAGGAGGAGTCGGGGAAGCAGGAGGGAAGAAAGGGAGTTCCCGGTATAGAGTGCAGCGGATGACGCGGAGCTCGACGGACTTGACGAAGCCGGGATCGGAGACGCCCATGGCGTCGAAGCGTATTGGGTTGACTAGGGTTTGGAATCAAGACGGCCGACGAGGCAGCGGGACGATAGTGTATAATATATAAACAGTTATCCCTTATTTTCATATTTATCTTTATAATTTTCTGAAATAACGTAGTTGCCCTTTCACGGACACACAGCTATCAAAATCACCCTTGCCGTTAACATTGTTCCTACTAAATATTTTTGACATTGCAATGAATAATTTTTAAGGATTCCCACGTGAAATGAGAAGATGACACCTGCAAGTGATAGGTTGGGTTACATCAGGAGCCCACTAGTCCGCAATGGAGGTAACATGGTTGGACAAGTGTAATCATAATCTTATGATTTTCGAATTTAGGATACTCAGTTATCTATAATATTTAACTATATATTTATTTCTCATGATCTACTATAATAATCCTAGGTATACTAGTCTATAATTACAATTGATTTTTAATAGTTTTGACATTGTTCTTCATATTCATTTGCTAACTTAAACATAAGAGAGATTTTATTGTGTTGAATTTCAAATTTTGATAATAAAATTAATTGATGGGTTTATAGTCTAATCAATGTTTGAGAAAAGTGATGTAGGATTAACTTCGATCATGAAAAGATAAATTGATTAAAGTAAGAGAATCAGACGTTAGGCCGAAGTTAGAGATCATGTATCAGACCAGAAGGATTGGGCATTGTATCAAAATCAGATGTTGTGGGAGGTTAACATGCCGATGGATCGAGCAATACATCGAAAGAAAGGACGATGCGTCGAAGGTTCTAACGAAGTGTCGGATAAATAAATGAGAAGCCAGACAACATGTTGAAGGCTTCATAATTGAATTAGAGTTGTAAAGTCTTGATAAAAATCGTTTATAGTCTAATTGAGTTGGTTTTGAGGTGTAACCATGCCAACTTGATTATGAGTCTATTGGGCCTGAACCAGAGCTGAATTGGACTTATTGAAAAATTTAATGACCTAGGGTTGTGTTGGGCGGTAGTACTACCAGAGCCCGGGTTCCCAAGCTATCAAGCGGTAGTATTGCCCAAGCAGGTGGTGGTATCACTAGAGCTTAGGTTCCTAGGTTGTCAAGCGGTAGTATCACCCAAGCAAGCGATGGAACCGTAAGAGCCCATTTTCCCAAGCTCTATATTGCAGTAGTACCGCCCGGCGTAGGTGGTAGTACTACCAGTACCCCGAAAACCCAAGGAATTAATTTTTTGGCCTAATTTTTTAAGTCATCTTGGGTCTATAAATACCTCACTCATGCTTGCTTGGTAAAAGCATGATAACTTGATATTTGAAGCGTGTAAACTCTCTTAAAAAGTATTGAGGTGTGAGGTTTTCTTATAAACAAGATGTGTGAATGTTTCATCCTAAGCCTATGAAAAAAAGAGCGTTGTAACAAGGGTGGTTGATCTTCGCCCATTGAAAAAAAGATCTGTAGTAAAAGTCGATAACCTCGAGAGAAAAGGAATCGGGAGTGAACATAGGTTAGGATGACCGAATCACTATAAATCTTATTTGCATTTCTCTTTATGTTTTTCCTTACAATTACTAACTGATTTAGTTGCTTACTACCCTTACTTACATTTTAAGTTAAACCCATTTTTGATACATACTTTTTGATTGAAAATTTTCAAATCAAAACTTTATTCTGAAAGTACTAATTCATCCCTCCCTCCCCTCCTCTTAGTGCCTTTATGATCCTAACAACTATCATGATCTCTTCATGATCTAATTCTCATTGCACTAATCCAAAAATATTATAATATATATTAATCATAGAATATAAAGTGAAAAAATACTATAATAATAATAATTAAAAAGATTGTGTAATGTATCACATATGTCATTACTCATGTGATTGGCTTACAATACACTTGTAAATAGCATCTCCTTTATATCTTTTTCGATTTTTAGAACTCTTTCTAGCACATCAGCAAATGCTCGGAGCTTTTAAAGCTGATATCCAACTTCTTATTGCTTGCTTTAGTCCCCTTCCAAATCTCTTCGCCTTTCTTGATTCATTAATCACTCTATAAAAGTTACTAAACCTTAATATTTGTTGCACATCTAGCATATCTAATATCTTAGTGATTCTTAAATCATGCACTAATACTATCTTTGTCACACCCTTAAATTTACACATTCAATGGGTGCAAACCTATCTTAATTCAATAATATTATAATCCATCCATAATCTAAACCCGAGATCCAAAATAATATTTGAGAACACTAAAAAACATTCAAACATTATTCAAATGTAGAAAACCTATGCAGTTTATATTCATACTGTTGGAAAATCTAGGGCGATATCACATGCATAGCGGAAAAACAGAAAAAAAAAATCTTAGAATTTCTTATAAAAAATAAGGTTTCAACGTCGTACAAAAATTGGTTCGCAAAAACCCGCGAAACAAAAAAACTACACATATAAGATATATTATGTTACCTAGAGAGATCGTATATCCTTGAATTCCTATAGATTTGTAAGAGATTATGAAAGAGATCAACCATCCTCCTCTCTAGCGATGATCCACATGACAAGGGTTGTGAAGACGCGCTCCTCAAATTATTGTCCAAATCTCCTCTTCGCGCACACCACACAGTCAAGAATAGGTGGCCCTTCTTGTTGTCCACACACCCCAAATAGGGGCTATAGGTTAAGGAGAAGAAGAGGAGAGTAGGATGTGGTGTTGGTCATATGTGCCATGTAAGCCAATTATATGAGTGATAGCACGTGTGACATGATATGCATTCTCTTTGCTTATTATATTATTTGATATTTTATCATTTTATATTATTTATTGCATTAATATATTATAATGTCCATGGATTTATGCAATGAAAATCGGATTATGATGAGATCATAATAATGAGACCGATTTGCCTTTAAACACATATCATAAATAATCTCGGTCATAGGTTACTCGAGAAGGACATCGAGATAACCGGACAGACTAGTGTATTATATACTTGTACATATGATGGAGGCAACTGTATATCCCTTAATCCTTGCATATCTGTAAGAGAGGATGAAGGAGGCCAAGCATCCTCTTTAGCGGTGATCCACACAACAGGGTTATGATAACGCTCCTTGAATCGCTGTCAAAATCTCGACACTTGCTATCCGATGAGTAGAATGGGAGAGGAGAATAGCAGGTGACAACCACCATATCGTTCTTGATCCTAACATAGTTGTCTCCATTATATGTATAGGTATATAGTACACCAGTCTGTCCGGTTATCTCGATGTTCCTCTCGAGTAACCTAAGATCGAGATTATTTAGGATCTGTGTTTAAAGGCGAATCGATCTCATTATCATGATCTCATCATGATCCGATTCTCATTGCACAGATCCATGGACATCACAATATAAAGTGATAAAATTATTGAATCTCAGATTTTGATGATGAAACCAATTGATAAGTGTTTATGATTTGATATGAGTTTTGAGTGATGCAGGATGATTTGATCAGGAAGAGATATATAAAGCAGGAAGAATCATGTTGAGCCGGAGAAACATGTTAGAAGATTGAACATCACACCGAAGGATCGATCGACGTATCAATAGAAGGCTTCGGGCCATGAGTTTGAGCATCGGGCCAAGAAGAGCAGATATCAGAGTAGTAGAGGTCAACTAGCCAATTGGGCAATAAGCCGCAAGAGAGGACGATGCGCCGAAGAATCAGACGAAGCGTTGATGGACCAATGACATGCCAGATAACATGATTCATGCTTAGTAATAATTGTCTAGATCGAAGTGTGTTTTACGTGTGCAGGATTAACTACGATATTAATGCATAAAGCAAAATGAAGTCCTAAAGTCGAGAACGAGATTTCGTTGAGAGTTCGAGAGTTTGTTAGAAGTCTGGACGTTCATCAGAAGTTCTGCCGGAACCAATCAAGAAGTCCAGGAGCTTGCTAAAGAAGCTCATCGGAACTCACCAAGAAGATCGTCATGAAATCCAGGAGCTTGCCGGGAGTCGCTGGAACATTGCCGAGAGTTCGTCGGAAGTTCACTAGAAGATCACCGGAAGCTCGTTGGAAAAAACTAGACTTACGGACTTGTTTAGCTTAGTAAATGTCTTAGAATTCATAGTTAGCACATAATTGAGATTGAAATTGGGCCAACCCAATTAGGGACTAGTTAGGCCCATGTATGAATTGTATTAGGCCTAATGAAAAGGCGCAAACAGTGACCCAAGAGGTAACACCGTCGTGGCATAGTCTCTGAGACTATGTCAAACGGTGGTATCACCCAGACACAGCCTCCAGAGGTTACAGGCAGTGGTACCGCCAGTCTGGGCGATGGTACCACCTAGTGTCAAGCGATGGTACCGCTAGATTGAGCGGTGGTACCACCCGTACCCAGGAGACCCGGATGAGATGTTTTTAGGCTCCAAGTTTAAATCAACTTGAAGCATATAAATATCCCTTTCATTCCTAGTTAAAAAACACACAACTGAGAGCAAAAAAAGAAAGAAAACTCTGTTGCAATTATGTGTAAAACTTCTCTCAACGTTCTAAGTGTTAGAATAGTTTAAGAGAGGAGTGAGTGGGGGTGTAAGGGTTATCTCCTAAACCCGGTAAAAAGAGAATCAAGTTGTAAAATGTGGTTGGTCTTCGCCTATTGAATGAAGACCGATAGTGGATGCCAGTGGCCTTGACGGAAGAGGAATCGGTAGAGTGGATGTAGGTCATGATGATCGAACTACTATAAAAATCTGGTTTGCATTTTGTCTTAAGCAATTTACTTTAACTGCAAACCATTTTACTTGCTTACTACTTTCAATACATTTACGAATGTGTTTTAAGTTAAGATCTTTATAAAACAGTTTTCATCGGAATCGGTTTTAATCGAAATGAAATGATTTGAATCCGTGATTTTACCACTACACTAATTCACCCCCTGCTCTTAGTGCCGACTCGTTCCTAATAGTTGATATAAGAGCCTCATATTTCTCATTTGGTTTAACACCTAAGAGAAATGGCTCATTTCGGCTTTCAAGAGGGTTACTCTCTCATTCATCCTCCCTTGTTCAATAGGACAGACTACACATATTGAAAAACTCGAATGAGAGTTTTCTTGCTTTCGTTGGATTTAAATTTATGAAATATTCTCAAAAATAGATTTCAAAGGTCTTCTCTTCCAATGAACCATTGGAATGATTTAGAGAAGAAGACTTTTTCTTTAAATGCGAAAGCTGTGAATACTTTGTTTTACGCCTTAAACAAAAATAAATTTAATCGTATTTCTATTTGCGAAACTATGCACAAAATTTGGCATACTCTTGAAATTATACATGAAGGCACTAGCAAAGTTAAAGATTCGAAAATCAACTTTTTGATGCATGATTTTGAATGTTTTCATATAAAATCAAGCCAAACCGTTGTTGACATATACACCCGTTTTACGGATGTCGTAAATGGTTTAAAAGCTTTTGTCAAATACTTTTCTAATTTTGAACTCGTTAACAAGATTTTATGATTACTTTCTAAAAATTAGGATTAAAAAATAATGGCTATTCAAGAATAAAAAAATTTGAATACTTTTTTGATCGAAAAACTTATCGGGTCTCTAATGACCTATAAAATGACGTGCAATGCACGTGAAGAACTTGAGAATCACCTTCCAAAGAATAGGAAGGATTTCAAACTAAGAATAATCGAAGACCACTCGAGCATAAGCTCAAGTGATTGTGAACTTGAACTCATCACTATGAAATTTAAAAAGTTCATAAATAAAAATTAAAGAACAAAAAGAACGCAACTATTTGCTATGAACGCAAGAAGAGGGAAGCGCTTTGGGATGAATCGAGCTACTCCGAAGACAATGAAAAAATCAACAAAGGCGAGGTGGCAAACTACGCTTTAACGGCATTCGACAATGAGGTAAACAACTCAAACAAAACTCTTTAATTTATTTCAAAATTACATAATGCTTTTCACGAGTTGTTCTTAAATTAGTTTAGAATAATTATTTTTCTTTAAAATTACATATTTAATAAATAAAAATGTAAAAAAATTTAGGATTCATGCTTATCTAGTAATTTTGAAAATAATCATGAAAATTATATATGTTATGATAAAGGAACAAAATGTTAGACTTAAATCATGCTAGATGTTTTAATGATAATGTGTATCTTAATGATTTTCAGATTACTTTTGATTGAAAACACTTTATAAAATCATGCTTGAAGTCTTAATGAAAATATAATGGTGATTTAAAAGCATGCTTAACGAGTTTATATTTCAAACTTATGAATGATAATTTTTACGATCTTTTGAAAGTTCTTTTTTAGTGTTAATGAATGATGCATGGATTTGAAAGAAAAGAACATGAATGTATGAAACAAAAGGAGGAAAGCATTTTTCTTGAAATTTTTCTTTTTCTCTATCTTATCGATTTTTCACTAAGAGACCAATAAAATTATTTATGCTATTTTGAATCTCTTGAAAGAAATGTTGAGATTTTGATGATTTTGATGATTTGAATTTGAATGAGTTTTATCAAAATCATGATCTTGGTTTATTGGAATTACTTGAGATTTTTTGAATCAATATTTCTTCTTTATACTCCTATGATTTTTACTTGATATTTTATTTAAAGAAGAGATTTACTATATGAATCATGTCTTTTGGTATTTAAGTTGTCTTATCTTTCATGACATGATCTCTTTATATTTATGGCTTGTATGCCTTAAAATGATTGAAATATTTTACACCATTATGTTCTTTCCTTATTCTTTCTTGTTTATAATGATAAAAGGGGGAAAGAAAATAGCTAACATATCAAGAGAACCAAGTTTGCTAACTTGAATGATAAACTTAGACATGTTAGATCTCCCAAATGCATAAATTCTTCTTATATATTTTTTGGATTATGATCTTGATTTCTTGAATTTTAGACTTGATCTTTCATTTTTGATGATTGAAATAATGATTGAAACATTGATGATATGAATGCATGAAATACTCATGATATTATTTTAATGCTCTAAAATGATATAAATTTGCTAGCTTATGAGTATCATGTATGATATTATGATTGATTTATTTTTAGTATCATGCATAGAGTAAGGATGATATGTAAAGTTTTAAAATTGTACATATTGTAAATTGAAACTATAATGATGCACAAGCATATTGAAATAATGATTGAAACATTGATGTAATTATGAATGATGATATGATATTATGCATGTAATACTTCAACTTATGAGAATGATACATGCAATGATAAAATATTCATGATAAAAAATTATTTTGACATTCATGACTTGATTTTTCATCTATGCTATTTACCTTTGTCATGGTTTAGAAATTGATGTAAAGGGAAAAAGAGATACAAAATTATATTCTTCCCTTCTTTTTGACAATGATAAAGGGGGAGATAGCTAACTTGCAAACTTCAAGAAGAAGCAAAAAGCTTGCTCATTTAAAAAAAATATAAAAATCTTGCCAATTTTCATATGTGTAAAATTTGCTAGCTTACAAATTATAAGTAGAAAAACTTGCTTGCTTGCTAGCACTTCTAAAGAGAAGATGCAAATGTACTTCATATAGCTTGCTTTATGTAAAACATTGTATCTTGCTAGCTTGTTATTGTTGGGAAGAAACCTGTTAAAGCGGAATAATTCTTTCCCTCTTTGTGTATCAAAATAGGTTCCTCATCAAAATACCAACTTGATATCCAAATGAAAATATCAATCAGCACATCATAAACAATAGAGCAAAAATCAATCACACAGTGAGACCAAATCTTTTTAACGTGGAAAATCCAATGTGGGAAAAACCACGGGACCGTAATCCACCTCAAACATCCACTATCAATAATAATGATAACAGGTTTACAGTAAGTCTTCTCTAGAATAACTAGAGGATCATAATAACATCAAGAACATAGATCTTGGCTCTAGTGTATCATCGGATGGATCTCCTCAAAAGAGAATTCTAGGTCTCATAAAGTGGATATCACAGGAAAGTACCTTAAAGAGGGTAAACTGCATATCAACACCGTTAGGATTATAGAGTTTGCTGCAAGGATTCTTCACATAAAATCTGGGCCGAAATTGATAACGTTTGGCCACCGATCATCAAGTAGAAAACTCAAAAACCTAATCTTTCTCTCTATTTCTCTCTCCTCTTTCCTCTGCACGCTGCAATCTGATCTCTTTTTCTCACCTTCTCTCTCCTCTTTTTAATTTCTTTCATTTGCTGATTTGGGCTCAATAGGCCCAATTGTCCAAGCCCACATATGGGCTGGACCCAACAATTCTCCCCCTCCAGCTCATATGGTGGGCTGTACCAAGCCCGTTCTTTGCCTACATGCTTCAAGCTTCTCCTTAGGCAAAGACTTTGTCAACATATCTGATCCATTCTCATTGGTATGTACCTTTTCTAACTGTAATTCTTTCATCTCAAGCACATCACGAATCTAGTGAGATCTCACATTAATATGCTTGGATCTAGAATGTTATGTTGAATTCTTGGAGAGGTGAATGACGCTCTGACTATCATAGTAAACAGTATATCCTTCCTGTTTCAAGCTCAATTCCTGTAGAAACTTTTTCATCCATAAAGCTTCCTTGCAGGCTTTAGTAATTGCTATGTATTCTGCTTTTGTGGTTGATAGAGCAACACACTTCTGTAACTTAGACTACCAAGAGACTGCTCCTCCTGCAAATGTCATCAAGAATCCCGAAGGGGACTTCCTGGAATCAGTATCACCTGCCATGTCTGAAATGACCTGCAAGTGGGGAATAAACTGCTTTGGCTTTACTCATGTTGAATCTTTCAAGAACCTTTTCGATGTAAGTCTCCTAAGATAGCCAAATCTTCCCTTTCTTCCTATCACGAAGAATCTTCATGCCAAGTATTTGTTTCACCGATCCCAAGTCTTTCATAGCAAAAGACTTACTTAGCTCTCTTTTAAGCTTTCCAATTTTTTCAACACCATGGCCAACAATCAACATATCATCAACATATAGTAGTAAAATAATAAAATCATCATCTAAAAATTTCTTCATAAACACACAATGATCAGATGTGGTTCTATCATACCCTTGGCTCATCATAAAGGAATCAAACTTCTTGTACCACTGTCTAGGTGCTTGTTTGAGTCCATATAAGCTTTTCCTAAGCTTACATACCAGATTTTCTTTTCCCTTGACTTTGAAACCTTTTGGTTGCTCTATGTAAATTTCTTCTTCTAAGTCACCATGAAGAAATGCTGTTTTTACATCAAGTTGCTCAACTTCTAAATTCAAGCGGGCAGCCAAACCAAGAACAACTCGGATAGAGGACATTTTCACAACCGGAGAAAACATTTCTTCAAAGTCAACACCTTTCTTCTGACTGAATCCTTTCACAACTAGTTGTGCCTTGTATCTCTGTTGTGAGCTATTATTTTCAGTCTTCAATTTATAAACCCACTTATTCTTGAGAGCTTTCTTCTCTTTAGGCAAATTTACAAAGTCATAGGTGTGGTTCTTAAGTAAGGATCTCATCTCTTCTTGCATGGCTTTTAACCCACTCATTCTTATTCTCATGTAGAATAGCTTCTTGGTAAGTTTCTGGCTCTCCCCCGTCAGTAAACATAACATACTCATGTGGAGGATATCTGGTAGAGGGTTGTCGCTCTCTAGTGGATCTTCTCAATGGAATCTCAACTGATGGTGGAGGTGCTTGTTCAGTTGGTTCTACATCATCAATTGTAGGTGTATCATCACTGGTATTCTCACCACAATCTTCTTGTTCATCTCCCCCATGATCATCATGAACTACAGGTGAAGGAACTGGACCCAAACTCCAAGGAATATAAACAGAGGTTTCTGGCTTCTCAATATTATCACCATCATCAAACAATTGGTCTTCAAGAAACACAACATCTCTGCTTCTAATAATCTTCTTGTTCATTGGATCCCATAATCTGTACCCAAACTCTTCATGACCGTATCCCAAGAAGATACATGCTTTTGCCTTATTATCAAGCTTGGACCTTTCATCTTTAGGAATATGAACAAATGCTTTACACCCAAAGACTCTCAAATGATTATAAGATATATCTTTTCCTCTCCATACTCTCTCTGGAATATCACCTTGCAGAGGAACTGATGGAGAAAGATTTATCAGGTCAACTATAGTTCTCATAGCCTCCCTCCAAAATGACTTCGGTAACTTGGTGTGAGAAAGCATATACCTAATCCTTTCTTCAATGGTTCTGTTCATCCTTTCTACCACACCGTTCTGTTGAAGAGTTTTAGGAACTGTTTCTTAAGCCTGATACCATGGAACCTACAATAATTCTCAAAAGGACTCATGTACTCTCCACCATTATCTGATCGAATACACTTTAGTTTTCTGCCAGTTTCTCTTTCAACACTGACATGAAACTCCTTGAAAGTATCGAGTATCTGGTCTTTAGATTTCAAAGCAAAAACCCACACTTTTCTAGAATGGTCATAAATAAAAGTAACAAAATAAAGAGCACCTCCAAGAGTTCTAGTTTGCATAGTACAAACATCAGTATGAACTAAATCAATAACATCTGATCTTCTAGATGATGGATATGTCTGAAATGCAACTCTATGTATTTTTCCAACTAAGCAATGATCACAAGATTTAAGAGATGTACCATGCAACTCTAGTAAAAACTGCTTTCTAGCAAGAGTTTAAAGTCCCTTCTCGCTGATATGTCCAAGCCTCTTATGCCAAAGATCTATACTTTCACCTTTTCGAATTGCATTAATCTCTCCTTTGTGTAGCTTAGCTTCCATGACATAAAAAGAGTTAATCTTCTTTCCTTTTGCCACAATTAGAGAACCTTTAGTGAGTTTCCATTTACTTTCACCAAAATAATGTGCAAATCCCTCATCATCAAGTTTGCTTGTAGATATCAAGTTAAGACGAATATCTGGAACATGCCTTACATCTTTGAGTATTAATTTGCTCCTAATACTGGTCTCCAAGCAAATATCTCCAATACCCACAATCTTAGATGTATCACTGTTTCCCATTCTGACATTACCAAATTCACCAGCAGTGTAAGATCTAAAGAAATCACCATGAGAAGTAACATGAAATGAAGCACCAGAGTCAATTACCCAATTACTATCCTGAGCTACAAGACTAACACAACCTTCATCACAGACAATAGTGATATTACCTTCAGCAGCAACTGTATTGGTCCCTTTCTTATTTTTCTTCATTTCATTCTGTTCTCGCTTCCAAAACCTACACTCTTTCTTCATGTGACCTGGCCTGTTACAGTGAAAACATTTGATATCTCTTCTAGACTTAGATCTTCCTCTATATCCATGTGGATTTCTACTATGACTTCTTCCACGTCTTTCTTGTTTTTCAGTAACAAATGCCCCAAAAGAAGATTCACCCTGTTCTTTCCTTCTTGCATCTTCATTTAGCAAACTGTCTTTAACCATATCTATAGTTAGAGTCCCCTCTGGCGTGGAGTTACAAATAGTCACCACATACATTTCCCAACTTTCTGGTAAAGAGCTGAGAATTAATAATCCTTGCATCTCATCATCTATATTCATTTTCATAGCAACTAACTTGTTTGCAAGACTCTGAAATAGACTTATGTGCTCAACAATGTTACCACCATCTTTATACTTCAAATTTACAAGCCTTCTGAGGAGAGAAATTCTATTTCCCGCTGTCTTTTTCGCAAAGAGGTTTTCTAACCTTTGCTAAACAACATCAGCTCTGGTTTCATCAGAAATATGCTAATGCAAGTTTATATCCATCCATCTTCTAATATAGGCAATAGCTTTTCTATGTTGAACTTTCCATTCTTCATCGTCCATAGTAGAAGGTTTATCTTTAACCTTGATAGGCTTATACAAATCTTTGCAATATAGCAAATCTTCCATCAGACGCCTCCAAGTGGAATAATTTGATGAGTTCAATTTACACATATCATCTGACTCCTTTTTAATCACACAAGAAAAACTAGCACCAACCAACCTGTTGCTCTGATACCACTTATTGGGAAAAAACCTGTCAAAGCGAAATAATTCTTTCCCTCTTTGTGTATCAAAATAGGTTCCTCATCAAAATACCAACTTGATATCCAAATGAAAATATCAACCAGCACAGCATAAACAATAGAGCAAAAATCAATCACACAGTGAGACCAAATCTTTTTAACGTAGAAAACCCAATGTGGGAAAAACCACGGGACCGTAGTCCATCTCAAACTTCCACTATCAATAATAATGATAACAGGTTTACAGTAGGTCTTCTCTAGAATAACTAGAGGATCAGAATAACATCAAGAACATAGATCTTGGCTCTAGTGTATCATCGGATGGATCTCCTCAAAAGAGAATTCTAGGTCTCACAAAGTGGATATCACAGGAAAGTACCTTAGAGAGGGTAAACTGCAGATCAACCGTTAGGATTATAGAGTTTGCTGCAAGGATTCTTCACATAAAATCTGGGCCGAAACTGATAACGTTTGGCCACCGATCGTCAAGCAGAAAACTCAGAAACCTACTCTTTCTCTCTCTATTTCTCTCTCCTCTTTCCTCTGCACGTGCGATCTCTTTTTCTCACCTTCTCTCTCCTCTTTTTAATTTCTTTCATTTGCTGATTTGGGCTCAATAGGCCCAATTGTCCAAGCCCACATATGGGCTGGACCCAACAATTATCTTGCATTATTTTTTAAAAATTTGCTAGCCTTCATGCTTCAAAGAGAAGTAACACTTGTCAAATTGCTAGCTTGTATAAAATAATGTAAAATTTTGCTAGCTTGCACTTTGCAAAGAAAGAAAAAATGACACTTCTCAAATGAGAAGAAAGAGCTTGCTATCTTGAACATCACAAAAAAATTGATAGATTACCTATCTTAAGAAACAAAAATACAAACTTGCATAATTTACAATCTCATACATCTTTAAAAATAATGATGATTTGGTGATTATGCATGTTATAAATTGATGAAAAATGTACTAGCTTGCATGATGGAAAACTTGTTAAATTTTCTAACTTATAAATTGCATGATGATAAAACTTGATATTATGTTTTTTATGCAATGATTTGAACTTGACATTATATCTTAAACACTTGATAGTTGCACGAAGTATGATGATGTTATGCATCAGTTTTATGATAACATGTTGCTTGGATTTTTGAATACAAGAGTTCATCTCACATATGGCATATTGATAGGGGGAGTTTGTTTAAATTCCAGGAGTTTGTTTAAACGCCGTCAATAATTGGTTGTCATCATAAAAAAGGGGGAGATTGTTGAATCTCGGATTTTGATGATGAAACTAATTGATAAGTGTTTATGATTTGATATGTGTTTTGAGTAATGCAGGATGCTTCGATCAGGGAGAGACATTTAAAGAAGGAAGAATCATGTTGGGCCAAAGAAACATGTCAGAAGATTGTACGTCGTGCCGAAGGATCGGTCGACGTATCGACAGAAGGCTTCGGGTCATGAGTTCGAGCATCGGGCCAAGAAGAGCAGAGATTGCACTAAGGATATCAGAGTTGCAGAGGTCAATTGGCCGATTGGGTAATAGGCCGCAAGAGAGGACGATGCGTCAAAGAATCGGACGAAACGTCGATGGACCAATGACATGCCGGACAACATGATTCATGCTTAATAATAATTATCTAGATCAAAGTATGTTATACGTATGCAGGATTAACTACGATAGTAAGGCATAAAGTAAAATGAAGTCCCAAAGTCGAGAATGAGATTTCGTTGGAAGTTCGAGAGTTTGTCGAAAGTCCGGACGTTCGTCGGAAGTTCTGTTGGAACCAATTGAAAAGTCTAGGAGTTTGCCAAAGAAGCTCATCGAAACTCGCCAAGAAGATCGTCATGAAGTCCAGGAGCTTGCCGAGAGTCCGCTGGAATATTGTCGAGAGTTCGTCAAAAGTTTGCCGGAAGATCGCTGGAAGAAACTAGACCTACGAACTTGTTTAGCTTAGTAAATATCTTATAATTCGTAGTTAGCACATAATTGGGATTGGAATTGGGCCAACCCAATTAGGGGCCAGTTCGACTCATGTATGAACTATGTTTGGCCTAATGAAAAGGCCCAAACAGTGACCCAAAAGGTAACACCGTCGTGGCATAGTCTCTGAGACTGTGTCAAGCGGTGGTACCACCCAAACATAGTCTTTGAGAGGCTGCAGGCAGTGATACCGCTCAGTGTCAGCTGGTGGTATCGCCCAGTGCAGTGTTAGTGTTAGATTGACACTGGTGGTGGTACCGCCCAACACAAGCGGTGATACTGCCCATACCCAGGAGACCCAGGATGAGATGTTTTTAAGCTCCAAGTTTGAATCAACTTAAAGCCTATAAATACCTCTCTCATCCTTGGTTAAAAAACACACAACTGAGAGCAAAAAAAGAAAGAAAACTCTATTGCAATTATGTGTGAAACTCCTCTCAAAGTTCTAAGTGTTAGAATAGTTTGAGAGAGGAGTTAGTAGGGGTGTAAAGGTTATCTCCTAAACCCAGTAAAAGGAGAATCGAGTTGTAAAAGGTGGTTGGTCTTCGCTTATTGAAGGAAGGCTGATAGTGGATGTCAGTGGCCTCGACGGAAGAGGAATCGGTGGAGTTGATGTAGGTCGCGACGATCGAACCACTATAAAAATTTGCTTTGCGTTTTGTCTTGAGTAATTTACTTTAACTGCAAACCACTTTACTTGCTTATTGCTTTCAATACATTTACGAATATGTTTCAAGTTAAGATCTTTACGAAATGATTTTCGTCAGAATCGGTTTTAATCAAACGAAACGATTTGAATCCGTGATTTGCCCCCTGCACTAATTCACCCCCCCCCCCTCTTAGTGTCGACTCATTCCTAACAAAAATGTAAATATATAGTAAGCAAAAAAAGTGTATGTCATGTCACACGTGTCATCACTCACGTGATTGACTTGTAGGACACCTATGAATAGCAATAATTATAACTTAATCACAAGCATGTAAGCCCAACAGTAAATGAGAAAAAAAATTGGAGGCTCTTAGGCCCAAATAATAATAATAATTACATCACATATACATACATCATATGGTGCATGATCATCCATCTACATCACACATCACCATGTAGGACTAATAGATAATAATAATTAATTAAATGATTTAATTAATTATTCTATAGTATTTTGGGAACCCTACCATAGGGTGCCCCCATATGATAGGTAGTCCTTTATGTGGCTAGGAAATCTTAACCACTAGGGACTCTCCTATGGCTAGGAATCCTAGGTCTTATGGTTGCCTTGTGTGGCTAGGAAACCCTAACCACCGAGGAGTCATTTGCAGCCAAGAAACATTGACCGTAGGGTAGCCTTGGGTGGCCAAGAAAACTGGCTGCCTGCTTGCCCCATGCGGCCAGGAGTCCTGGTTGTTAAGGCAACCCCTGCGGCTAGGAAACCTTGGTCACCAGGGGTGCACCATGCAGCCAGGAAACCTGGCTGCAAGGGCTACCATGCAGCAAGTTGAGAGCACCATTGCTGTTCTCGACCCTGCTGCTTTTGGCCACGCCGAGAGCAGCAAGTTGTGCTCTTAGCCAAGGCTGCAAGTAGCCTCCGACCAATCCAAAGGGGTAGCAATAGTTCCTGCCCTTTCTTTCCCTTTTGTGTCAACAAATTTGACATCAAAAGTCCTATCTAAAATATCTCTTAATAGCAAAAAAATGTGCAACACAGATTTGAAAACTACAACAAAAAAAATTGTAGCAATTGCACAAAACAATTCTATGTGATTGAACACAATACACGTAGTTTAAAAACCAATATTTTGCACGAGCAACTTGGCTTTGATACCACTGTTGGAAAATCTGGAGTGACATCACATATACAGTAGAAGAATAAAAAATAAAATCATAGAATTTCTCACAAAAAATAAGGTTTCATCATCATGCAAAGATTATCGCGCTAAAACCCACAAAACTAAAAACTACGCGTACAAGGGAGATTGTGTTACATAGAGAGATCGTATATCCTTGAATTCCTATAGATCTATAGTAGACGATAAAAGAGGTCAACGATCCTCCTTTCTAATGATAATCCACATAACAGAGGTTGCAAATACGCTCCTCAAATCAATATATAATCCTCATTGCAGTACGTACTAAGCAATCAAGAAGGGGGTGCCCCTTCTTACTATCCACATGTAACATCCTTAATTTTTAAAAATTTTGTAAAGGTTTGTTTGTAACGTAGGGAGCTAAATTTAAATCTTAAAAATTAGATATGATTTATAAAGATTCAAATTAAGTTAAAAAAAAGGAGGACATGTGTCACTAGCTAACCTAAGGATGGTGCCACCTATGTTTGTTCTATGGATAACACATAAGCTTTTTTCATACATGCTTGTCACATTGCAATCCTTATATTAGCCAAACCTAATGCAATTAGAGGAGAAACTAAAAGAGAACTTAATAAAAGAGCTGCAACTAGTATAGGCTTGAGAAGAGAAGGGAAGAGGAATTGAATTTAAGAAGAAGAAGCTTTGCTTTGGCTTGAGGTTTTGCATCAATTCCCCATATTTAAGAATCATATTTTTCTAAAGCAAGTGTTTTAACCATTTCTTATAGTAATTTTGATTTCTGATTTCATCTTAATTCTGAAAAAATTGGAAGATTTTGGCTTCATACTTGATATTTCTGTCGTTTGAGAATAAAACTATGAATCTGAATTGTTTTGAGATTTGACCTTTTTACATTATTCTAGTCATAACTTTCTACACTAATTTTTAATTTAGGAAAAATAAAATTTATCCAAAAATAGACTCATAGCTCTTTCTTTTAATACTATGATTGATAAATTTGGAGTCCAATTACCTACCCAAAATATTTTTTCAACTGACCCTATGAAATATATAAAATAGAGACCGTTGATTCTTACCTTTCAGTACTCTCTTGCTTATAACTCTCTATTGGAACCTCTGATTTATGCAAACCATAATATATTAGAACTTATAACTCTGTCTGTGTATATTTAATTTGAATATTTAGAGTATAAATGCCTATTGAAATATCTATTCTAATCAACTCTATGAATTATGCAAAACAGAGATAATGTTCTATGACCTTTGGTTACTAAACTGTTTATAACTCATTGTTCGAAACTCCAATTCATACAAAGCTTGATTTATCTAAAACTAGATTGATACATATTTCGAATGACACCTAATTTGTATAAATTTGAGTATAATTAGTTATCCAAATAATTCATATAATATGCCTCTCAAATTCTATTAGAATCGAGCTTTGGTCGATTTCACCTATTCTTATTTCATCTCTTTGAAAATTGATTTATGCTAAAATCCTTACTTCAGTTGAGCTTTACATTAATGCTTTAAAATCCTGTATACTCTTTCCTTCAATTATTTACATACCCGAATCTATTATGTAAAGTTTATGTGTGTATTGCAATGTTTCGTATAGGTATATGCATTCCGTTGTTTCACATGTGTTTCTGATATATGCTAATTTTATTATTCAAAATACTCTTTTTTACTCTAGTGTTTATGGGATTATATAGACCTTTGCTAAAAATGGTAAAGGAATTATCTAGACCATTGCTAGAAATGATAAATGATGTATGCTTAGAGCCTGCGATGCTCTACCGGACCCCTTTGGCTTCATCCAAACATGGATGGATGACGCTCCCAAATATAAATATTATATTTGAGATCCTACTTTACCTTCTATGTGTTTGATATGATATCCAAAGATTTGGTTATATGCTTCTATGTATGCTTGGATAAGAATGAAATTTATGCAACATCAAATACGACATTTGAGCTTCTGTTTTATCTTTGTTATTGATATGCTCAGAAATATTTCATATACTATTGATATGTTCTGAAACATTTCATACGCTATTGATATGCTCTGAAATATTTTATCTGCCATTGATATGCTCAGAAATGTTTCATATACTATTGATATGCTCCGAAACATTTCATACATTATTGATATGCTCCGAAATGTTTCATATACCACTAATATATTCTGAAACAATTCATATGCCATTAATATGCTTTGAAATATTTCATCTATCATTGATATGTTTCGAAACATTTCATACGTCATTGATATACTCCGAAACATTTCATATGCCATTGATATGCTCCGAATTATTTCATCTGCCATTGATATGCTCTGAAATATTTCATATGCCATTGATATACTCCGAAATAATTTATATGCCATTGATATGCTTTAAATTTTTTTATATATCATTGATATATTCTGAAATATTTTTATACGCCATTGATATCCAAAATGCTCCTTACATGATATGCTCCAATTAGTCTTTACTCCCTTGTTATGAACAAAACATGCTTCAAATGAAATGATATTGTAATTCTGCATTCGATGAGTAGCTATCTATAAACTCTTATATCCCTACCTTGTATTTGGTATCTTATTTGTTTGAAAGTATCTTTTTTTGCCATGGATATTTTAGTCGCTTGCTGATCTTTATATGCTCACTCCGTTGCTGTATAAATTTTTTAGAATAGCTTGTCACTCGCTAAAATGTTTAAATTGGGCTGAAGTAGTGGAAAGCTAAAAATTTTTAGGGCAAACCTTTAGTGGATGATATGTTTTTGTTGTATAAGAACACTTAGTCTCTAATGAAATGTTGATGGTAAATTTGAACTTATGAGTTTTGTAAAAGTTTAAAGGACCTCTCATGTTTAGGATTTTGAAGTGTTAAGTTTAATTTGTGTAATGATATGAACATGTAATAAATATTGGTTTTTGTCATTCTATAGAATACCACACTTGTGGATTTATAATGTGGTTATTGTCTTGGTGAGTTAGCTTCTGATTTTATGATTCATTGAGTGATATGATATATGATTTTAAACTACACAGGTTTTATGAATTATAGATTATGGAAGGAATTTTGACTTGAATGTTCTTTTAGTGGCCTCAAATGTATGTTTAGATCCTGGATTATTGTTTAATTATAATTTTATCAATTTTAAGATAGGTTCACACCTCCTGAATGTTATAATTGGGGGGGGGGCGTGATAGATATGGTTTTAGAGTATGATTTGAGGATCACTGAGATATTTGATATGTTTGATGTGCAAAATATATTAAGGTATAGTAAACTATAGTGATCGGTGATAAATTGCTTTGATGTCTTTTAGGAATCTATGATGTCGAGGACATTTGGTCTTTTTACTTCATCTTTTTTTGAGTAATTGAGTGAGATGAAAGTGTGGGTCGGGGATATCAAATTAGAATGGACTAGGAATGAGATATATTAAGGAGCTTAGTCCTCTTAGTTTTAGTAATGAGCCTGATCTAATGTTAGCAAAACGATGGATGATGCAGATAGAGAAAATATTTAACATCTTAAATTGCTCTGGTGATCAGAAGGTTTCTCTTGTTGCCTTTATGTTAGAAGGAGAGACTGAGAACGATAAAAAGGATTTCTGAAGTCAAACACGAGCCAATCACATAGAAGGTATTCGTAGAAAAGTTCAATTATAAATATTTCCCAGATTGCATTAGAGAGTAGAAAGAATTGGAGTTCTTAAATCTTATCCGGAGAAACTTGACAGTAGCAAAATATGAATCTAAATTCACTGAACTCTCTAGATTTACCCCTCATATAACCGATGATGAAATTAGGAAAGCAAAAATTTTTGAAAGGGGCCTAAGCCCAACAATAAGAAGTTGGATATCAGCCTTAAAACTCCAAGCACATGCTGATGTGGTAGAAAGGGCTTTGATAATTGAAAGAGACTTGGAGGAAATTCAGAAAATTAGGGGTAAGAAATATAAGGACAAGTTTATCAATAAAAGTTAGAGAGGGAATGAATCTGAAATAAGAAACAAGAAGGTAAATGTATCTAGATTTGAGAAAGAAAAGCTTGTTAATGTTTTTGGGTAACTGAAGCTTGTTTTGCTTATAGGAAGTTAGATAATTAAATAAAAGATTTTCCTCTAAAGAAGAAGAAAAAGTCATTGCCTCCTAGACCATCAGCCTATGCTAAGGTATATGCTATCATTGAATAAGATTCCAAAGCTTCTAAATCTGTGGTCGAAGGTACTATTAATGTTTCTGATAAAATATAAAAAGTTTTGTTTGTTCCTAGTTCCAACTTACCTTTTGTTTCATAATATTTTGCTTGTTACTTGGACATTTAACCTAGAGCACTAAATTATATATTATATGTAACTACTGTTGTTGGGAATTTTTTGACTACAAACTTAGTTTATCCATCTTGTTTGATTTCTATCGGAGAACATATTCTCCTAGAGATATGGGGTTTTGATATTATACTTGGCATGAATTGACTATCTTCCTATTATGCAAGTATTGATTACAGACAGTTGAATCAGGTGACCCAAAAAAAAAAAAAGGAGAAGTATCCCCTACCTAGAATTAATGGTTTGTTAGATCAATTACAAGGTGCACAAGTATTATCCAATATTGATATGAAGTCAGGTTATTATCAATTAAAGATCAAGAAGGAGGATATCCCATAACCAGCTTTTAGAATTTGATATGATCACTATGAATTTTTAGTAATACCTTTTGGTTTGAATAGTGCCCCTATTCTCACTATTCCAAGTAATAATGAGGGATTTGTAGTTTATACTGATGCTTCAAGAAAGGGCATTGAATATATTTCGATGTAAGAAAGAGAAAGTGATTACTTATGCTTCTAGACAACTAAAGAGTTATGAGCTGAATTATCCAACTTATGATTTAGAATTGATAGCATTTATTTTTGCTCTAAAGATTTAGAGGTATTACTTGTATGGGCGAATATTCGAAGTTTTTACTAATCACAAGAGTTTAAAGTATATTTTTATTCATAAAGAGTTAAATATAAGGTAATAGAGATAGATAAAACTTCTAGAGGATTATGATTGTACTATCTGTTGTCACCTGGGTAAAGCCAATATTGTAGTTGATGCACATAGTAGAAAATCTACAAGTTTTATAGCTAGACTGGTTGTGAAACTGTAATATCCCTCATTTTTGAAAATTATTAATAAGGATTTGTATGTAACTTGGAGGACCTATATGTAAATATAGAAATTTCAAGGACTAAACTGTTAAGTTGCAAAAAGAAAAAAAAAAAAAAAAAACCGAAAATTTCGGTTTTATCCCACCGCCTCCCACGCTCTCTCTGTTTCTCGAATGGGGCGTGGGGAGAAGAAGAAGAGAAGTTGAGGGAGAAGAGAAGAAAAGAAGAAGAAGAAGAAGAAGAGAGGGAAGATGGAGAGGAGAGAGAGAGAGGCAACAGCTGCAGCTAGGGCTGCAGCACCTCTGTTTCCCGCATGTGGAAACAGAGGAGAGGATGTGTGGGGCGTTAGGGAGGAGAAGGGAAGAAGAAGAAGAAGAAGAAGAAGAAGAAGAAGAGAGGAGGATAGCTGCGGCAAGGCTGCAGCGAGGAGGTGTGTGGCGTTGGGAAGGAAAAAGGAAGAGGAGAAGAAGAGAAGGAGAAGAAGAGGGAAAAGAGAGGGAAGAGGGAGAGGGGCGAGAGGTGGCAGCAGCTAGGGCTGCAGCACCTCTGTTTCCTGCAGGTGGAAACAGAGGAGAGGTGTGGGGCGTTCGAAGAGGAGAAGAAGAAGAAGAAGAAGAGGAAGAGAAGAGGAAGAGGAAGCAGGAGAAGAGGTTGTGATACCTCTGTTTCCTGCAGAGGAAACAGAGGAGAGGGTGTGTGCAATGCCGGGGAGGAGGAGGGAAGAAGAAGAGGAGAAGAAGAAGAGAAGGGAAAGGAGGAGCTGCGGCTGCGGCGGTGGAAGCTGCAGCTGGAAGAGAAGGAGAGGAAGAGATGGTGAGGAAGAAGAGAAGAAGTAGAAGCAGGTGAAGAGGCGGCACCTCTGTTTCCTATAGGAGGAAACAGAGGAAAGGAGGTGCTGTTCGTCGGGGAGAAGAAGGGGAGGAAGGAGAAGAAGAGAAGAAGAAGAAAGGAAGGAGAAGGAAGAGGAGAAGGGAAAGAAGTAGCTGCGGCTGTGGCAGCTGCAGCTGTGGCAGGGAAAGAGGAAGAGGAAGGAAGAAGGGAAGGAGAGGAAGAAGAGAAGGGGCTGCGGCTGTGGCGATGGCAGTTGCAGTTGGAAGAGAAGAAGGAGAGGAAGATGAGCAGGGGAGGAAGAAGAGGCTGTGGTCGTGGCTGAGGCTGCGACTGCAGCAGTGCAGCTGGGAAAGAAGAGAAGGAAAGGAAGAAGAAGAGAAAGGTGTAAGAAATTTTAATGAAGCCAACTTGTGTTTCTAAATCATTGTAATAGAAACACAATAAAACTAATGCGGAAACGAAATAGCGTACCTCCAGCCATTGTCACCAAGAATTTCTACAGAGGTTTCTTCTTGAATTTTGGTTCTTCTCGGCTCTAAACTCTTGCTTTAGATGGTGTAGGAAACCCTTTCGCTTCAAAGAGATTGTTGAGCCCAGGGACCAAAATCCTCATATATATAGATGTTCTCCCATCAAGAACATTTATTATCACCAAATCATAACGTTCAAGAATTAATTCAGATTTGTAACGTTTGGACCATAATGAAGAACTTTAATGATATTAAATATTTAATTTAATAATAACGGTTTCATGTTTAAAGAATAAAAAACTGAAATCATTTAAACCATAATTAATGAAGAAATTCATGATAATGAATTATGAATCTTAATGATAACAGTTATATTATTATTAAATTAGATATTTAATAATAACGGTTACATTCGCCCACTTGGTCCATACGTTTATCTTAATAATTTGAATTAATTTTTCTTGAACAACTTTCTTAAGAAATAAATATACGAATCATAGCGATAAGTCCTCTAAAAGCGAGTATTATCATCCATGTATCACGATGTATTTAGTTTCTTAATCTTAATATGACAATATTACTTAATGAATAAACCTTATGTTTATTCTTGGTCCAGTAACAATATATTTTCTCAAAATAATGTGCACATAAATGAGAAAATTTCACAATATATAAGAGTTTCAATATCATTACAAAGTGGAACTAAGTCCCATTTTCTTTACATGATCCTTGAATTTTAGAGGTGGCATGCCTTTAGTCAAAGGATCAGCAATCATCAATTCAGTGCTAATGTGCTCAATGACCACTTTCTTTTCTTTTACACGTTCTCTTATGGCTAAATACTTAATGTCGATGTGTTTACTTCGACTTCCACTTTTATTGTTTTTAGCCATAAAGACAGCAGCTGAATTGTCACAGAAAATTCTTAATGGCCTAGAAATAGAATCCATGATTCTAAGCCCAGAAATGAAACTCTTAAGCCATACACCATGTGAAGTAGCTTCAAAGCAGGAGACAAACTCAGCTTCCATGGTAGAAGTAGCAGTCAAGGTCTGCTTAGCGCTTCTCCAAGAAATAGCTCCACCGGCCATCATAAAAATATATCCTGATGTTGATTTACGAGAATTAACACAACCGGCGAAATCTGAATCTGAGTAACCAATCACATCCAGATTGTCTGTATGTCTATACATAAGCATGTAATCTTTGGTTCCTTGTAGATACCTCATCACTTTCTTTGCAGCTCTCCAGTGGTCCATACCTGGATTACTCTGATATCGACCTAGCATCCCCACAATAAATGCAATATCAGGTCTAGTACAGACCTGAGCATACATAAGGCTTCCTACGACAGAAGCATATGAGATGTTTTTCATTGATTCCCTTTCAAAATTGTTCTTTGGGCATTGGTTCAAATTGAACCTATCACTTTTCACAATGGGAGCAACACTTGGTGAACAATCCTTCATCCGAAATCTTTCTAAAAGTTTATCAATATAGGTTTCTTGTGATAGACCTAAAATGCCTCGAGGTCTATCTCTATAGATCTTAATGCCAATGACATAAGATGCTTCACCCATATCCTTCATGTCAAAATTTTTAGAAAGGAATTGTTTCACCTCATGCAGCAAACCCTTATCATTGGTTGCAAGCAAAATATCATCTACGTATAAAACAAGGAAACATATTTTACTCCCACTAACCTTCTGGTATATGCATTGATCCATGAGATTTTCAACAAATCCGAATGAAGAAATCACTTCATGAAATTTAAAATACCATTAGCGGGAGGCTTGTTTTAAGCCGTATATAGACTTCTTAAGCTTACAAACCAAGTGTTCACCAACACTAGAGGAGAAACCTTCAGGTTGTTTCATATAAACCTCTTCCTCTAGATCTCCATTAAGAAATACTGTTTTCACATCCATTTGTTGCAACTCAAGGTCAAAATGAGCAACTAATGCTAAAATAATACGTAGAGAATCTTTCTTAGATACAGGAGAAAATGTCTCCGTATAACTGATTCCCTCTTTTTGAGTGAATCCTTTTGCAACAAGTCTTGCCTTATAAATCTCAATGTTGCCTAATGAATCTTTCTTAGTTTTAAAGACCCATTTGCAACCAATGGCCTTTGCTTCATTAGGCAACTCTACAAGATCCCAGACTCCATTGCTCATCATGGAATTCATCTCTTCTTTCATAGCATCATGCCACAAATTTGACTTTTTGCAACTCATGGCTTGTGAAAATGTTTCAGGATCATTTTTGGCTCCAATATTGTAGTCAGATTCTTGTAGATATACAACATAATCACTAGGAATTGCTGATCTTTTATTTCTAGTAGATCTTCTTAATGTTGTACCAATGGTTCCTTGAGGAACTTGTGGTTCAACTAGTTGTTCAGGAGCTTGTTGTAATTCTTGAACTGCTTGATCTATTAGAATACTATCAACAACTTGTGGAATTTCAATGATTGGTTGTTCAGCACTAGTTTGTACTTGAGGAGTGCTATGAACTATGTTCGGAAGGTTGAGATTGTTCAGCACTAGATTGTTCAGCACCAATCTATCATTTGATGTGGAAGGTTGAGATTCTATATGATCATGTGCGGAAACTATGTTCCTGAAATGATCGCTCCCACTAATTACATCATCCTCAAGAAATTTAGCATTTCTTGATTCCACAATCCTAGTTGTGTGAGATGGACAATAGAACTTGTAACCTTTGGACTTTTCGGCATATCCAATGAAATACCCACTAACAGTCCTCGGGTCCAGTTTCTTCTCTTATGGATTATATATCCTAACTTCAGACCGACATCCCCAAACGTGCATATGTCGCAAACTCGGTTTCCAACCTTTCCATAATTCAAATGGTGTCTTTTGGACAGCCTTGGTTGGAACTCAGTTTAATATATACACAACCGTCTTTAGTGCTTTAGTCCATAAATATTTAGGAAGATTGGAGTTGCTAAGCATATTCCGCACCATGTCTAATAATGTTCGGTTTCTTCTTTCTGCAACACCATTCTGGTCTGGAGAACCAGGCATAGTGTATTGGGCAACTATCCCATGTTCTTGAAGAAACTTAGCAAAAGGACCAAGTGCTTGTCCATTTTCAGTATATCTACCATAATATTCTCCACCCTTATCTGATCTCACAATTTTAATTTGCTTGCCACATTGGTTCTCAACTTCAGCCTTAAAGACTTTGAAGGCATCCAATGCTTCATTTTTATTATGAAGCAAATATATATACATATATCGTGAGTAATCATCTATAAAGGAGATAAAGTATTTCTGACCATATATGTCCATGTTTGGACAACATATATCAGTATGAATTATTTCTAATAAGTCTGAACTCCTATTAGCACCCCTTTTGGACTTATTGGTCTGTTTTCCTTTAATACAGTCCACACAAGTCTTAAAATTAGTAAAATCAAGAGTATTAAGTATCCCATCTTTAACTAATCTTTTAATTCTCTCTATGGAGATATGTCCTAATCTCCGATGCCATAATATAGAGGAGTCCTCATTAATATTACACCTCTTAATGCCAGCGTGAACATGCATTGAACCTTGAGTATTATCATTTTGTAATAAAATATGGTAAAGACCGTCAGACAAAATATCATTCCCAACACAATCAGATTTATATAATAAACGAAATGATGTGTCTTTAAAATTAAAGGAATATCCAAATGGTACGAGTCTGGAAATAGAAATTAAGTTTCATGAGAAACTTGGTACATAAAAGGTTCTTTCCAATTTTAAAATAAAACCACTACTTAAAGTTAAAATGCATGTTCCAATTGCTTCCACATGTGAGCCCATCTTATTTCTTGATAAGATCCTTTGCTCACTTCCCACTAGCTTCCTTAGGTTTTGCATACCCTGCAAAGAGTTTGCAATATGGATTGTTGATCCAGAGTCAATCCACCAGGTGTTAATATTAACATTGACCATATTAGATTCATAACATACATAAGAGGTTGGTTTACCTTTTTTTTCAAGCCATTGTTGGAATTTCATACATTCCTTCTTCATGTGTCCCTTTCTTTTACAAAAGAAACATCTTGCTTCTTTCTTGATATCAGCTTGGGGTGATATTTTACCTTTTCCCTACTGATAAGCTTTTTGATTGGCTTGATGTTTGTCAGTTTTGTTCTTCCCTCGAGTGGTTATCATCAATGCACTCTCACCCAATTCCATTACTAGCCTCTCTTCTTCTTGAACACACATGGTCATTAATTCATTAATTGACCATTTATCCTCATGTGTATTGTATGAAATTTTAAAAGGGCTATATTGAGGTGGAAGGGTGTTCAGAATATAGTGCACCAGGAAGGATTCTGATATATTAACCTCAAGTTTCTTAAGTTGAGCCGCAATATCTCGCATTTGCATTATGTGCTCACGCACACCCTTTATGTTGGTGAGTCTAAGGGATGAAAATTTCATTATAAGGGTGCTTGCTAGTGCCTTATCCGAAGTGATGAATTGTTCATCGATAGCCTTTAGCAAGTCTCGGATATTTTCATGCTGGTCAATAGAACCACGTATGCCAACAGTTATCTTAGTTTTGATAAACATCACGCTGAGCCGATTGGATCGCTCCCATCGCTCATATAACGCGATCTCAGTTAGAGTGCTGGTATCAGTGACTATAGGTGGTTCGTCTTTTCTAATAGCATAATCAATATCCATCCACCCTAAATGGAGGAGAACCCTCTCCTTTCATATCTTATAATTATCACCACTAAGTTCGGGAATATCACATCGAATATCAGAGAAATTAACAGTTTGAGAAACTGCATAAAATCAAACATGCTTATGTCAAAATTTGAAGCTTAATAGCCTAAATTACATGTTTTACCAATGTGAAACATGCCAAAAATATGAATCTCATGACATAAAAATTGCCTGTGGGCTAAATTCTTAATTCAAATAGATTCATATGGTCTTTATGATAAAACTATCAAATTATATTCCAATTCATAATCCTTGTGGGTAAATTATGAAAATAATCTGATATTTTATCCTGATTAATTATATTAAATATAATAAAAGATCCTGTGGGATAACAATTATTATACGAAATATAATCAATCACAATATGATGTCTAATTACTTATGTGATCCTTATTTTAACTTTATATATAATTTTAATTAATTAAGGATGCTGTGGCTAATTCTTAATTAATTAATATTATATGGATCACTAGACATTTTAAACATAAAAAATTTGCTCATAAACATAATTAATATAACTAAATATGCATACATAATATGAGCATTTTACCGACTAAAAATGTTGAAAATGATATTTCCTCATGATTTTCAACAAAATATATCAACAAGTTTCCAAGAAGAAACCAAAATCAAATCATTTTCATGGTATAAAAATGAAAATTTTTTCATATCAAGGCAGAGGTCATTCGGCTCTGATACCAAATGTAAGAAATTTTAATGAAGCCAACTTGTGTTTCTAAATCATTGTAATAGAAACACAATAAAACTAACGCGGAAACGAAATAGCGTACCTCCAGCCATTGTCGCCAAGAATTTCTACAGAGGTTTCTTCTTGAACTTTGGTTCTTCTCGGCTCTAAACTCTCACTTTAGATGTTGTAGGAAACCCTTTCGCTTCAAAGAGATTGTTGAGCCGAAGGACCAAAATCCTCATATATATAGATGTTCTCCCATCAAGAACATTTATTATCACCAAATCATAACGTTCAAGAATTAATTCAAATTTGTAACGTTTGGACCATAATGAAGAACTTTAATGATATTAAATATTTAATTTAATAATAACGGTTTAATGTTTAAAGAATAAAAAACTGAAATCATTTAAACCATAATTAATGAAGAAATTCATGATAATGAATTATGAAT
This sequence comes from Musa acuminata AAA Group, assembly GCF_036884655.1. Classification (NCBI taxonomy): domain Eukaryota; kingdom Viridiplantae; phylum Streptophyta; class Magnoliopsida; order Zingiberales; family Musaceae; genus Musa; species Musa acuminata. The sequence continues at coordinate 14,209,792 of NC_088328.1, read as the reverse complement.
CTTAATGATAACAGTTATATTATTATTAAATTAGATATTTAATAATAACGGTTACAAAAGGAAGAAGGGAAGGAGAGGAAGAAGAGAAGGGGCTGCGGTTGCGGCGATGGCAGCTGCAGTTGGAAGAGAAGAAGGAGAGGAAGATGAGCACGGGAGGAAGAAGAGGCTGTGGCCGTGGCTGAGGTTGCGACTGCAACAGTGCAGCTGGGAAAGAAGAGAAGGAAAGGAAGAAGAAGAGAAAGGAAAAGGGAAGAAGAGAAAGGAAAAGGGAAGAAGAGAGGAAGAGGAGAAGGGGAGGCAGTTGCGGTAGTGGCAGCTGCAACGGGAAGAGAAGGAGAGGAAATAGAGCAGGGGAGGAAGAAGAGGTTGCGGTTGTGGTGGCTGCGGCCATGGCTGCGACTGCGAGTGCGGCAGTTGCAGCTGGGAAAGAAAAGAAAGGAAAGGGGGAAAAAGGGGCTGCGGACGGGATTGCGGCCGCAGCGGCAGAGACTGCGTATGCAGCAGCTGTGTCTGCGAAAGAACGGGAGGAAGAAGGCAGTGCGGTGGAAGGGGCAGCGACTATGGTAGCGGCAGCGGTGGTGGTTGCGGCAGCTGCGTTTGGGAAGGAAAAAGAAGGAATGAGAGTAAGAGAGAGCAGGTGACTGTGCATCGATATTCGGCACGTGGTGTAGTTGCGAAGAAAGAAAGAAAACGAGTGCACAAAACGAAACAGGGAGGGGACGGAGGAAAAGTAGAAAAATGATTCGAGCGTACACCTTATTCGAATCTTTGGACCAAAACCTTCAAAAGGAAAGTTTCCCGATCGTTTCTCCTGTAATTATGCAATTGATTCGATCTTTTCTCCTGCAAGTATTATCTTTTCTATTGCAAGTGTTCTGATCTTTTCTATGGCAAGCTTTCTAATCTTTTCTCTTGTAAGTGTTTCAATCCTTCCTATTGTAAGTGTTCCGATCTTACCTATTGCAAGTTTCCCAATCGTTTCTCCTGTTATTGTTCTAATCTTTCCTATTACAAGTTTCCCGATCGTTTCTCCTATTATTGTTTTAATCTTTCCTATTGCAAGTGTCCTGATCTTTCCTTACTGTAATTCTATCTCTACATTTGATTTGAATATGAGGAACTTTGAATTGTTCTAACCTTGCATTTGATATATCTCTTGTTTAGACATATCGATCCGAATCTGTGCAACGTTTGAGATTCTGACCTTTCTACCTTGTTATGATTATAACTTCATGTATTGACCTCTGATTTGGACAAAAATTATTTGATCAGAATATAGACTCATAAACCTTTCTTTTGATAGCTTTCTTGAGTATATTGGAGCACGATTGATAGTTTGAATCATTTGTTCAATGTGCCTCTTGAATTCTGTCAGAAATCGAGCTTTGGTCGATTTCGTATATTCTGGTTTCATTCCTTTGGAAATTGATATCCTTTAGCTTTCTTATTCAATTGAGCTTTATATTACTGCTTTGAATTCTTGTATGCTTTTGTCCTACATGTATTTGGATACCTAAATCTGTTATGTAAACTTCATGTTTGTATCGTAATGTTTCATAAAGGCACATGTACATTTCGTTGTTTCGCATGTGCTTCCGATATGTCCCAATTTATTGTTCACAATACCCTTTTGTACTCTGGTGTTTGTGGGATTATTTGGACCTTTGCCAGAAATGGTAAAGGGTATGTGCTTAGAGCCCGCGATGCTCTAGATTATGTTTGGTGGTCATTCATAAATGGATAGACCATATTATGTTTGGAATCCCACTTCACCTTCTATCTGTTTGATATGGAATTCAGAGCTAACCTAGCACCTGGCCAGGGTGAGAGGGCTCGAGTAGAAAAGGGCTACCCGTGGATGGAGTCGAGAACTCATCACGGCGTGGAGCCACCACTGAGTTAAACCTTACATGCACTATACTAAGGTACGACGTCTGAACTTCTGTTTCGTATTCGTTCTTTGATATGCTCCGAAATGTTTCATCTGTTATTGTTACGCTTCGAAATGTTCCATACGCCATTGATATGCTCCGGAACATTTCATACGCCATTGATGAGCTCCGAAATGTTTCATTTGTTATTGATATGCTCCGAAATGTTTCATTCGTTGTTGATATACTTCGAAATGTTTCATCTGTTATTGTTACACTTTGAAATATTCCATATGTCATTGATATGCTCCGGAACATTTAATACGCTATTGATATGCTCCAATTACTATGTGCTTCATTTGATATGAACTGATATGTTCTGAAATGTCCTATTTGTCATTGATATACTCCGGAACATCTCGTACGCTGTTGATATGCTCCAATTACTCTATGCTCCATTTGTTTTGGAACCAAATATGTTCTGATTGAAATGACACATATGATTTGTATCTAATGATATGGTACCTTGAAAATTCTTGTATTCTGTCTTGTATTATGATACTTTACTTGTTTGAAATCGTTCCTTTTGTTCTGAATATGCTTTGTCACTTGCTGTGCTATTTTTAGCTCACTCTGTTGTTGTATAAATTTTTTAGGATAGCTTGTCGCTTGCTTAAATGTTTTGAATTGGGCTGAGGCAGTGGAGAGCTATTCAGAATTATGGGCAAGTCTTGTTGGTTATTATGTTATTGTTGTATAAGTATATTTTGTATGTAATGAAATGTTGTCGATGAATCAAAATGGATATATTGTGTAAAAGTGTTAGAAGATCTCTCGTATTTGGAATTTCGGAATGTTAAGACTAGCTTATGATGATATGAACTTATGATAAATAGTTGGAGTTTTGATTGTATAAATTACTTATCTTGTGGATTTATAAATGTTGTTCATGTTTGTTAAGTTGGCTTGGGTTGTCATAAATATGAATTATCGAGTGATGTGATATATGATTATAAACTGCACAGGTTTTAAAGATGTGAATTTGATAGAATATTTTTCAGTATCCTCAAATGTTAGTTTGGATCCTGGATTGGTTTGTGTTGAAAAATTTAATATCATGGATATTTTGAGGGGCGTGACAGAAACAATGAAAGTTATTAGAAGAAAATTTTGATTTGAATGCTATAAAGAAAAGGGCAAGACTCAATGATGTTGATGACCTCTATCCAGATGCAATCTTGTTCTCATCTTTTCGTTAAAAGAAGTATGACAAATTTAGATGACTAAATTTTTCTCTCAACAAGTAATGTAAAGTGATAAAAATATCAAATAATATAATAAGTAAAAAGAGTGCATATTATGTTACACGTATCATCATTCATATGATTGGCTTGCAAGGCACCTATGACTAGTAGGTAGTGCTCTCAGCCAAGGTTGCAAGTTGCCTTCGACCAATATAAAGGGCAACAATAGTTGCTGCCCCCTCTTCCCCTTTTGTGTCAACGAATTTGATATCAAAAGCTCACTCTAAAATACCTCTTAATAGTAGAAAATGAGCAGTATATATTTAAAAATTATAATAAAAAAATCACAGCATTCACGTAAAATAATTCTACGCGACTGAACATAACACACATAATTTAAAAACCAATCTTTTACGTGAGCAACCTAGCTCTGATGCCACTGTTGGGAAAACTAGGGGCGATATCACATGCGCAGTAGAAGAAATGAAACAAAAATCCTAGATTTCCACAAAAGGGTTTTATCATTGTGTGAAGATTGGTGCTAAAAACCAACAAAACAGAAAAACTACACGTATAAGGAAGATTGTGTTACCTAGGGATATTATATATCAATGAATTCCTACAGATCTCTGGGTGAGAATGAAGGAAGTCAACTATCCTCCTCTCTAGTGGTGATCTATATGACAGGGGCTGCAAAGATGCTACTTAAATCGCTGCCTAAATCTCCTCTTCGCACACACCATGTAATCAAGAAGGGGTTGCCCCTTCTTTCTGTCCACATGCCCCAAGCAAGTGCTACTAGCTGAGGAGGAGAGGGAGAGAGGAGAATATGATGTGGCAGCCAAAAAGCCTAGCCCATGGCCTTTTGGTTTCCTCCTATTTATAGAGGTCTCCTATCAACGTAACCCTAATAGATCTTACCTTTTTTTTATACTAGATCTCCATCCAACTACCTAAGCCTCTTAGATTAGTGGGTCTCTACTCAATAATCTCTCTTGGACTCTTACTAGATTTCATCGATAGGATCCAATAATTTAAGGGTTTATTGAATATCTAATAAGATAAGGGCTCCGACGGATATCTCATATCCGAACCTCTACTCATCACAGCACCTACCATATGTGTAACTGATAGAACCCTAGTAGATTCTAAGCTTGGGGTTGATATCTTTGCTAGTCATAGGTGCCCAACAAGCCAATCACGTGAGTGATAGCACGTGTGACTTGACACAGAATCTTTTTGCTTATTATATTATGGTATTTATCACTTTATATTAACTATTGCATATATACATGTATATATTATGATATCCTTGGATCTGTGCAATGGGAATCAGATCGTGATGAGATCACGATAATAAGAGCAATTTACCTTTAAACACAAATCCTAAATAATCTCAATCATAGATTACTCGAGAGGGATATCGTGATAACCGGACAGACTGGTGTGCTGTATACCCATCCATATGATGGATGTAGTTGGTCTCATAGTTGCTCGTATGGGGACACTAGAGATACAGTACAGGTGCTCATTGGAGAATGAGTTCATTGATTGATCCACTTACGGAATGCTGGATGGTTGATGATGCCTTATTGTCAGACAGTGATTTTGTAGTCATAGTGGTGTATCTGGTCCTTAGACTTGAGACAATAAAGATGTCCTATTTGAGTGCTTCACTCTTTGATACCAGACTTATAGGTTTGGATGTCTCAGATCTAGTATAATTGGTCATTTAGAGTGGTAGTCGACCTTACGAGGGCTATTGAGTATCGATAGAGGATCATCCACTCTCGGCATCATGAGAGGAATATCCCATGTGTTCTTGCTCAGACAAATCCTTGGCCAGGGTCATTCGGATTAAGAGAGAAAGAGTTCTCCATGAGAATCCGATTAGAGCGAGACTCGAGAAAGAAACCATATGGGTCTGACAGCACCATGTTGTCACGAACTTAGCTGGTTTTGCCTAAGTCGTGCGGCACCCTTACGTATTCATCCGCAAAGGTCAGCCTCCCTGAAGCCTCCCATGGTCCCTTAGGACCCACAAAAGAGAAAAGAGGTTAAAGAAAATGTCTCACTCGGGATTCATAAGCAAATATTTCTGAAAACACTTCATAGATAATGCAAATTATAAACAGACTTTACAAGCTCTGAATAGTTGCATAACGAAGTCCACTACAGACCGAAAATCTCTTACAAGTGTCCACATAATACAATCTTTATTTACAAGCCTAAAGCGACTACCAAACCTAACTAAAATGGGACTATTAAGCCTTCAACCGTCCCTCTACATGCTGTGCAAAGCATGAACATACCAAAAGACATGGACATACATAAGCATTACATCAAACATCCTATTTAGAGGTTTATCCATAACATTCTCCCCCACTTATTCCTTCGATGTCCTCGTCGAAGCCTTTTGCCGACACTGCAACTCCTCGCCTTTGCTGAGTCTTCAATTTTCTGCTCCAGCTGTAATGTGCCTCTTGGCTCCCAACTGCTCTTCGCTGCTATTGTTGAGTAGTCGAACTTTTGATCCGCTATGCTATTTCAACTCGCCAATGACTTTGACTCTAGTGTGGGGTTGGCTGAGTTGTGTTGATCCTTGTTGATTCCTACGGATCCTCCAGATGAAGGAAAAGACCATCCTTACTATACGCCAGTCTCTCAAATACCACATACTAATTGAACTGGGTGGATGCTTGTTGGAGCTTTAACGAGTATCGCCTCGTAAATTTTTGAAGTTTTGGGTCCTTTCTCCACAAAATGTCCATCGACTCTTCTTTCATTTAGATGTCACTTCCAAGTAGATTTGCATCACTTCCGCTTTCGATTGGCATTCTGTTGGAAAATATAGCGAATAGTCTACTCTTAGTAGCATTGATCACCATCAGTGAGGATTTGACAACCATTATCTTCTATTATCTTCGAAGGGTCTTTGAACTTGTGCAGAGCTCCTCTACTGGATAGATAAGAGAATTGGGGTACTCGATTTTGCCTAGTCTCTTAAAAGTTAAGAAGGCAAAGGTTACTTGACTTCGCCCGCCCCCTCGAGATTATACTCCATGCATCGAGCTAGTTACTGGCCTTCGCCTACTCTATGCTCACACTTTTGAAGTATTTGAAGTGTTTGTACTCCTTGCATTGAGTTAGCTACTATGATTCACCTTCTCAATGCCATCGAACTTATGGAATGCAAGAAGTTTTCACCCCAACTTAGAGTAAGTCTCTAATAGTTTTGGTCACATATGGGATTGTACCGTCTTCTCCATCAACCCGGTCGCCTACTCCACTGAGTAGCAAAGGTACAGCACCGCATATTGCCTACTTCGTTCCTTGGTCGTACACTCTTACATGACCCGAAGTCCTTCACTTTCAGCTATATTGATGAGAAGCTCATTGACACCGGTCTTACGAAGTTCCTTGGCCTTTGCCCTTCAGCCTTATCTCGGTACTTGGAGTTTGCCTCTGCATGCTCGGCCTCCTCAGCCCCTTTTACGACCAAGCGCTCTCCCTCCATGAGAGTAAGGGATCAATGACTTTCGCGGAAGTCCCGCCTTTGTGGTACTATGGTATTGCCATGCCCATGGCCCTACTATTCGTTGCTTCGTATCTACATCCCTTTTCTTCACGATTAGTAGATATGTCTCTGTGGCACTCCTTCGAGTCCACCTTTATTCTAACTTATGCTTGATTTTGGGTAGCTAAGTCCCTTTGGACTCGTCGTCGCTTCCTCGCCCCTTTCGACCCCTTGCTTCAACACCTCTATGTTATCCAAGCAACTACCTTTGGTCGATGGAGAGGCTGACTACAACTCCCATGCATGGCCTCTGCCATCACATTGTAGGATTTGCACCGATTCTGTTCTCCTTAGCTTCCTTGAAAGCAACGTTTGCTTACTCGACCTTGTCCTCTGACTTGTCGGGCTCCCTTAAGCGAAAATGGGCTCTAGAGCAGTCCAAACTCTCCAGCTGCTTCGATCATACCTCTGCATGATCAAGTCCCTCCCATGAGACTCACTGGTACTTGCATTCAAACTTTTCCCTTAGTGGAACACAGCCCCCATATGTCGATGACTAAGGCTTTCATTCGATGCAAAATTCGATGCACGCACGGAAGACCCACCTCTGCGGTACCATGGCCTTCACTCATTGAATCCATAGCCCTTCTTGCCATCATGTTGTTCACTAAAGTGGAGCTTCCAGTAGCTCTCAATCATACCTCTGTATGATCTAGTCCCTCATGGGACTATGTCGTGTGTATCGTATTGCCACGAACTGTTCCACCATGATCCGCTACACAATGTCGCCTCCTGGTGACATCTCCATTGCATTCTGATCCTTGTGGGACAAACTCGAATTGTGATCCCTCCATGTGTGGCCTTTGCCAATACATCGTAGGGTCTCTTCCACCTTCGATTTTGTTCGTTCCTTTGGCAATCGACCTTCATCCATCCACTCTTGTGTCACACCTAGATGAAGCACCGATCTAGGACAGTCCGTCGCCTAGTAGCTCCCAAAGTCCACCGACTTCGCTGAAAATGGTGCACCATTGTCTGGATCTTGGGCCTCTGCCCCTACTAGCACAATCTTTATTATACACCGCTTCCTTTATGGCAACTTGAATGGCAACACTGTGGCATATTCTTCAAGAGTACCTGCCTCTGCGTCCTCTTGCCCCGTGTCAAGGCCTTCTGAACCCAACTTCACCTCCGCAAGTTGAGTCACCTTAGTTCCTCCATCAAATGCTTCTCTGAGATAAGGTGTATATGCCCATAAGCTCCCTTCGTCTTTGGCACCATGCAAGATGAGTCCGCTCCATCAGAATGAAGGACCCTTGGAACAACATGATCTTGCTTTTGCCTCTACAAGAGTTCATGTCCTTGACCTCTGTCCAAGGAAAGCACTGTGCCTCCGCTCCATGTTCCATCTTCTATGCTGGCTCCTTTTATGCGACTTGGGTACTTCACCAAGTTACACCCAAGTTGCTCCGTTCCTCATTTTTGCATTGAGTTGATGGTAGCCCTCGCACCCACCATTCCACGGGTCAGCCCTCTCTTAAGTCCAATCTCCATATCAACTCTAAGTGTGCCTTCATTTGTATTGCTTTGCGTCACTTCCCCACTTGATCTCGAAATGCATCCATCAATGCATTCTCTCAAGCGAGATCATGCGACGACTCCTCGCCACTTGCTTCATCCATTGAGCTTCGTGGAGTTGTTGTTTGTTGAGGTACTCCTCCTCAACATATGCGGTCTGTTGCACATGATTTTCCCTCTAGAGAAACCAGGATCTATCCCTCCTAGATAACTGTCCCATTGGAGCAACATCTCTCTTCATTTCAGAGACCACCATCCCCTTGGACTACTCCGATTTGCTGAATAAATTGTGCATTGTTCTGCCTCCTGTAAATGCATTTGCTAGATTGTGATTCCACGTCAATACAACCCTTGCTGTACCACTCAAGGCCTAGCAACATGCTGAACTCGTTGCACACTTCAGCCTCTTACAGACGCATCCTTCACATGCCGAAGAGAAAGTTTCAATGCTTCATGGCACCGAGTTTCGGTCGCCTTGGGATGGTCGCGAACATTCCATCGTCCGCATACAAGCACATGCATGAGTACCAAATTCTTTGAGTTAGCAATTCCCCTCACCTCTGTGAGCTTTGCATAACTCTTTCGGTCGCTGAGCAACTCATTCCACCTTGCATGGTTTCATCCTTTACCAAGTGCCTCGCTTGCCTTGAGCACCATCAAGTATAGTTGTCAACGTTGAGCCATAGCTCAAACTCAGCCATCCCAACCTTTGTGCGCTCCGCATTCTTCCAAGCTTACTTGATCTTATGGTGCCTCTTGCGCGAAGGGTTGGTCATTCCTCTGAATGCTAATCTCAGATGCTCACTCCTCCGAGCGACTCCTTTTCCCTACATCTCTATGCCCGTTTTCTCCCAAACGATCGTGCGTGTGCTGACTAGCCTCAACGCAACTCCGCTAGGTCCCCCACGTTTGCATGCCAAGTGTTCCTATGAGTGCTTGTCCCGCTCTGATACCATCTGTCACAGACTTAGCTGGTTTTGCCTAAGTCGTGCGGCACCCTTACATGTCCTTCCGCAAAGATCAGCCTCCCCGAAGCATCCCATGGTCCCTTAAGACCCACAAAAGAGAAAACGGGTTAGAGAAAATACCTCACTCGGGATCCACAAGCAAGCATTTCCAAAAACACTTTATAGACAATGCAAATTACAAACAAACTTTACAAGCTCTGAATAGTTGCACAACAAAGGGTCAAAATGGTCCACTATAGATCGAAAATCTCTCACAAGTGTCCACATGATACAATCTTTATTTACAAACCTAAAGCGGCCACCAAACCCAACTAAAATGGGACTATTAAGCCTTCGACCGTCCCTCTACATACTGTGATCACCAAACTCGATATACGATCGCTGGGATATTAGATAGATGAGGGACTATTGGTATACGATAACTGAGGATAGATAGGTCCAATGGATTGGATTCCCTTGTATCGTTTGGGCCTACGGTGTAATGGCCTAGTACGTCCGTAGTCGATGAGTCAAGTGAATTATTATAAAGATAATAATTCACTAAGTTAGAAAGAGTTCTGATAGGTATGACTCATGGCCAGCTTGATATTGGGCCTAGAGGGTCACATACATATGGTAGGCATTGTGATGAGTAGAGGTTTGGATATGAGATATTCGCTGGAGCCCCTATCTTATTAGATATCCAATAAGCCCCTGAATTATTGGATCCCATGGATGAGATCCAATAAGAGCCCATGAGAGATTATTGGATAGAGATCCACTAATCTAAAAGGCTTGGGTAATTGGATGCAGATCCAATACCCACTAGGGGAGGATCCATTAGGGTTTGACAGGGGACCTCTATAAATAGGAGAGATTCAGTGGTTCATAGGCTAGAGCCTTTGCTTGCCTCTCCTATTCTCCTCCCCCTCTTCACCTCAAAGCAGGCCTGGAGTTTTGAGAAGCGTCGTCGCAGCCCTACTGTGTGGATCACTACTAGAGAGGAGGACGCTTGACCTCCTTCACTATCTCATAGAGATCTACAAGGAAACATGGATATACGATCTCCCTAGGTAACACAATTTATTTTATACGCAGTTTGTTTCATGGATTTTTGCGCACCAATCTTCGCACGACGACGAACATATTTTTGGGAAATTAGGGATTTTATTTTCTTGTTCTTCCGCTGCACATATGATGTCACCCCAAGATTTTCTAATAGTCTTTAGGGGATTAGCCTCCTTGGAACTCTATAGGGGTTCCTTCTTCCAAGTTGTTGCTCAAAGGCTGCTAAAAAAATTCATCTATTGTATGTCAAAAGAGGATGAATACATGACTATTTATAGGGCTTCTAAATCTCAAATCTAATAGGACTCCTACTCAAGACTCCTACTTCTAACCAACTCCTAATAAGACTCATACTCTAATAAGCAACCTCCCAACTAACCCTAACCTTAGTCGACCTCTTCACCTCTTTAATACGGGTCGGCTATGTAGGCTTTACATGAATGCCCCTTTCAATAAAACTCTATTAGGACTCTCCTAGCTAGAGTCCTAATAGACCCGCTCTCTTCAAATCAGTCTTGTCCTCGAGGCTGACGATCTATGAATTTTGGGAATTTGATCTTCAAGTCGTTATAGTTCTCCCAAGTGACATCTTCTGCTGATAGGTCCACTCATTGTATTAGCATTTCAATAGTGGGTCATCGTCGTCGAGTCACGATCCGTTGATTAATAATGACACTCGGTTAGGTCTAAGTCCTCCTTGGATAGTCATACTTGGTAGATAGCTTTGGGTTGTCTCATTTTGTCCCAGCTTGAGCTTTAAACACCATACATGGAAGACTGGATGAATTCGGGAGCTAGCGGCTAAGTCCAATTTGTATGCTACCACTCCGATGCACTCCAGAATTTTATAAGGTCTATAGAACCGAGGTGAAAGCTTCATAGATGCTCTGATATGGATTGATGTTTGCTTGTATGGCTGGAGCCATAGGAAGACTCAATCTCCTATTGAAAATTCTCTTTCGCCTTTGTGTTGATCATATTACTTTTTCATCCTTGCTTGAGTTTTTCCTTGTGATGAGGGAAGCCCTTCGATGAAGTCCATTGATATATCAGTCCATATTGAGTCTTAGATAGGTAAGGATTACAGCTTTCCGGGTCTTGCTACTGTCTCGCCTTTATGTCTTTGACATACATCATATTGTGCCACAAATATAGCAATAATATTTTTCATCCTTTCCCAATAAAAAATTTACATAATTCTCTTATAGGTTCTAAGGAACCCAGAGTGCCTGGCCATAGATGTGGAATACATCTCTTGAAGGATTGTCTTTATACAAGTAGAATTTGGCGTAAGTACAATGCGTCCCTTATAGCACAATTATTTTGAGTCCCATCTGTAATGAGCCACGAAGCATGGTGCTTCCTCCAATTTTTTTATGATCTTACTAGTTTTCGGATCTTCCTACCATTCCCTCTTAATATCTTCAAGGAAGTCGCTAGTCGGAAGTAAAATGACCGAAAATTCAACTTGCTCGGGTAGCCGTGAAAGCACATTTGCAATAGCATTCTCTTTCCCCTTTTGTAAGTTATTTCATAATCATATCCAAGAAGCTTTGTTATCTATTTTTGCTGCTCGGGGGTAGATATCTTCTGCTCTAAGGAATATTTTAGGCTTTTATGGTCGGTCTTGATTTGAAAGCATCGCCCGATCAAGTACGATCTCCATTTGGCCATCGTATGCACAATCGCAAGCATCTTTTTATCGTAAATAGTCATCTTGAGATGGGAATGAGATAACGCCTTACTAGTATAAGTGAGGGGGTGAGCATCTTGCATTAGTATAATACCAATTCCGACTCCAGAGGCATCGACTTCAATACAAAAGTCTTGCCGAAGTTGGGCAACGCTAGTACGGGCGTTGTTGTCATTGCAGCTTTAAGTTCATCGAAGGCGGTGGTGGCTTTGTCCGACCATTGGAAATCATCTTTTTTTAGTAACGAAGTAAATGGTGCACTGATATTTCTATAGTTTTTCACGAACTTATGGTAATAGCTTGTTAAACCGAGAAAGTCGCATAGCGATTTTATGTTCCTCGGGGTGGGCTAGTTCTGCATTGCTTCAATTTTAGAAGGGTCCACCGATACACCTTCCTCTGATATGATATGCCCAAGATATTTCACCTTCTATTGAAGAAAGTTGTACTTCGATTTTTTGACAAAAAGAACATGTTCTCACAAAATCGTCAAAATAAGTTGTAAGTGCTGAAAATAACTTTCAAGAGAAGGGCTGTAAATAAGGATATCGACAAAGAAAACCAGCACAAACTTACAAAGATAATTCTAGAAAATATCATTTATAAGGCTCTGGAAGGTGGAGGGAGCATTGGTGAGACCAAAGGACATTACCAAAAATTCATAGTGGCCATTGTGTGTTCGAAAGGAGGTTTTTGGTATGTCTTCTTCGCATACTCGTATTTGATGATGTTGAATCTCGGATTTTGATGATGAAATCAATTGATGAATTAATTGATCTAATCCATATTATTGAGTTAAGTGTGCAGGATTAACTACGATAGCTTAAAAACATAAAGCAAAGATACCGGAGTTAAGTTCGATGGGTGTTCAAGAATCTGAAGATTCGTCGGAGATATTGTTGGAACCAACCATGAAGAAATCGAGGACTTTCGGAAGTCCACCGAAGAAATCGTCAGAGGTTTGCGGAGATCACCGAGAAGGCTCGGCTACTCACTGAACTCGCCACAAGATCGGGAGCCTGTTGGGAGTCCGCTGGAAGAAATCTGAGGGTGTATCGGAAGTTTGCCGGAAGATCACCGGAAAGCTCGCCGGAAGGAGACTCGACGTTTTCCGATTAAAAACTTGCTTAGGACTATGTTTTCAGTTGCATAGTTTCCATGTAATTAGGGTTAGGATTAAGGGATAATCCTATATCCTGGTTAGGGGCCAATTGGGCCAGAATATGACTTGGTTTGGGTCGGATTTGAAGCCCAACCAATGGCCGATAAGGTCGGGCGGTGGAACCGCCGGACTGGGTAGTGGCACCGCCCAGCACCCGAGAGGTCCGGTGGTGGCACCGCCGGACTGGATGGTGGTACCGCCAGTACACTGTTAGTGTCAGACACTGACAGGCGGTGGCACCGCCAGCATTGGGAACCCAAGAGAATTCAAAATTTGGAGCCTAAATTTGAATCCTCTTAGGGTCTATAAATACCCCTCAATTCTCAACAGAGAATACAACTTTTGAGAAGCAATAGATTGAAAAAAAAAAAAGCCTTAGCAAAGTCTTTAGCAAGTCTTATTTTCAATTGCTTGAGTGTTCACCTCCTTCTTTCTCGTTGAAAATTTGTAAGAGTGTGAACCACTGTAAAAGGTTGTAAGAGAGGTATTTGTCCTTCCCCTTCAAAGTGATTTGCTAGTGGAAGTTGGGAGCCTCTTCGAAGAAGGCTTCACAGGTGGATGTAGGTCATTTTGATCGAACCACTTTAAATTGGTGTGTTCCTTGAATGTGTGAGTTCTTACTTTCCTGAAATTGTTATTTACACTACTACTAACTTTCGATTTTCATCTACTCAAGTTACTATCGAAACGAAATCTTCTCGTATTTACAAATTCATTTTTAAACTTACAAGTTTTAATCTGCTACACTAATTCATCCCCCCCCCCCTTAGTGCCACTCCGATCCTAACAATCGGTATCAGAGCTAGGCTCACTCTCATATTTGATTTAATACCCAAGAGAGATGGCTTACTTTGGCATGCATGAGGGTCATTCTATTACACATCCACTTATATTTAATGGGTCGGATTATATGTATTGGAAGACTCGTATGAGGATCTTACTCAATTCCATGGATTTCAAGCTTTGGACTATTGTCGAAAATGGATTTAAAAAATCTTCTCTTCCGATGAGCAAATGGGATGAATCGGAGAAGAAGGTTTTTGCTTTAAACGCAAAGGCTATGAATGTCTTATTTTGTGCATTAGACAAAAATGAATTTAATCGCGTTTCAATTTGTGATTCGACTTTTGATATTTGGAGAACTCTTGAGGTCACTCATGAAGGCACTAGCCGAGTGAAAGAGTCCAAAATCAACATTCTTATGCACTCTTATGAACTTTTTCGAATAAAACCAAGTGAGTCTATCGGAGACATGTACACCCGTTTCACGGATGTCATCAATGGACTCAAAGCTCTTAGTAAAGATTTTTCTAACTTTGAACTAGTAACTAAAATCTTAAGATCCCTTCAAAAAAGTTGGGATCCAAAAGTTACAGCCATTCAAGATGCCAAGGACCTTAAAACATTTCCTCTTGAAGAACTTATTAGGTCTCTAATGACCTACGAAATGATATGCCATGCTCATGAAGAGCTCGAGAACCCCCTTCCAAAGAATAGGAAGGATATGGCGCTTACATCACAAGAAGATCACTTGAAAGGAACATCAAGTGATGAGGACAGTGACGATGATATTGCACTTTTAACTCAAAAATTTTAAAAATTTATAAGAAAAAAAAAATTTAAAAATAACACCAAAAATAAACTTGAACATAAAAAGGACCAAGTAATATGCTACGAATGCAAGAAGCCGGGGCACTTCAAAAATGAATGCCCCCAAGCCAAGAAGAAGCAATCAAAGAAGAAGAAAGCTTTAAAAGCGACTTGGGACGATTCAAGTGATTTAGAAAGTAAAGAAGCTAGCAATAAAGTGGCTTTAGGAGAAGAGGTATATGATTTAATTAATGAAGATTTATCTTTCGATGAACTTTTTATCGCTTTTCACGAATTATTTGATGAGTGTAGAACTATTAGTAAGAAGTTTAATCTTTTAAAGAAAGAGCATGTCTTACTACAAAATAAGCTTGATAGTCTTCAAACTCCTCCATGCTCTAAGTGTGAATACTTAGAAGCAATAAAAAATAAAATTTTGCTACTTAAAGAGACCTTAAAAAATAAAATTTTGCTACTTAAAGAGACCTTAAATAAGTTTAAGGTCAGTAGCAAGGGATTGGACATGATCCTTGCAAATAAGGGTCATGTCGCAAATAGAAGTGGAATTGATTTTATGAGAGGATCTCACCAAAATCCTACCACTTTTATTAAAGGACCCACATTACACATTTCACCTTGTTTGAAATGCAACTTTTGTTGTAAATCTGGACATGTTGCTTACAAATATCCATTTAGGAAAATTAGTTCACATAAGTTGATATGAGTTCCTAAAGGAACTATAAATACTTCAATGATGAATAACAAAATTAGTAGATCAATTTTTGAGGCACCCAAAATTAAATGGGTACCTAAAAACCATCCTCTTTTATAGACAAACCCACAAGCTAGGAACAAGAGATGATATCTTGATAGTGGATGCTCAAGACACATGACTGGAGATCCATCTCATTTCTCTATGCTCACTAGCAAAGAAGAAGGGTATGTCACATTCGGAGACAACAACAAAGGCAAAATCATTGGCAAGGGAACCATAGGTAATAAATCATGTTTTTCAATTGATGATATATTACTAGTTGATGGATTAAAATATAATCTCTTAAGTATTAGTCAATTATACGATAAAGATTACATCATTAGATTTAAATCTAATGCGTGCATTATTGAAAAACCAAACAATAACTTGTCAATGATTGCTTTAAAATAAAATAATGTCTACACCATCAACCTTGATGAACTAAGTAATGAAATGTGCTTCTCCACTTTAAATGATGATGCTTGGCATTGGTATAGGAGATTAGGCCATGCAAGTATGAAACTAATATCTAAGATCTCATCTAGAGAATTAGTACGAGGGATTCCCAATATGAAGTTTGTTAAGGACAAAGTATGTGATGCGTATCAACTAGGTAAACAAATAAAAACTAGTTTCAAACCAAAAAATCAAATTAGCACCACTAGACTATTATAATTGATCCATTTGGACTTATTTGGACCAATTGACACAACAAGTCTAGGAGGAAGCAAATATGCTTTTATAATTATAGATTACTATACTAGATATACTTAGACCTATTTCTTGGCTCACAAAAGTGATTGTTTCAAATGTTTCTCTAAATTTTGTAAACTCACTCAAAACGAAAAAGGCTTCATGATTTCATCAATTCGGAGTGATCATGATGACGAATTTCAAAACTATGACTTCCAAAGTTTTTGTGAAGTTAATGGATATAACCACAACTTCTCCACTCCAAGAAATCCTCAACAAAATGGAGTAGTTGAAAGAAAAAAAAGAAACCTACAAGAAATGGCAAGAACTATGTTGAATGAACATAGTCTACCCAAGTATTTTTGGGTCGAAGCCGTGAATACGGCTTGCTACATCATGAGTAGGGTTCTAATAAGACCGTCTCTATCAAAGACTCTCTATGAATTATGAAATAACAAAAAAATCAAATGTTTCTTATTTTAAAATTTTTGGTTGCAAATGCTTTATTTTGAATAAAAAGGATGCTTTAGGAAAATTTGATGCTAAATCTGATGAAGGCACCTTTCTTGGTTACTCTTCCATTTCTAAGGCTTTTCGTATTTTTAACAAAAGAACCTTAGTTATAGAAGAGTCTATTCATATAGTTTTTAATGAAAATTTTGAGTTAAATAAAAATAATTTTGATGATGATATTGGTTTTAAAAAATTTGAATTTAAATGAACCCCCTTCTAAAAATAGCAACTTGGATGCATCTTCTTCCTTACCTAAGGAATGGAAGTATGTGGATGCTCATCCAAAGGAGCTAATTCTAGGAGATACATCAAAAGAGGTTCAAATTCGTTCTTCCTTCAAGAATTTTTGTGCTAACACCACATTCCTTTCTCAAATCGAACCTAAATGCATTAACGAGGCCTTGAAAGATGATTCTTGGGTCATTGCAATGCAAGAGGAATTGAACCAATTTGAGAGGAATGAGGTATGTAAGCTTATTCTTAGACCTAGTGATCATTTAGTCATTGATACTAAATGGGTCTTTAGAAACAAGCAAGACGAATGCGGTATCATGGTTAGAAATAAGGCTAGATTAGTGGCCAAAGGTTTCAACCAAGAAGAAGGTATCGACTACGAAGAAACCTTCGCTCTTGTGGCAAGATTAGAAGCCATTAGGATGCTCCTTGCCTATGCTAGTAGTAATAATTTTAAACTATTTTAAATGGATGTCAAAAGTGCCTTCTTGAATGGTTTTATTTTCGAAGAAGTATATGTCGAACAACCTCCCGGATTTGAAAATTCTCTTCTTCCTAATCATGTATTCAAATTGACTAAGGCTCTCTATGGCTTGAAACAAGCTCCTAGAGCTTAGTATGAAAGGCTTAGTACCTTTTTTATTTTAAATAATTTTACCAAAGGCAAGGTTGATACTACATTGTTTATCAAACACTTTAAAAATAATTTTCTTATTGTGTAAATTTATGCTGACGATATTATTTTTGGTTTTTCGAATGAATCACTATGTGAATTATTTGCCAAGTGTATGAGTCATGAATTTGAAATGAGTCTAACGAGTGAATTAACCTTCTTTTTAGGATTACAAATTAAACAGCTTAGTGATGGTATATTTCTTAATCAATCTAAATATACATTAGAATTATTAAAACAATTTAACATGGATGGTTCAAAAGCGATAAACACTCCTATGAGTATTTCGACGAAGTTAGATATGGATGAAAATGGTGAGAATTTCGATCAAAAAATGTATAGAGGAATGATAGGTAGTCTACTTTATCTCACCGCGACTAGACCGGATATCATGTTTAGTGTAGGACTTTGCGTTAGGTTTCAATCTAATCCTAAATTATCTCATCTTAAGAGTGTTAAAAGAATATTTAGATATCTTAAAGGAACTCCCAATTTAGGATTGTGGTATCCGAAATCTGATAAATTCGGTTTAATAGCTTATGTAGATGTCGATTTTGGCGGATGCAGGATAGATAGAAAAAGTACATCCGGAACATGCCAATTTTTAGGACATGCACTTGTTTCTTGGACTTCCAAGAAATAAAACTCAGTTGCACTATCTACAGCGGAAGCCGAATACATTGCTGCAAGTGTATGCTGTGCACAAGTTGTTTGGATGAAGAATACATTAGAAGACTATGAAATTTACTTGAAAAATATTCCCATAAAATGTGATAATACAAGTGCTATATGTCTTACCAAAAATCCAATTCAACACTCTAGAACTAAGCATATCGACGTTAGACATCATTTCATACGCGATCATATCCTTAACAATAATGTCGTTTTAGAGTTTATTGACACAAATCATCAATTAGCAGACATTTTTACAAAAGACTTAAATGAAGACTAATTTGAATTCATTAGAAGGGAACTAGGCATGTTAAATTGTCCCTGAGAATAAGCTTGTTTGAATGTATTTTCTGAAAAGTTTTTCATCCTCTTTCTATTCTTTCGTGGATTTGATTTCTTCCTTCTCTTTCGATTCCAAATGACATATTAAAGTGCAATCCAAGATCCTATCCTAGAGCCAAACACCTCTGAAAAACAAAAAGCGGGAGGAAAGAAATTTTTTCTTTCTCTTTCTTGGCATGCCAGTGGTGGCACCGCCAGAACCGGCCGTAGCACCGTTTGAGCGCTCGGTCGCCAGGCAATGGCACCGCTCGGATTGGCGATGGCACCGCCCGAGATCTCCTTTATAAGAAAAGGGGTTAGGGCCGGCAGTGGAACCGCCCCCAACCTGTGAGAACTCTCCCTAAATCTCCCACAACTCCTTCATAACTTCTCTAACCCTCATTCCAACCTTTAGAAGCCTAGGAGAGGGATTCTTGTTGGTTCAAGCTCTCTATCTTTCAAGGAATTCTCCATAAGGTAAAATCTGAAATCTTTCCTTCCTCTTCTCATTATTTTGCCTACTCTTCACAGTTTCATATTCTTGATCTATCATCTTGTCTAGATAATGGCTCCAAAGAGATCAACAAGAACAAAAGGGAAAAGGGTTGAGGAGATTCATATGACCAAAATCTTTTTAGATCCAAAGAAGTAGCTCTTAGGTTTCTAAATTTCGAAACAAGAACTATACATAAGGGTAAACATGTTTATCTAGATGAACTAGAAAACCTAGAACCCATTAGATGGTTTGCACATTTAGATGCCTTACCTCTCCTACAAATCAATGAACCAATTTATCCTAGGTTAGTTAGGCTAGTTTATGCAAACTTATGTATGGACAATGAAAGCCTAAGTACTTACCTTTTAGGAACATAAATTAAAATATTTGATAGTACTATTTATGAACTAATTGGAATTACTGAAAAGGATAAGGGCTGTTACTTTAGAAATAAATAAGATGTCAATGTAATCGGAGAAATTTACTCCGAAACCTTAGAAACTATCTTTGAAAATCTGAACCTAGGTATGATACCCAAAAGTTGCGAGCACTTACTATCCTTTAACTCTAAAATTCTTCATCACATCATGACTAGCATACTACTTCCTAAGCAATTTCATCTTGATGAAATGAGTCAAATAGAGCTAAGCACCATGTACTGGATTATGACTGGATAGCATAATTGCTTTGGATACTTAATCCGGTGACATATGCAGGATATAATAGCTAAAGATACTATGTTATCATATGGGGGGTTAATTACTCGATTAATACTTGCCCATGATATTTGTGTCTCGCTTGATGAATAAATAATTCAAGTTAATCGATTTAACACCATCAATAGAAATCTACTTAAAAGACTTAGGTGCACATTATGACAGAATTGCATCAGATCAAATCAAAACAAAAACAATTCAAATCACAACAAGAGCAAATTCAAATTCAGCAAATTGAAATTTTGAAGGAACTACGATAAATAAATAAAAAAATAGATGTCATGTATAAAAACTATGGATTTCCTCCTAAGGATTAATCGATATGCCTTCTTATTCTGTTACCTTGACATGCGCTCCTTGTATGATTACTCTTAATGTCAAGTTAAAGTTTTGTCATCTTCTTTCTTTTGTATGAAAGCCATGCTTTTTTAATGAGATGAATTTTGAATGAAAGCTGAATTTTTGAAATGCATTCTGGATGAATGTTGATTTTTTTTTTATGAGATAAATTCTAGATGAATGCCGATATTTTTTAAAATGAATTCTGGATGAATGCTTAGATGAATTCTAGATGAATGCTGAGATGAATTCTGGATGAATGCTGAATTTTTAATGAGATGAATTTTGGATGATCGATCTTAATGCTGAATTCCTTTTCTAATGATTTTATGATCATAAATTGTACGCTTAAAGTCTCATCTCCTTTTTGTTGATGATAAAGGGGGAGAAGAATGAGCAAAACATGACTTGTGATGACTTGTGCCAATTCGATAGCATGACTTATATGAATTGCAAAAGCTTGTGTAATGCAAATGTCTTATATGCATCACAAAACTCTTTGAGAATATCGTAAGTTCTTCGATTGGTTGATCATATGAAATCATGCCTTATATTTATATCATGAAATTTATATTGAAAGTTCATATCTCTTGTCGAAATGATAATTGTCTTTTATCATTCGACTTGAAAATAATTTTCATAGCTTGAAATTATGAGAAATACGAAGTTTCGTATTTGCTCATGCTTATTGAGAATAACGATAAGTTCAAACGGATAGAACTTATCGGCTTAGGCTTGAATTCAAAGAGATTGAATTCATGTATTTTTATCCTCTCATAATATGGCATATCGATAGGGGGAGTTATGTTTAACTCCGTCATCAATTGATTGTCATCATTAAAAAGGGGGAGATTGTTGAATCTCGGATTTTGATGATGAAATCAATTGATGGATTAATTAATCTAATCCATATTATTGAGTTAAGTGTGCAGGATTAACTACGATAGCCTGAAAACATAAAGCAAAGATACCGGAGTCAAGTTCTATGGGTGTTCGAGAATCCGAAGGTTCATCGGAGATGTTGCCGGAACCAAGCAAGAAGAAATCGAGGACTTTCAGAAGTCTGCCGAAGAAATTGTTGGAGGTTCGTGGAGATCACCAAGAAGGCTCTGCTACTCGCTGAACTCGCGACAAGATCGAGAGCCTGCTGGGAGTCCACCGGAAGAAATCTGAGGGTGTATCGGAAGTCCGCCGGAAGATCACCGAAAAGCTCGCCGTAAGGAGACTCGACATTTGCTGGTTAAAAACTTGCTTAGGACTATATTTTCAGTTGTGTAGTTTACATGTAATTAGGGTTGGGATTAAGGGATAATCTTATATCCTGGTTAGGGGCCAATTGGGCCCGAATATGACTTGGTTTGGGCCAGATTTGAAGCCCAACCAATGATCGGTCAGGTCGGGCGGTGGAACCGCCGGACTGGGCGGTGGCACCGCCCAGTTAGTTAGTGTCAGACACCGCCCAGCACCCGAGAGTTCCGGTGGCGGCACCGCCAGTCCATTGTTAGTGTCAGACACTGACAGGCGGTGGCACCGCCAGCATCGGGAACCTAAGAGAATTCAAAATTTGGAGCCCAAATTTGAATCATCTTAGGGTCTATAAATACCCCTCAATTCTCAGCAGAGAATATAAATTTTGAGAAGCAATAGATTGAAAGAAAAAAGCCTTAGCAAAGTCTTTAGCAAGTCTTGTTTTCAATTTCTTGAGTGTTCACCTCCTTCTTTCTCATTGAAAATTTGTAAGAGCGTGAACCACTGTAAAAGGTTGTTAGAGGGGCATTTGTCCTTCCCCTTCAAAGTGATTTGCTAGTGAAAGTTGGGAGCCTCTTCGAAGAAGGCTTCGCAAGTGGATGTAGGTCATTTTGACCGAACCACTTTAAATTGGTGTGTTCCTTGAATGTGTGAGTTCTTACTTTTCTGAAATTGTTATTTACACTACTGCTAGCTTTCGGTTTTCATCTACTCAAGTTACAATTGAAACGAAATCTCCTTGTATTTACAAATTCATTTTTAAACTTACAAGTTTTAATCCGCTGCACTAATTCACCCCCATCTTAGTGCCACTCCGATCCTAACAGATGATACTCGGATCGAAAGTCCAGCTTTGTGAAGACTTGTGCTCCCTTTAATTCATCAAGAACTTCATACACTACTAGAATAGGGTATTTGTCCTTGACGGTCATACCATTGAAAGCTCGATAATCAACGCACATTCGCCATGTTCCGTCCTTCTTTCGTACGAGGAGCACCGGTGAAGAGTAGGGGCTGCAACTTGACCGAATAACTCCTATTTCGAGCATCTCTTTTACAATCCTTTCTATTTCATCTTTCTGGAGATGCAAATATTGATATGACCAAGTATTTACTGGAGGTTTGCTTCGAAGAATCAGTATACAATGATCATGCCGACGGGTAGGAGGTAGGTTGTGCGGTTCGTCAAATATATCTGAAAATTCAACAAGTAAAAGAAGTAGATTTGGATCTTCAAATTTTGTTGGCACTCCCTTAGTTTGCTACTCAAGTTGTACCAAAAAGCCGCTGCATGCTTTGTGCAAAACCTTCTCCATTCGTTGTGTGCAAATCATCGTTACGTCGCCCCCACGTTTCCCATGCAGTATCACCTGTTTCCTCTTACTATAAAATTTCATAATTAGTTTTATAAAATTTCAGAAAATATCACCTAATGTTGTCAACCATTTGATGTCAAGCATAGCCTCATAATTATCAAAAGGGAGGAGGAAGAAATCTACATTTATCTCTTTATCCTACAGCAATAGTTTCACCCGCGAGCACCTATGATCACACTTCAAAATTCGTCCGTCGGCGACCTTAATGTCAAACCTGTTGCAGTTCTCGATAGGTAAGGCCATTTGGACAGTAACCTTACTATTCATAAAATTATTAGTGCTCCCGGTATCAATAAGAACAATGATAGGTTGTTGCTTCAGAAGTCCTCCCACTTTCATCGTTTGCGAGTTCGCGTAACCGATAAGGGCATGCATCATAATATCTTCCTCATGCTCTTGGACCTCCTTCTCTATGTCTTCAAGAGGTTTAATCAGTAGGAGGCGGCCCCTTTTGTAGCGATAATCGCGGTTCCACAGCTCATCACAATACCAACAGAGACCCTTTGCTGATCAATCATGTAGTTCTTTTCTTGTCAATTTTTTTTGCAGCGAAGGACAGTTGGGAGTAGAAGAAGGTTTATATGCTGTGGGCCTAGGAGAGGTTCTCATCCTTCAAGCATCTTGATTGAGCCGTTCTTCTCATATTCGGGCGAAAGAAGTCGCAACTGTCATGATACGGGGCTGTCGCGCCTTGACCTCCCCTTTTATCTCTGGCTTGAGTCCTTCGATGAATGTTTCTAACAATTAATGGTCAGTCCAATCATGAGCAAAGTATGATAGCTTCTCAAACCTATTTTGGTACTCTTGAATCATAGAAGTTTGTCGAATCTTTGTGAGTTGGCCATCGATATTTTCATACTCCATAGGTCCGAAACGATTCAGCAGTGCATTCTTAAATTGATTCCACGTTGGAGCCCCATGATTATATTCCAGCTAATTGTACCATTGAATAGCATCTCCTTCAAGGCAGATGATAGTAATTTCCACCATAACATCATCTGACGTTCGGTAGTAGCGAAAGTAACGTTTGGCACCCGAAATCCATCCCGCCGAGTCTCCTTATTCCCATCGCGGGAAGTCCACCCTCATGTGTGGGTGAATCATGTCCGAGGGCTGTCCCTCCTTCTCTGGAGGCCTCTCTGAACTCTCTCCTTACTGAAATTTAGTTGGACTCGGCACTTATCCAATTCTGAATTCTACAAACAACGCGTGCAATTTGTCCTCCAAGCGTGATTTAAGCTGCGATTCAATCCGAGATTCTCATGCTTCAAATTTGGCATCAATTGGATCTTGAAAAGCCATAGCATATGCCTATAGATCAGAGATATCCCTGTCTTTTTTTTTATTGATGGGTTAATGGCATAGGGTGGTGGAAGGTTCTAAAACATTGAGGATCAAGGAAAGGTACTATAGCAGATTTTTACGTCTAAAGTGTAGTAGTTTAGACGTAAAATGTCAGTGGTTTATATTGAGAATTTTTTTGACAAAACTAAAGGAAAATCCTCTGTTAGGAAGTTTCAAAGTTGTCGTAAAAATTTCATAGAGACTTGGATAGAAAAAAATACAGTAGCAAGATCCAACAAACTGTACTCTACGGTTGGAATTCTACAGTGCATCTAGTAGTCTGGACGTAAAAGATCAGTGGTTTATATTGGAAATTTTTTGATAAAACTAAAGAAAAATATGCTGTTAGGAAGTTTCAAAGCTGTCATAAAAATTTCATAGAGATTTCGATAAAAAAAAACACAGTAGCAAGATCAAACAAATTGTGCTATGCGGTTGGAATTCTATAGTGCATCTAGTGAAAGATCAGTGGTTTATATTGGGAATTTTTTGACAAAACCAAAGGAAAATCCGCTATTAGGAAGTGTCAAAGCTGTCATAAAAATTTCATAGAGATTTGGATAGAAAAAATGCAGTAGCAAGATTAAACAAACTGTGTTATAAGGTTGGAATTCTACAGTGCATCTTTCATCGTAAAGATAAAAACTTTATGATGAAAAATTTATGCAGTAATATAGGAATGATTTTTTTAGATTTTTGAATAAGGATAACTAAATTACAGTAGTAGTAAGGTAGGAAACCAGAACCTATTGCAATTCACATGGAGATCAAAGGATGATTCGTGATGGTGGAGATGACGATGGAATTCAACGACGATCTTTTAAGCAATTGTGGGAATTGCTTTGTGCGGTTGTGGATGGCTAATGGATGGCTATGGAAGGGCAGCGAGACACCAAGAACGTTGCTATAATACCAAGTGATAGAACCCTAGCGGATTCTAAGCTTGGGGTTGATCTCTTTAAGGGATCGGCCTCCTTGGAACTCTATAGGGGTTCATTCCTCTAAGTTGCTGCTCAAAGGCTGCTAAAAAGATTCATCTATTGCTTATCAAAAGAGGATGAAAACATGACTATTTATAGGGCTTCTAAACCTCAACTCCTAATAGGACTGCTACTTAAGACTCCTAATAAGACTCCTACTCTAAGAAACAACCTCCCAACTAACACTAACCCTAGCCGACCTCTTCACCTCTTTAATAAGAGTCGGCTAGATAAGTTTTACATGAATGCCCATGTCCCTTTCAATGAAACTCTCTTAGGACTCTTCTAGCTAGAGTCCTAACAATGACCCTCTAGGCTTAATATTGAGCTGGTCATGAGTCATACTTGTCAGAAATCCTTCTAGCTTAGTGAATTATCTTCATAATAATTCACTTGACTCATCGATTACATATGTATTAGGCCACTATGTCGTAGTCCCTAGACGATATAGGAGAATCCAATCCATTGGACCTGTCCATCCTTAGTCACCATATATTTATAGTCCCTCATCCATCTAATATCTAAAAGACTATATACCGGGCATGGTATTGTCAAGCTCATATGGTTTCTACTCGAATCGGATTCTACCGGAGAAATCTTTCTCTCTCAATTCGAATGACCTTGGCTAGGGATTTGTCTAAACAAGAATACATAGGATATTAACCTCATGATACCGAGAGTAGATGATCCTCGATCGATACTCAATAGCCCTCATAAGGTTGGCTACCACTCCTGATAATCGGTTGTACTAGATCTGAAACTTCCAGACATATAAGTCTGGTATCAAAGAGTAGAGTACTTATACAGGACATCCTTGATGTCTCAAGTCTAAGGACTAGATACACCACAGGGATGACAGAATCATTGTCTAACAAAGAGGTATCATCAACCATCCAACATTCCATAAGCGGTAGCTATGAGACCAACCGCTTCCATCATATGGACGAGTATACAGTACAGTAATATGTCCGGTTATCTCGATGTTCCCCTCGAGTAACCTATGACCGAGATTATCTAGGGTTTGTATTTAAAAGTGAAACGGTCTCATTATCGTGATCTTATCATGATCCGATTCTCATTGCATATATCGATAGACATCACAATATATATATATATATATATATATATATATATATATATATATATATATATATATATATATATATATATATATATATATATATATATATATATATATATATATATATATATATATATATATATATATATATATATATATATAAAGTAAAAAAATATTATAATAATAATAAGCAAAAGAGTGTGTCTCATGTCACACATGTAATCACTCATGTGATGACATGTACTACACCTATGACTAGCAACTTTCACTCCCCCAAACAACTTGGATGCATCTACTTCTAATGCAATCTTACCTAACGAATAGAAATATATAAGTGGTCATCCTAAATAGCAAATTATTGAAAACATATCAAAGGGTATTTAAACTTATTCTTTTAATTATTTATGTAAATATCATTTTTTTCCCCTCAAATTGAGCTTAAATATATCGATATGCTCCTAAAGATAACCCATGGGTTTTGGTGATGCATAAAAGGCTGAACTAATTTAAAAGAAAAAAAGCTTAAATGTTTATTTCTAAACTTAGTAACCAACTTATAATTGATACTAAATTAGTCTTTAAAAATAAGTAAAATGAAAATGATATTGTAATTCGAAATAAGACTAGATTAGTAGCCAAGGTTTTAACGATGAAGAAGGTCCTGACTATACATAAACCTTTGCTCCTATGGATAGGACGCTCTTTACCTATGCATATTTAAAAAATTTAAATTAAAATAGATATTAAAAGTATTTTTTCTAAATGATTTTATTTCAATAAAGGTTTATGTTGGACAACCACCTATTTTTAAAAATAATCTTTATGCAAATCATATTTACAAGTTTATAAGGCTTGATATAAGAGACTTTACTTTTTCTTGATTCAAAATATTTTTTAAAAGGTAATATTAACACCACTTTATTTGTTAAGCATTTTAATGATAATATTCTTATTATTTAAATTTATATTGATGATATTATTTTTGATTCACAAATGAAGCATTATATAAATCTTTTTCCAAAAATATAAGTCAAGAATTTGAAATGAACTTAATGGATGAATTGATTTTTTTAAATTATAAATTAATTAATTAGATAATAAAATTTTTATTAGTCAAAATAAGTACATTCTTAATATATTGAAATGATTTCATATAGATAATGCTAAATCTATTAACACACCAATGAACATCTCTATTAAATTAGACATGGATAATGAAGGAAAATACTTTAATAAAAAAACCTAAAGAGGTATTATAAATAGCTTATTATGCCTCATTGTCCCTAAACCTAATATAATGTCTAATATTAGTTTTTATGCAAGATTTCATCTAATCCCAAATAATCTCACTTTAAAGCAATAAAAAAAATTATATCCTTCAAAGAAACATTATCTCTAGGATTATAATATACTAAATCTAATAACTTTGACTTGGTTTTTTTATGTTGATGCTAACTTTGCATGATATAAAATTGATAGAAAAAATACTTTGTCAAGTTTTAGGTTATGCATTTACTTTTTGATGTTCTAAAAAGTAAAATTTTGTTATTCTATTTACCGTGAGATAAAATATATTATAGTTGGTGCATAGTATGCATAAGGTATACGGATAAAACACACCTTAAAAGACTATGAAATTTTCTTAAAAAATATTTATATAAAATGTGATAACTAATGTAACTTATTTGACAAAGAATCCCATCCGATACTATATGACTAAGTACATTAATGTTAGACATCATCTAATTAGGGATTATATTGATAATCATGATATATTTCTATATTTTATTGATACAAAGCATCAACTTATAGATATTTTTACTAAGCCTCTAAGTGAGATTCAATTTGATTTTATTAAAAGAGAATTAGGCATATTGAATCTTTTAAATGAATGATTAAAGACTTGTTTTCATTACTTCTACTTGTGATTCTTTTTTTTTTTTTGAAATGACTAAGGGTGAGATTTACTATGATATATGCTAGATTTTATGACTTACCTTTCTCTTGACTTCTCGGTGTTCATAGCTTGTGATTTATAATTTATTTTTATTATGATTATTTTGTATTCATGACTTATATATTCAATTCTTTTTGTTGATGACAAAAGAGGAGAAGCTATGACCCAATATCATAATACTATGATATCATAATAGGAAACTCTTATGTCTTCATGATTCTTATCAAGTTATGTTTCATTCAATATTTTTTCAACTTGATACAATTTGATACTCATGATGCAATTTTATATTTACGGTATGAAGATAAAGGAAGTCTTTCAAACATCTTCAAGTGAAATATTTTCAAATTTTGATAATAAAATCAATCGATAAATTAAGGAACTAATTTTGTGAAAAGTTTGGATGACAAAATAAGTGATATAGGTGCATTTCAACCAAGGATTCGGATCGTCAAAAAATTGGATGACATAATAGAAGATTAGAAGTCATGCCAAAGGCTTGGACATTGTGATGAATGATTGAATAACATGCGAAGATAAGACGATATGCCGAAGGATCAAAAGACATGTGGAAAAAAATGATAACATGCCGAAGGAATGAACAACTTATTGGAAGACTCTAGAACATGCCAAAAGAAGTGGTTGTTGATATGAAAACTTATTTGAATAAAATTTAAGCTAAGATTAGACCTCAATTAGAAATGAGCTAAATTCAGACTGAATTTAAGTTGGATTTGGGCCCTTATTGGGCCAAATCAGTGTATGTACGGTTGTATCACCCATAGGAGGTAATTGTCTCACCTAAATAATAATAACACTATCAAAAAGCGATAGTGTCATCTAGTCTAAATGGTGGTACTATCAGGATAACGGATAACCCTAACAATATCATTTCAGTAGTGTCAATGGTTATACTACATAGAAGAACGAGTGATAATACCATTAGTACTCTTAATTTTGAATACTTTGATTTGCTTCATAATTTAAGGCACTTTGGAGACTGCGAATATCTCACGTGAAGCATACCTAATATTTCAAAGTGTTAAAATTTTTTCTTAGAATTTTGCTTGAGTTCCATAAGTTTCTAATTATGTTACTAAATTTAAAATGTGTAAAATTCTTAAAATTAATAAACGTAATGATTCTCTTTAAGTGAGTTGAAAAGGCTTATTAATCTTGGAAAGCAATGTTAATAATTAAAGTTAGCAACATCTAGAGAATAGAATTCCGAAGTAGGCGTTTTATTTATTCTCTTATTTATGTTTATTTCTTAGTTAAATTAACTTTTAATATTTATCTATTTATTTGTTCAAAAATTTAAAATCTTAAAATTTATAATAACACTAATTCATACTCGATTAAATTTCTTTTTGAATTTCATAATTCTATAGTCATCTTAGCAACTCCTCCATGAAATAATCACCAAAATGAATAATAAACCATGTAACCATTTGTATGACACTAAATAAAAGGTATAATATATCCATTCCTCATAATTGTATAATCATATTAACTTATATTTTGCTTACAAGTTTTTTACTGCAAATATGGTCATATTAAATGAGAACTTCTAAATTATATCACTGCATACATTTCTCACATGCCATGGAGGGACTTGAGATTTTCTACAACTTTAGGTTTTCTATAAATCTCTCAGCTCCAATACCAAGACTTTATAATAATGTTGGCCAAGCTTAGCTGGGAAGCCATCTTTAAAGCATCCCATGTAACCCATTTTTAGTGCATCCCTTATAACCTGGAAGCATTTCTCTGGAAGAGGGCTTGAAGCCTGGTGTAAAGATTCTGCAACTTCATAATTCTTGATTTTTCTTCTTAAAACTCATATATATATATATATATATATATATATATATATATATATATCCCAAAGACACATAATTTAACTGATAAGAGAAATCACACTAAGAAATTAAATAATAAGAAAAATATCATTAGAGAATATATCAAAAAATTTCAGCAATCATGACCCCTTTTCTGTAATAAGAAATTACAGCTTCGAGGTTAT
Source organism: Musa acuminata AAA Group (assembly GCF_036884655.1). Lineage (NCBI taxonomy): Eukaryota > Viridiplantae > Streptophyta > Magnoliopsida > Zingiberales > Musaceae > Musa > Musa acuminata. The sequence goes on along the minus strand of NC_088328.1, from coordinate 14,179,699 downwards.
TTTCACACTAATAACTACAATAAAACAGACCAATACAAGATGTCAAAAATGATTTTTTTCTTCTATCCAACCAGATATTCATCACTACACATAATGCATCATCTTCCATGACACATGTAATATTCATCTACAAAATCAAGCATGCCAAGATCAATCAAATGAATGACCTGAAGAATTAATTGGAATCAGAGAGTTCAAGTTTTAGTAGCTCAATTTAGGAGGGTAGAGGATTAGCCCATTGAGGAGCCAAAGGTCTCCACCTTGCCTTCTATCAGAATAATGAAGACATCTAATTTCTAATAAGAAATGTCCAGTCTTTGAAAACAACTGGCAAAAAATGTTTTTCTACCAATCAGTTTCCTCAAATACATCTCATCGTCGAGGAAAGAAACTCTTCAGGCACTTTTCATGGTAATATCAAGTAGCTACCTTAACAAGACCAATGAATATTATAATGTCTATTCTGAAGTGCCTGTGAAATCATGAGAATGATGACTTTTCCAGACATGTTCAACTGGAGAACGCATGAAAACATATGAAAATTCAAACAAAGAACAATGATCCATTTTGCCACAAACAAATCTCTGTAGAAAATGAAAAACGTAAAAGTTAAAAGTGTGATGAGACTAGATTAGCTAACGCAGAATAATGAAATGCCTTCTCGTAGACTATGTTTCGTAATTCATCAATGCATATAAAATATAGAGAAAATGAGAAAATACCAGTATATATATATGTGCAACATAAATCATTGAGTACGGGATCAGAGTTGGTATCAGTGTATCAGTCACCATGTACTCAGAAACACGGACCAATTACTTTATCGTCGTATCCCACTTTAGATAAATAACACGGATAGATATAGAAGAACAATTGCCAAAAATAAATCCTCAAAACAAAGCACAAGAGTCCAATTAAAATAAGCAATGTTCTGAAGAAATAGATTCGAGGATGATGACAGGATGGAACAACTATCTTCTCACAGTTGCTCATGCATCTCTGAAGTCTGGCATGCGTAGAGTTTGTTTCATAATTCATCACAGCGTCTAAACTAGAAATCAAAATAGAAAATATGTCCAACGAAAGCTTGTTGATGTGGGGGATCAGAATTGGTAAAAGTATCAGTCACCATGAAATCAGAAACACGGACCAATTATCTTCATCGTCATATCCCGCCTTAGAAAGATACCAAAGCATTAAATCAATCTGAGGCATATCGAAGAACGATAATACGAAACATAAACCATGTTACGCGATGTAAGAGCAAAGGAGGACCATCAGAGACTTAAATACTAGGAATCATGGAGGGATTACCCCCATCATATTGTTGCAGTTTCCTCATCACTTGATCCATCCATTCCCACAAGATTTAGACAACGAAGAAGAAAAGAACAGCAAACATGCGTTCACAGTGATAGAGGTGGAGAAGCAGTAAAAAGGAGAATACGGCCGAGGAAGAGGGCATTGGTCGCCACATACAGGGAAGGAGTGGGGGAGGAGAGGCTCTAAGGCTCTTATAGGTGGTGGAAGACACCCTAACCCTAACGCTAACCCTAATGTTGAGGAGAGCAACGCGCCTCTTTCTTTCATCCGCCGTTCCTCCCTCCATCCCAATCTGAACCATCCACTAATAACAAGCAAATGGGGCATGTCACGACAGATTGGGCCATCAAAAAAGACAATGACGTCAAAGCCCGGTCCATTGAGGGGGAGGGTACAGACAAGACACAGCAAGGTGAATTCACTATCTCCACTTTAAATTTTCTTTTCTTTAAATGAATGATTTATGTAAATTTATCCGTAGAGCATCCTTTCATCTTCAAACTACCCTAAAAGGCGAGTCTCCATTATTATTTTTTTAATGATAAAAAATATCAATAATTGATAATTTTAATTTTTAAGTTTTTCATATAATTTTAATTTTTAAGTTTTGGAATAGGATTATAATATTTTTCATTCCATTGAATCAACTATAATAATAATAAAAAAAACTATAACCATGTCCATAGATCATTTTTCAATTAGTTTAAATTCTCACAAATCCTAATTATTAACCTTATTATACATTAAGATTTGATAATTATTTTATTTGGAAGTTTTAAGTGATTTTAAATGAAACTTCAAAATATTTTGACATATCTCCAAGATGATAATTTTTATTTTTTTACGTATATTTATTGAATTTAGGCCTCTATTTTTTGAAAAATACAATATCGTTTCTCATTTATTTTAAATGAATAATAGTAAACAAATAGGAATTTCTGACTATAATTATTTTTAGATGAACTTATATGTTCTTGTCATAGTTATTAATCTCAGATCGGACTGATTGGTTAGATCGAAAAAACTAGGAATTGGGCTTCGACTTTTTAGTTTGCCAAGATCATTTTGGTTTTTAAAAGACCAAAATACTTCTAAAGAAGGTATATAAAACATGCAAGTGTTTAGTTCACAAGCTAAGCTGCTTTCTTTTGTGTCTAAAAAGTTAGGAGCTCAAATTTGTGCTCTCCTATTAAATTTTTATATTTTTTGAAAAGTATCTCTACTTTTGAATTTTTTCACAAAATATTTTTTTATTTTATAAAAAGATTATTTTATCTCGATCTCTTGTTAGCTCCACCTTCCATTGCCACTTTCTCCTCTCGAATCCATCGCCCACGATCCTTGCACAGGAAACGAATGAGACATAGAGAAGATAGCAGGTTTGATGGGGGGCAAATGGGGTCCATACAGGTAGCAATAGCCTTCACGCCACTTCCTTCTTCATGAAAGAAGCTATGGATGAGTCACATTGGGGCAAGGTTGACAGGGTCTACAAAGGCAACGATGACCCTCACCCCCTCCTTTCTCGCGTGAGTTTGATGGGGCAAAAGAGAGGGTAAATAGTGCAAGGTGGTAGTGTAGGTCTATGGAGGCAATGCAAGTTCCCAAATTGACGATAGCCATTGTGCCTTCTCCTTCCTTGCATGAGTGTCATGAGCAAGCACGATAAGGGTAGCAATGTAGGGCGAAGGTGACAATGGGTCCAACGGGGGTTAAGAGAAAAATTATCATTTAAAAAAAAAATACTTTGCAAAAATTTTACAAATTAGGGGTGCTCTATAGAAAATTTTCAAAAGTATGTTATTTTTTTCTTCTAAAAATTCATCCTTAATTTTTTTTTTAGATCTAATTTTTTTCTTTCATTTATTTTTTAATTTTGACTAATTTTTCTTTATTTTTGTATTAAATCTAATATTTTTAATTATATTAATCTCCATTTCATATATATATTTATTAAAATAAACAACTTTTGTGCTCATTGATTAAAATTTTTGTTAGGTTATTACTCTCTTCATCTATTTTTTAAATTTAATTTTATCTATTATTTTTCTTCATTAGTGTATTAAACGAAATTTTTTATTTTTTATTTATATACTACTCTCTACATCAAGTATATGTATTAAAATAAAAATATTATGTAATAAACCAATTTTCATGCATAATTATAAAATGAAGCTTTAATTATATGCCTATTCATTTATTTTTAAGGTTATTTTGTTTCTTCATTGGTTTTTATTTCATTTAATTCCTGTAATTTTTTGTCTTCATTTTAGCATTAATCTCTATCTCAATTATAATTTTTTATTTATTTGTATATCAATATCTATCACAAGTATGGCTGCAAATATAAAGTTCTTTTCTTATCTATTAATATCTATTTCAAACACAATTCTAAAAATAAAAAATTGAAATCTATGCAGATTCAATAGTAATTTCCCACTTAGACTATTTGAGGCTTTAAAAGATTTAAACATATCAATTCTTATTATTATCAAAAATATTTGAATTCTCAAGAGTATTTAAGTCTTTCCTTATTATGAAAAATTATATTATATTTTCTAATCTCACATTCGCTCAATATGTCTGCATCATTTCTATTGTCCTCTTTCATTATATTATATTATTTATATAATATTATTTATATTTTAAAAAGTTATAATATATTATGTTTCGTATATATATATATATATATATATATATATATGTGTGTGTATATATATATATGTGTGTGTATATACATATATATATGCGTATATATGTGTATATATATAATATATATACAAACATATATATATACACACACACTATATATATATATATATAACCTAATGACTATGATTTTGATTAATCATAACTATCAACTTATTATAGGTTATGAGGTATTATAAAACAATTAATATGAGAATTTGAATGGTTTTGCATGAAAATTATGAAGGTTTTGATATATTTCAAAAGAAGGCATGCTAAAATTTTATTTTATTTACTTTATCTAATATTTTAGTCTAAATATTTAAAACAAATAATATTTGTGAATATTTATTGAAAATGAATTATAATAAAAGAGAAAGTGAGTTTTTGAATTTTTTTTTGTCCTCGTGTAACAATTATTATTAAATATTTTATTTAATAATAATGTAACCATTCTTATTAAGTTTATCATTCATTATAATTAATTTCTTTATTTATTATGATTTAAATATTTTAATTTTTCATTCTAAATGAACTATTATTATTAAATTTAATATCATTAATATTCTTCATTAGCGTCCAAACGTTACAAATTTGAATTAATTCTTGAACGTATGAGTAGGTGATGATAGATTTGTTGAATCTCGGATTTTGATGATGAAGTCAATTGTCATTTGTTGTCTAATCTATGTGTTGAGATAAGTGTGCAGGATTAACTACGATGAAAGATAGACAAGCAGCAGGAGTTGCGCCGGAGTCAAGTTCATGATCACGTTGGGAGTTCGAGAGTTCGACGGAAGTTCGGACGGTCGTCGGAGGTTCTGCGAGAACAGATCCGAGAAGTCCAGAAGCTTGCCAAGCGAAGCTCGTCGGAACTTGCCAAGTGGATCGTCGCAAAGTCCAAGAGTTTGCCGGAAGTCCGCAGGAGCATCACCGAGGGTTCATCGGATGATCGACGGAAGTTCGCCGGAAACTCGCCGGAAGGAGCGATTGACGCACCGAAGCAAAGCTGCAGAAATTGTCTTAGATTTAATCGTAGTTAGCACGTTGATTAAGTTGGAAAATGGGAGGTGATCCCATTGGCTTAATCTTGGGGCAATTGGGCCCCTGAAAGACTGAAATTGGGCCGAATGGAATGAACCATTCGGACCCTGATTGCACCAGGAGGTGCAACCGCCCAGGCCAGGAGGTGGCACCGCCTGGGCTAGGCCTTCCAGCGAGACTGGGCGGTGCAACCTCCCTGACAGAGAGGTGGCACCGCCTGAGCTCAGTCTTCGAGCAAGACTGGGCGGTGCAACCTCCCTGGCAGAGAGGTGGCACCGCCTGAGCTCGGTCTTCGAGCTCTGCCAGGCGGTGCAACCTCTCCAGTCAAGAGGTGCAACCGCCTGATCCCAGAATTCCGGGATTTGATTGTTTTGAGCTCCAAATTTGAATTGGGTTGGGGCCTATAAATTCCCCACCCATTCAGCACTGAAAAGATACAGACCTACACCGAAATCTTGATCTTTTCTGTGATTCTAAGAGCTCAAAAGTGTTGTAAAGCCTTTAAGTCTCCTCCTTCTGTTCTTCAAGTTTTCAATTGTAAAGTGAGGAGAGAAAGGTTTGTAAAGGTTGTCTCCTGAGCCTGTCAAAAGGAGAGAAACTGTAAAAGGGCAGTTTGGCCTTCGCCTATTGAAGGAAGGCCCCTAGTTGACGTCGGTGACCTCGTCGGTGGAGGAAGCCAAAAGTGGAGTAGGTCAAGACTGACCGAACCACTCTAAATCTCTGGTTTGCGTTTACTTTTGAGCACTTTATCCTTACTGCAAACCTCCTTCATTACTACTGCTCTCTGCGCTTTTACGAACAAGTTCTAAGTGCTGTTCTTTCCGAATCTGCATTCAGACGTAAATCGATGTTTTCGTACATTACAGTTTACGCTTACGTTTTAATTCTGCAAAACTGTCTTCTACGCCTTCACGAACAAGTCTTTAAGTGCTGATCTGTCCGAATATGTTTTCAGACGTAAACCAGTGTTTTCGTACGATATTTACATTGCAGTTTACGTTTACGCCTTGATTCTGCAAAACTGTCTTCTGCGCTCTTACGAACCAGTTTCTAAAGTTCAGCTCCCTTTGAAACTGCATCTAGACGTAAAATTGCATTTAGACATAAAACTGCTCAAACTGTGTCTAGACGTTTTAGACGTAAACTGAGTTTGGACGTAAATCTGCGTTTAGACGTAAAATTGCGTTTAGACGTAAATCTGCGTTTAGACGTAAAATTGCGTTTAGACGTAAAACTGTCCAAACTGTGTTTAGACGTTTTAGACGTAAACTGAGTTTAGACGTAAAACTGCGTTTAGACGTAAAACTGCGTTTAGACGTAAAACTGCGTTTAGACGTAAATCTGCGTTTAGATGTAAAACTGCGTTTAGATGTCAATCTGCGTTTAAACGCAAACTGCGCTTAGACGCAAACTGCGCTTGGACGCAAACTGTGTTTAGACGCAAACTGCGCTTAGACGCAATCTGTGCTTAGACGCAAACTGCGCTTAGACGCAATCTGTGCTTAGACGCAAACTGCACTTAGATACAAACTGAGAATTAGTTTTTGCATCATAATAGTTTTTATTGAACGAACGCAGCTTTTGGTTTTGAATCGTTGTAAGATTTCCGCTGCACTAATTCACCCCCCCCCTCTTAGTGCTCTCGATCCTAACAATTGGTATCAGAGCCCGGTTAACTCTCAAAAAGATTAAAACCCAAGAGAGATGGCTTACGCCGGAAACCAAGAGGGCCATTCCATTACACGTCCACCCATGTTTAATGGGATGGACTACACCTATTGGAAGACCCGAATGAGAATCTTTCTTATTTCTATGGACATTGATCTTTGGAATCTTGTCGAGAATGGTTTTTCAAAGTCTTCTCTTCCAATGATCGATTGGAATGATTTGGAGAAGAAGGCTTTCGCTCTTAATGCAAAGGCTATGAATGCCTTATTTTGTGCACTTGATAAAAACGAGTTTAACCGTGTTTCAACTTGTGAAACTGCGTTTGATATTTGGCACACGCTCGAAGTGACCCATGAGGGCACAAGTAGAGTAAAAGAGTCAAAAATCAATTTGCTGTTACATTCTTTCGAACTTTTTCGGATGAAACCGAGTGAAACCATTGGCGACATGTTTACCCGTTTCACGGATGTCGTCAACGGTCTAAAAGGACTCGGAAAGAGCTTTTCGGATTTTGAGCTTGTTAATAAGATACTAAGATCCCTTCCTAAGAGTTGGGATCCTAAAGTTACCGCTATTCAAGAGGCAAAAGATCTGCGAAATTTCCCTCTTGAAGAACTAATCGGGTCATTAATGACCTACGAAATGACTTGTAAAGCTCATGAAGAGCAAGAAGACATCCTTCCAAAGAACAGGAAGGATATGGCACTCAAAACTTCAGAATGCCACTTGAGAGAAAACTCAAGTGATGAGGACTGTGATGATGACTTGGCACTTCTAACAAGAAAGTTTAAAAAGTTCTTTAAAAGAAACAAGTTTAAGAATGATGCAAAAAATAAACTTGAACCCAAAAAGGACCAAGTAATCTGCTATGAATGCAAAAAGCCGGGACACTACAAGAGTGATTGTCCCCAAGTCAAGAAAAGAACAACAAAGAAGAAGGCGCTCCAAGCAACATGGGATGATTCGAGCACATCTGAGGAAGAGGAGTCCAACACCGAGCAAGTTGCTCATTACGCCTTAATGGCCATCGAAGATGAGGTAACAAATTCAATAGATGCAGATTTATCCTTTGATGAATTATTAAATGCTTTCCATGAACTGTTTGATGAGTGTAAGACTATTAGTAGTAAATACAAATTGCTAAAAAAGGAGCATGATAGTCTTATTTGTAATTTCGATAAGTTAAATGCTGAACATCATGATAAGTTAAGCCCATGCATAAAATGCCATGATCTAGAAACTCTCCAAAAAGAAAACTTGCTATTTAAGGACACCTTGAAGAAATTCGAGGTTGGTAGCAAGTCATTAAACATGATCCTTACAAACAAGGGTCACGTTCCAAAAAGGAGTAGAATTGGATTTGTGAGAAGTCCTCACCAAAATCCAACCACCTTCATAAAAGGCCCCATCTTGCATGTTCAACACCAAACCAAGTGCAACTTTTGTTGCAAATCTGGACACAAGACACATTGTTGTCCATTCAAGAAAATAAGTCCAAACAAATTGATTTGGGTTCCTAAAAGAACCATGACAAACTCTATGCAACATGATAGAAAATATAGATCTATTTATGAGGCACCCAAAAGCAAATGGGTTCCTAAAAATCATCCCTTCCTATAAAAACATTAAAATTTTAGGCTGGAGCAAGAAATAATGTTCTGCTCCTTGACTCTCGATAGTCATAAACCAAGAGTCAAAAAGGAACTCGCAACGCTTAAGTAACAAGTGGAAGTTATGAAATCACAAATACGATTTGGATACAAACTTTATTAGAAGCATATGATATCCAAATTCACATATCCCTTTGATCTTCGAACCCGTCAACACTATCATCTACGAATTAATTCTTGTATCATGAAGAAACTAAATATGTCATGATCTTGAAAAGGGATACCAAACAAACTATCAACATACGTATGACATATGTACGTTAAAAGATCTATTTTGATCATACAAGAGCTTCTTCCTTAAATAAAAACTCATACGAAATCACGTAAGAAACAAACTCTCCTCAAGGCAAAGGCTCCCTGATCAAAACACATTAGGTGTTCACTGGCTGCAGGCGGTGGCACCTCTCCAGCTGGCGGTGGCACCTCCGGCTGCCATGAGTTGCCAGAGGTTGCACCGCTCCAGCCAGAGGTGCAACCGCCCGCAACTCTGCCTTTTTAAACCCACACTAGGGCCGGCTATGGAACCGACCCCAGCTCACTCCCATTTCCTCCTCTACTCTTCCAAGTCTCCTCCATTCCCATTTCACTCCTCTAAGCCTTCCAAATACCTCCCATTTCGGAGCAAAACATCAAGAATCCTTCCTTCTCTTGAAGATTTCACAAAGGTACTCTCTAAGAAGCTCTTAAATTCTGTTTTGTTCTTCATTTACTCTAGCTCATCATCATCCCTCTAAACAGCAGTAGTTATGGGATCTAGAAGATCCTCAAGGGACAAGGGAAAGAGGAGATTAGTAGAAGAGTTTGATTTCACTCTTTTCGATTCGAAATACCATGCTGAAAAATTTCCCTCTTTCGAACTTAGATGTATCAGTAAGGGAAAATACGTAGATCTAAATGAACTAAGAAACTTAGAGACTATCCAATGGTTTGCAAACCTAGATCTACTTCCAATCTTGCAGATTAACGAACCCATCTATCCTAGGCTAGTTAGATTATTTTACAATAACATACAAATAGATGATGAAGAAAGGATGTCCACTTATCTTTTAGGACAACACATCACAATCACTGATAGGTACATTTGTGATATGATAGGCATTCCCATAAAAAGCATAGGACTCTACTTTAGAGGATCATGGGATGATGAAAGTATTGGAACATCCTATGTTGAAGCCTTAGGAACAATCTTTGCCAATCCTAACATAGCATTAGTTCCTAAAAGTTGTGAACATCTATTGCCTTTGAACACTAAGATACTTCATTATATCATGACTAGTATAATTCTTCCTAAACAATACCATCATGATGAAATAAGTCAATTAGAATTAGGAACTATGTACTCAATCATGAAGGGACATGACATCTGTCTTGGCTATCTTATTCAACAAAATATGTTAGAATTATCTAAGAAAGATATGATGCTCCCATATGGTGGTATAATCACAAGAATAATGAAAGCTTACGACATTCTAATACCACCAGAAGAAGAAGTAATGAAAGTAGATCGATTCAGCATAATAAACAAAAATCTACTTCACCGACTAAGATGTTACTATAGAAACGGTAACTGGGTTAGAATCCCTAGAAGGACTGATCACCCTCAACCTGAACCAGAACCAGAAACACCAGTATTTAGGGGTACTCAATCTCCTCCGACCCTTCCCTTTGAGGAAACACATCCAGTTGAGCAAACTCATACATCCATCGAAGAAATTGGGATTCGAATGGATCGATTCGAACAGAGACAAGAACGGATTGAACAACGACAAGATCAAATCCTATCTGAGCTGCAGCAAATTCATAGTCAATTTGACTCCTTGTTTAGGTACTTTAATTTTCCACCTCATCAATGAACTTGTTGAACACCTGTTGTTGTTGTAAACTTCTTACTCACTTCTGATGTGCTGGCTGTAAACATCTATCGTGGTAAACATATATCTTGCACATTGTGGTAAAAGTTATCTCAGATTTTTATGGTATCATTACTGTTTGGTATGTGATGTGTCCAAATTAAGAATGTTGTGCTTTGAAACTAAAAGTTTTGAAAACCTTGTGCCTTGATTCAGAATTAGGAATGTTGATGTGTCCGAATAGATAAATTTGTTAAAATTATTTTTCGAACTATGTTGAATGATCAAACCACTTGATTGCCATGTTTCTATGATTATATGTGAAAATCTGCAACAAAATCTTGTCCGAATGCATCTTATTTATGAAACAGATTTTCTTGTACACTTTCATAAAAAATGAGTTTCTGAAATAGATTTGATGAAGTGATTCATGTGCAAAATCTTTACATAGACAATGGATTATAACACAAAGGGGAAGAAGTATTTAAAGCAATCCATGTAAAATTCTTCTATAAGCTTGCTATTATTATTTTCTGGTATCATGATTACTACGCCTTTTGTTGATGACAAAGGGGGAGATATATATGAATTGATAAACACTGCCATGATTAGAAATACTATGAATGATGCTATAAACACTGCTATGATTATGCCATCCTTGCATCACCAAGAGATATATGAACATGTGCTAAAGTTTGCATTATGCCCTGAGTTGATATCTTATCATGTGAAGAAAATGCAAAACTTGCTAGAATATTTCAAATGTGTGCATCATGTAATAGTGTTTCATAGCTTTATATGATAATGTTCAAACTACATGATGAATAGTTACAAACACAATCATACAAACTTGATGATGTATGTCAAGCCCTGACATCATCTTTGAAGAGATATATCATGATAAGTATCATGATGGGAGTATTGATAAGTTTAACTGATCTAACTTATCAATACGTCACTTGAATTCTTAAGTCTTGAATTCAAGGTTGACTTATCTCAACGATGGCATATAGACAGGGGGAGTTAAGGATAACTCCATTATCAATTGATTGTCATCATCAAAAAAGGGGGAGATTGTTGAATCTCGGATTTTGATGATGAAGTCAATTGTCATTTGTTGTCTAATCTATGTGTTGAGATAAGTGTGCAGGATTAACTACGATGAAAGATAGACAAGCAGTAGGAGTTGCGCCGGAGTCAAGTTCATGATCACGTTGGGAGTTCGAGAGTTCGACGGAAGTTCGGACGGTCGTCGGAGGTTCTGCGAGAACAGATCCGAGAAGTCCAGAAGCTTGCCAAGCGAAGCTCGTCGGAACTTGCCAAGTGGATCGTCGTAAAGTCCAGGAGTTTGCCGGAAGTCCGCAGGAGCATCACCGAGGGTTCATCGGATGATCGACGGAAGTTCGCCGGAAACTCGCCGGAAGGAGCGATTGACGCACCGAAGCAAAGCTGCAGAAATTGTCTTAGATTTAATCGTAGTTAGCACGTTGATTAAGTTGGAAAATGGGAGGTGATCCCATTGGCTTAATCTTGGGGCAATTGGGCCCCTGAAAGACTGAAATTGGGCCGAATGGAATGAACCATTCGGACCCTGATTGCACCAGGAGGTGCAACCGCCCAGGCCAGGAGGTGGCACCGCCTGGGCTAGGCCTTCCAGCGAGACTGGGCGGTGCAACCTCCCCAGCAGAGAGGTGGCACCGCCTGAGCTCAGTCTTCGAGCTAGACTGGGCGGTGCAACCTCCCTGACAGAGAGGTGGCACCGCCTGAGCTCAGTCTTTGAGCAAGACTGGGCGGTGCAACCTCCCTGGCAGAGAGGTGGCACCGCCTGAGCTCGGTCTTCGAGCTCTGCCAGGCGGTGCAACCTCTCCAGTCAAGAGGTGCAACCGCCTGATCCCAGAATTCCGGGATTTGATTGTTTTGAGCTCCAAATTTGAATTGGGTTGGGGCCTATAAATTCCCCACCCATTCAGCACTGAAAAGATACAGACCTACACCGAAATCTTGATCTTTTCTGCGATTCTAAGAGCTCAAAAGTGTTGTAAAGCCTTTAAGTCTCCTCCTTCTGTTCTTCAAGTTTTCAGTTGTAAAGTGAGGAGAGAAAGGTCTGTAAAGGTTGTCTCCTGAGCCTGTCAAAAGGAGAGAAACTGTAAAAGGGCAGTTTGGCCTTCGCCTATTGAAGGAAGGCCCCTAGTTGACGTCGGTGACCTCGTCGGTGGAGGAAGCCAAAAGTGGAGTAGGTCAAGACTGACCGAACCACTCTAAATCTCTGGTTTGCGTTTACTTTTGAGCACTTTATCCTTACTGCAAACCTCCTTCATTACTACTGCTCTCTGCGCTTTTACGAACAAGTTCTAAGTGCTGTTCTTTCCGAATCTGCATTCAGACGTAAATCGGTGTTTTCGTACATTACAGTTTACGCTTACGTTTTAATTCTGCAAAACTGTCTTCTACGCCTTCACGAACAAGTCTTTAAGTGCTGATCTGTCCGAATCTGTTTTCAGACGTAAACCAGTGTTTTCGTACGATATTTACATTGCAGTTTACGTTTACGCCTTGATTCTGCAAAACTGTCTTCTGCGCTCTTACGAACCAGTTTCTAAAGTTCAGCTCCCTTTGAAACTGCATCTAGACGTAAAATTGCATTTAGACGTAAAACTGCTCAAACTGTGTCTAGACGTTTTAGACGTAAACTGAGTTTGGACGTAAATCTGCGTTTAGACGTAAAACTGCGTTTAGACGTAAATCTGTGTTTAGACGTAAAATTACGTTTAGACGTAAAACTGTCCAAACTGTGTTTAGACGTTTTAGACGTAAACTGAGTTTAGACGTAAAACTACGTTTAGACGTAAAACTGCGTTTAGACGTAAATCTGCGTTTAGACGTAAAACTGCGTTTAGACGTCAATCTGCATTTAAACGCAAACTGCGCTTAGACGCAAACTGCGCTTGGACGCAAACTGTGTTTAGACGCAAACTGCGCTTAGACGCAATCTGCGCTTAGACGCAAACTGCACTTAGATACAAACTGAGAATTAGTTTTTGCATCATAATAGTTTTTATTGAACGAACGCAGCTTTTGGTTTTGAATCGTTGTAAGATTTCCGCTGCACTAATTCACCACCCCCCCTCTTAGTGCTCTCGATCCTAACAAGATTTTCATGATGGGAGAACATTTATATAAATGAGAGTTTTGGTCCCTAGGCTCAATATCTTTTTCAAGTCCAAATGATTTCCTACACCATTTAAAGCGAGAGTTTTAAGCCGAGAAGTACCAAAATTCAAAATGAAACTGTTGCTTAAATTCTTGACAACAATGGCTAGAGGTACGCAATTTTATTTTTGTATTAGTTTTTCTTATGTTTTTATTATAATAGTTTAAAAACATATTTTGGTATAAAAAATGTCTAACAATTGGTATTAGAGCCAATTGACCTCTGCTTTGATACGAAAGAATTTTCATTTTTATACCATAAATATGATTTCATTTTGGTTTCTTTTTAAAACTTCTTGATATATTTCAGGTTGAAAATCATGACGATATAACATTTCAATATTTGGAGTCGGTAAAATGCTCATAATGCATATTTAGTTATATTAATTTATGCTTATGAGTCAATTTTATATATCCAAAATGTTTAATGATTTATATAATCTTAATTAATTAAGAATTAACCATAGCATTCTTAATTAATTAAAATTATATATAAAATTAAAATAAGGATAACATAAGTAATTAGACATCATATTATGATAGATTATATTCAATATAATAATTATTATCCTACAAGATCTTTTATTGTATTCAATATAATTAATCAGGATAAAATATCAGATTATTTTTATAATTTACCCACAAGGATTATGAATTGAAATATAATTTGATAGTTTTTTCATAAAGATCAAATCTATTTGAATTAAAAATTTAACCGACAAGTAATTTTTATGTCATGAGATTCATATTTTTGACATGGTTCACATTGGTAAAACATGTAATTTAAACTATTAAGCCTCAAATTTTGACATAAACATGTTTGATTTTATGTAGTTTCTCAAACTATTAATTTCTTTGATATTCGATGTGACATTCTCGAACTTAGTGATGATAATGATAAGATATGGAAGGAGAGGATTCTCCTCCATTTAGAGTGGATGGATATCTATTGTGGATAATTTCTTTGATTAACACCTGGTGGATTGATTTTGGATCAATAATCCATATTGCAAACTCTTTATAGGGTATACAAAACCTAAGGAAGCCAATGGGAAGTGAGCAAAGCATCTTATCAGGTAATAAGATGGGCTCACATGTGGAGGCAATTGAAACATGCATTTTAATTTAAGCAGTGGTTTTGTTTTAAAATTGGAAAGGACCTTTTATATACTAAGTTTCTCACGAAACTTAAATTTTATTTCTAGACTCGTACCGGTTGGATATTCCTTTAATTTTCAAGACACATCATTTTGTTTATTATATAAATCTGATTGTGTTGGGAAATGTATTTTGTCTGATGATCTTTATCGTATTTTCTTATAAAATGATGACACTCAAAGTTCAATGCATGTTCATGCTGGCACTAAAAGGTGTAATATTAATGAGAACTCCTCTATGTTATGGTATCAAAGATTAGGACATATCTCAATAGAGAGAATTAAGAGATTAGTTAATGATGGGATACTTAGTACTCTTGATTTTACTAATTTTAAGCTTGTGTAGACTGTATTAAGGGAAAGCAGACCAATAAGTCAAAAAAGGATGCTAATAGGAGTTCAAACATATTAGAGATTATTCATACTGATATATGTTGTCCAAACATGGACACATATGGTCAGAAATATTTTATCTCCTATATAGATGATTACTCATGATATATATATATCTATTTGCTTCATAAAAAAAATGAAGCATTAGATGCCTTCAAAGTCTTTAAGGCTGAAGTTGAGAACTAATGTGATAAGTAAATTAAAATTGTGAGATCAGATAAAGGTGGAGAATATTATGATAGATATACTAAAAATGGATAAGCACCTAGTCCTTTTGCTAAGTTTCTTCAAGAACATGAGATTGTTGCCCAATACACTATGCTTGGTTCTCTAGACTAGAATGATATTGCAAAAAGAAGTAACTGAACATTATTAGACATGGTGCGGAGTATGCTTAGCAACTCCAATCTTCCTAAGTTCTTGTGGGCTGAAGCACTAAAGATGTCTATGTATATATTAAACTGAGTTCCAACTAAGGTTGTCCAAAATACACCATTTGAATTATGGAAAGGTTGGAAACCGAGTTTGCGATATATGCGCGTTTAGGGATGTACGTTTGAGGTCAGGATATATAATTCACAAGAGAAGAAACTAGACCCGAGGACTATCCGTGGGTATTTTATTGCATATGCCGAAAAGTCCAAAGTTTACAGGTTCTATTGTCCATCTTACACAACTAGGATTGTGAAATAAAAAAATGCTAAATTTCTTGAGTATGACATGATTAATGGGAGCGATCATTTTAGGAACATAGTTTCTGCACATGATCATATAGAATCTCAACCTTTTACATCAAATGATAGATTAGTTATAGTTTATAGCACTCCTCAAGTATAAACTGGTGCTGAACAACCAATCATTAAAATTTCACATATTGCTGATAATATTCTAATAGATCAAGTAGTTCAAGAAATACAACAAGCTCTTGAACAACTAGATGAACCACAAGTTCCTTAGGGAAACATTAGTACAACATTAAGAAGAATCTCAATATGATTAGTGGGAGCGATCATTTTAGGAACATAGTTTCTGCACATGATCATATATAATCTCAACCTTCCACATCAAATAATAGATTGATTATAGTTCATAGCACTCCTCAAGTACAAACTGATGCTGAACAATCAATCATTGAAATTCCACGTGTTGTTGACAATATTCTAATAGATCAAGCAGTTCAAGAATTACAAAAAGCTCTTGAATAACTAGATGAACTATAAGTTCCTCAGGGAAACATTGGTACAACATTAAGAAGATCTACTAGAAATAAAAGATCAGCAATTCCTAGTGATTATGTTATATATCTACTTGAATCTAACGATAATATTGGAGCAAAAAATGATCATGAAACCTTTTCATTGGCTATGAGTTTCAACGAATCAAATTTGTGACATGATGCCATAAAAAAGAGATAAATTTCATGATAAACAATGGAGTCTAGGATCTTGTAGAGTTGCCTAAGGAAGGAAAGACTATTGGTTGCAAATGAGTCTTTAAAACTAAGAAAGATTCATTAGGCAACATTGAGAGATACAAGATAAAACTTATTGCAAAGGGATTTACTCAAAAGGAGGGAATCGATTATACGGAAACGTTTTCTCTTGTATCGAAGAACGATTATCTTTGTATCATTTTGGCATTAGTTACTCATTTTGACATAAAGTTGTAACAAATAGATGTAAAAATAACATTTCTTAATAGAGATATAGAGGAAGAGGTTTATATGAAACAACTTGAAGGTTTTTCCTCTAGTGTTAGTAAACACTTGGTTTGTAAACTTAAGAGTCTATATACGGTTTAAAACAAGCCTCACACCAATAGTATTTTAAATTCTATGAAGTGATTTCTTCATTTGGATTTGTTGAAAATTTCATAGATCAATTTATATACCAGAAGGTCAGTGGGAGTAAAATATATTTCCTTGTTTTATACATATATGATATTTTGCTTGTAACCAACGATAAAGGTTTGCTGCATGAGGTGAAACAATTCATTTCTAAAAATTTTGACATGAAGGATATGGGTGAAGCATCTTATGTTATTAGTATTAAGATTTATAGAGATAGACCTTGAGGCATTTTAGGTCTATCACAAGAAACCTATATCGATAAACTTTTAGAAAGATTTTGGATGAATGATTGTTTACCAAGTGTTGCTCTCATTGTGAAAGGTGATAGGTTCAATTTGAACCAATGCCCAAAGAACAACCTTGAAAGGGAATCAATGAAAAACATCCCATATGCTTTTACCAAAGGAAGCCTTATATATGCTCAGGTCTGTACTAGACCTGATATTATATTTTTTGTGGAGATGCTAGGTCGATATCAGAGTAATCCAAGTATGGACTACTAGAAAGCTACAAAAAAAGTAATGAGGTATCTATAAGGAACCAAATATTACCTGCTTATGTATAGACATACAAACAATTTGGATGTGATTGGTTACTCAGATTCAGACTTCGTCGGTTGTGTTAATTCTCGTAAATTAACATCATGATATATTTTTATGATGGCTGGTGGAGCTATTTCTTGGGGAATCACCATGTAGACCTTGATTGCTATTTCTACTATGGAAGTTGAGTTTGTCTCCTGTTTTGATACTACTTCACATGGTGTATGGCTTAAGAGTTTCATTTCTGAACTTATAATCATGGATTCTATTTCTAGGCCATTAAGAACTTTCTGTGATAATTCAACTGCTGTCTTTATGGCTAAAAATAATAAAAGTCGAAGTCGAAGTAAACACATCGACATTAAGTATTTAGCCATAAGAGAATGTGTAAAAGAAAAGAAAGTGGTTATTGAGCATATTAGCACTGAATTGATGATTGCTGATCCTTTGACTAAAGACATGCCATCTCTGAAATTCAAGGATCATGTAGAGAAAATGAGACTTAGTTTTACTTTGTAATGATATTGAAACTCTTATATATTGTAATATTTTCTCATTTAGGTATATATTATTTTGAGAAAATATATTGGTACTAGACCAAGAATAAACATAAGGTTTATTCGTTAAGTAATATTATCACATTAAGATTAAGAAACTAAATACATCGTGATATATGGATGATAATACTCGCTCTTAGAGGATTTATCGCCATGATTCATATATTTATTTCTTAAGAAAGTTGTTTGATAAAGATTAATTCAAATTATTAAGCTAAATGTATAGACTAAGTGAGAGAATGTAACCGTTATTATTAAATATTTTATTTAATAATAATATAACCGTTCTCATTAAGTTCATCATTCATTATAATTAATTTTTTTATTTATTTATTATGGTTTAAATATTTTAGTTTTTCATTCTAAATGAATCATTATTATTAAATATAATATCATTAATATTCTTCATTATGGTTCGAACATTATAAATTTGAATTAATTCTTGAGGTTATGAGTTGGTGATAATAAATGTTCTTGATGGGAGAATATCTATATAAACGAGAGTTTTTGTCCTTGGGCTCAACATCTCTTTCAAATCCAAAGGATTTCCTATACCATCTAAAGCGAGAGTTTAGAGCTGAGAAGTGCCAAAATTCAAGAAGAAACCGTTGTTGAAATTCTTGACAACAATTGCTAGAGGTACATAATTTTATTTCCACATTAATTTTTCTTATGTTTCTATTCTAATGATTTAAAAATGATAGCAGATGAGATTTTCCTAATTGTTTGAGAAAATCTCTCTACTCTGTTGAGGGAAATCCTCTAATTTGTTGAGGAAAATCCTCTCTCCTATCCTGTATAAATAGGAGAGGGACATGTTAATGAAAATCAGCTTCTATAATTTCTTTCTCTATCCCTTTTCTAACATGGTATCAGAGCCATACCCCAAGTAATCTGAGGGCTCTATCTCCCCTCAGCGTATGGATACGTACACCTATGCCACTACCTACGTACACCTACGCCGCTGTTCTTCTCCTTCGGCTGTAAAAGGCAGCGCACACCTACGCCGCTGCCTGTGTACACCTACACTGTTGTTCTTCTCCTTCGGTTGTAAAAGGCAGTGCCATTGTGCCACTGCACCGCTGCTCCTCCTCATCTGGGTAGAAAGGGCAGTGCCGTTGTGTTGCTGCGCTGCTGCTTCTCCCCTTCCAGCCTCGCCAGAGGCTGACAGGACTCCTCCACCACGCAGCAGCTTCCTCTATTGCATAATCACAAGGAAGCTGCAATTGCGTTATCAGCCGTATATTAAGTACAAGGTTCACCTCCTTCCTCTGTTCCAGGCTCCCTTCAGCAAACTGCAGCAGTAGCCAACTGCAGCAGCAGTGCGCAATCTGCAGTAGCAATAAACTACAGCAACAATTTGTAGTAGCATACTGCCGCAGCATTGCACAATCTGCAGTAGCAAACTGCAACAGCAGCAGCATACTATAGTAGCAGTGCACAATCTGCAACAGCAAACTACAGTAGTGCATAATATGCAGCAACAAACTACAGCAGCTGCAGCTGCCTCTTCCCTCCCTCATTCTTGACATGAGCATATGAGACATTGCTGTTCTTTTGATATTCCAGTTTCTGTAGGGACTCCCACTTCTTCTTCTACAGGGCTTATCTCCATCAATGCTGTCACACTAATCCCGTTCAAGTTATCAAAGGGTGGCAACTATGCATCCTGGCGGGCTTAATTTTCTAATCTTTTATTTGGATACGACTTGTTAGGTTACGTTGATGCCTCTTTTAGTTGTCCGTCAGCCATGCTCAACATCCCCAGAGAATCTAGTCCAGTACCCAATCCAACTCACAAACTGTGGTTGCGTCAAGATCGTCTTATCCTCCAAGCTATTCAAGCCTCAGTTGCTGGATCCGTCGCTCCTTTAATATCTTCATGTGTGACTGCTACCAATGCATGGTCTAAACTATAAACAGTCTTGGCGAATCATTCACGTACTCGCAAGCTCAGTCTTCTATCCAAGTTGATGGTGACAAAACAAGAGGGAAGTACTATAACTAATTATCTATAAAATATTAAGGTTATCATCGATGACTTGGCTTTGATAGGTCATTCCCTATGTGACGAAGAGATCATCATCCATACCCTAAATGGTCTCGGCAACGACTACAAGGAATTGGCTGCTGTAATTCGGGCACGCGACTCACCAGTCTCCTTTGAAGAACTCTATGACAAGCTGACTGATTATGAGACGCATTTGAAGCATGCGGACAAACTGCTTGGATTGACTATTACAGCTCAAGTCAGTCACAAGTCCAAACGGAAGAGCACTCGATACCCTCCAAACATCACCAAAGGTTTGACCAATGTACATCTTGATCCTATGAGTCCTATGCAACACCCCTCTTATCCTCCTAGTCATCACTTCTCGTAAAGTGGCAACTCCAATAATCATTCGTCTTGGCATCCTGCCCCGCCGAGCCATCAAAGACGGGTCGTCTACCAACTATGTAATAAAATCGAACATACCGCTAAAGTTTGTCGGCCTCGTCCCTGCCTCCCTACTCCATCACACTGGCCTCAAGCAAATCTCCTAACTACTCCGACAACTAGCTAGTCCAACTGGATTGTCGACTCTGGTGCTTCTCATCACATCACCGCTGATCTTCAGAATGTCTCTTCACAACCCCTATGGCGACGATGAAGATATCATAATCGGTGACGGTAAATGACTTCCTATAACTCATATTGGTTCCACAACGCTTAATTCTGATTCTACTACATTTACACTCGATGATGTTTTATGCGCCCCTCATATTAAACGCAACCTCATTTCTGTTTCTCAATTTTACAAACATAACAATACTTCAATTGAATTTTTTCCTGATTCATTTCTTGTTAAAGACTTGAGCACGGGGGCATCCTTGGTCCAGGGCCCGAATAGAAGCAACATTTACGAATGGCCGTCAGCTTCCCAAATAACCCAGCCCACTGTTCATTCTTCCGTTGCGGCTCCAGTTGATGTGTGGCATCGTCGACTTGGTCATCCCTCATCCCTTATTTAGCAAAAATTACTTTCTCGTTACTCTCTTCCTATTTTTAAATCCACTAATTCTATGATTCATTGTGATGCATGTCTTAGTAATAAGAGTCATCGGTAGCCTTTTGGCTCATCTTTCATTTCCTCCTCTAAACCATTTGAAATTATTTATACCGATGTTTGGGTCCTGCTCCAATCCTATCTTTTGATAAGTTCAGATTTTATGTTATTTTTGTAGATCACTTCACTAAGTACACATGGATATATCCTCTTCACCATAAATATGACGTTTCCACCATCTTTCCCACCTTTCGGGCGTTGGTCGAAAATCATTTTCAGTCTGCCATCAAAACGGTCTACTCTGATGGTGGTGGTGAATATCAAGCCCTGACATCTTATCTCTCAGCTTGTGGAATCCAACACCTCAAGTCTCCCCCGCATACTCTTCAACTAGTTGGCTCCGTCGAACGTAAACATTGGCATATAGTAGAAGCTGGGCTCACACTTCTATATCAGGCTTCCGTGCCTTCAACTTTTTGGACAACAACCTTTCAAACTGCTGTCTATCTTATTAATCGAATGCCTACACCAGTACTATAATACCAGTCCCCCTTTGACATACTATTTCACAAACCCCCTAACTTTTGTAAACTCAGAGTGTTCGATTGTCTATGTTATCCTTAGTTACGTCTCTATGCCTCTCATAAGTTAACATCATGATCTACTCCTTGCATCTTTATTGGTTACTCAGTTGAACATAATGCTTTCCGCTACTATAATCTCCACACTCACAAAGTCTTCATATCACGTCACGTTGTTTTTGTTGAGTCTAACTTTCCTTTCCAAAACCTTCATTATCCTGCCATGCGGACCACTTCACTATCTCACTGGAGTATACCTCCGGTCCAATCGGACGAGCCTCCCATGACATCATCCAGTTCCTCCCCTCTTGATCCACACTATACTACTCCAGTTCAGCAATTGCCCATTCCTTCCATTCCTACTCCACTCCTCTCTTCCCCAATTGATGGGGTAATATGTTCCGAAACACAATTATTATCTTTACCTCCTTCTCGACCAAGTGCCCTTGACGTGTCTCCACTTGACTCGGCTTGTGCCACTGATCCTCAACCGCTTATTCCACCAACACCGCCTCATGATCCTGTAGTCTCTAGCCATCCTATGACCACATGCTCTATGAGTGGTATTTTCAAACCGCATTAAGTCCTTAACCTACATGCTATTATGGATTCATCATCCCCCACCGTTGAACCCACCACCTTCACTCAAGCCCAAAAATCTTCGCATTGACGTACCGTCATGTGTGAGGAATATAATACCCTCCTCCAGAACTCAACATGGGATCTAATACCCTTTTATCATTCATAAAACATCATCGGGTGTAAGTGGGTCTTTCGAATTAAGCGAAACCCAAATGACTCTGTTGCTCGATATAAGGCACGCCTTGTCGCCAAAGGGTTTCATCAACGACCTGGAGTTGATTTCACTAAGATGTTTAGTCTTGTTGTTAAGTCCACTACAATCCGGCTTATCTTGAGTCTGGCTACCACTAAAGGTTGGCAATTACGACAATTGGATGTTAATAATGTCCTTTTATAGGGGTCTCTAACCGAAGATGTTTTTATGCAACAACCTCCTGGTTTCACTCATCCTCAGTATCCAAAGAATGTTTGCAAACTTCGGAAAGCTATTTATAGACTTCGTTAGGCTCCAAGAGCTTGGTACACTGAACTTAGCTCCTTTTTTACTTCCGTTGGCTTTCTCAACTTCAAATCTGACACTTCATTATCTCTACGACATCACCATGGAGACACAAAATATATTCTAGTATATGTGGATGACATTATTATTATAGGCAACAATCCCGTCAAAATCCAAGCGTTCATTAAATAGTTGGCGGATCGATTCTCGCTTAAAGATCTAGGACCCTTAAACTACTTTCTAGGCATCGAAGCTACAATCATATCTTCAGGTCTCTTTTTATCATAACGAAAGTATATTCAAGATTTGTTATTAAAGACAAACATGTAGGATACAAATGCGGTTACAACCCCCCTTTCTACTAGTGGTTCTCTCAAATTATCTAATAGAAGTCCTACTACGGAACCCACTCAATACTGCCAAGTTGTTGGTTATTTATAGTTCTTAGCTCTCACCCGTCTAGACATCTCCTTTGCAATCAATAAATTATCACAGTTTATGCAGTAGTCGTCTACTATGCATTGGTCTACGGTCAAGAGAATTCTGCGATATCTTAAAGGGACCCTCAATCATGGTATCTTTCTTCGTAAACACTCTTTACTTCATCTTCATGCATTTGTCGATGCTGATTGGGTAGGCAACCTTGATGATAGAATATCCACATCGGGGTATATTGTCTTCCTTGGTGCTAATCCAATCAGTTGGAGTTTTAAGAAGCAAAAGACAATCGAACGGTCTACAACTGAAGCTGAATACCGTGCCATTACCACTACCACTGCAGAACTCAATTAGATCACAAATCTACTCTAGGAACTCAACATCAATTCTACTCCTATAATATATTGTGATAATGTCGGAGCTATCTATCTGTGTGCTAATCTGGTGTTTCACTCCAGTATGAAACAAATTGCTATTGACTTTCACTTTGTGCGCGATCAAGTTGTCCGTCGTCAACTTTGTGTTTCTCATGTCCATACAGTTGATCAATTAGCCGACTCACTCATGAAGCCTCTAGCTCGTAAACTTTTTACATTGCAACGGTCCAAGATTGGTTTTCTTGATAGGAGCAAGATTGGTCTTCTTGATAGGAGCATCATTTCTTGATAGGAGCACCATCTTGCGGGTGCATGATAGCAAATGAGATTTCCCTAACTGTTCGAGGAAATCTCTCTACTCTGTTGAGAAAAATGTTCTAATTTATTGAGAAAAATTCTCTCTCCTGTATAAATAGGAGAGGACATGTTAATGAAAATTTTTCTATAATTTTTTTTCTCTACTGCTTTTCTTTTCTAGCAAGAAACACATTTTGGTATAAAAAATGTCTAACACCTCGTCCAATAGTTAATGCCGCATGAACACTTGTATATCGGGATTTTTTGAAGTGGTGGACTGCCTTGTTCAAGGATGCTGAGGTCTTATTTATGAAACTCTATTTCCAATCCAAGAAAAGGAGACAAACAAATGCTATCGAATTTAAGTGATTAAATAAAATTTTATACTCGATCATATACATATTATGCGAAAAAGTCATATGTATGAATTAGGGGAGATCTTTCAAAATTCACCCTATAATACATGATTAAATAATTTATTTTCAGTCCTCATAAAAAAAAAATGATTCTTGAACCTCTTTCACGCCCATATCATATCATGTTGAGGCATTGTAAAAAATTAAAATATTATCTAATTTGTCATAATCAATTAGTTATTATTAACTTTATTTAGAATTATAAAAAAATCATTAGCTTATCAAATTACCTATAGGCCATGAAAAAGATTCAACAAAAAAAGATATAACCAAATCCATACATGCATTAACTCTAGTAAAGGGCAAGGCGTGAGAGTGACGATGTCATATGCAGACTCATAGAATAGTAGAGACAAATAGAGTTTTTGCCTATTTTCATTAATCAAAAAATAAAATCTCTATTGACACATGAATCCATACATCTCAATTGGAAAAAAAATTAATCTAAAGAGATTTTTCTCAAAACAAATAAAAAAGAAAACAAAGATGAAACATAGATTATGATCAACTAAGCTTTCTCTCAAGGGATGAAGTATGATTTGTCGATCAATCCATTGACATATGAATCGATCCTCCAACATGTCAACCTTTGATACATTGATCTATTCTCCGGTACATCGATTAATCCTGCGACATATTGAACTTGACATTTGATTTACCGACTCAATATTTTATCCTTTAACTTGACATTTGATTCTATAGTTTAATGTTTAATTCTCGTATATCACTTATTCGAAAAACACAATTAACACAAGAATAGGTATAGCCGTGCAAAGTCACTAAAAAAAGATAGAAAAATATTTTTCATTTGTAATAATTAGGTACAGAAAAATTAAATACGAAAGAATTATTTAAAAAAAATATGAACATGTGATAAGGAGGCATATAAATGTTGTAGGTAGAAGATGTGAGATAATTTAGTAGTACAACAACAAGAGATAGAGAGAGACATAAAAAGATTTTATTAGAAATTATAATTCAATTTTTAAATACTCAGAGTTAAAATCACTGGATATATGCTGACAATATCCTCTTTTGTTTCCATGCTAATAAGAAATACAATGCTATGATTAGAAAAATTTTGAAGGATTATGATACTCTTACCAACTACAAGGAAAACAATCATAAATAAGAACATTCTTCCGTAAGAGAAATGCTTGAGCAAGAAAAATGAAAACTATCAATTCAAGAGCAAACTGCCTTTCCTCTATCAGGCAGGAAAAATCATCTTTATTTATTCCACTCTTACTACGTCTTCTTCATTCTCTTTCTATCATCTATTATCTAGATGCCTAAGTTAGTTACAAAGGACCTAAAACCTTCTATCAATTTAAGGTAGCATCATTTATGATAATAACAATAATAATTTGTTGTCACGATCATTTATGTATCGAGAAATTCGGAGCATAATCCGTCAAATACATCAAGACTCGATGGCTCATTGAAGCATGCTTACCAAAGTCCTTCCTTTCAGTGGCCATCCAAGCCGATATTAATTGTCATCAACCAGCAAACAGCGATTGGACTATATAAGCTCATGAACCATAATAAACAAATAATAATAATAAAAATAATAAATTGACCTTCTTTAGTCATTATATCGTGGACAAGATAATGCTGCTAGTTAAGCCAGGAGTATTTAAATCTCTCTTTTTTATGATTGCTAATAGATTTTTAGGTCCTCCTTCTATCACTAATATTAATCAATTTATTTTGTCTAACATATATAAAACTCGTCAGACTATTCATCCTCATGAATTACACCAAACTATTTATTAATTAAAATAATTTGATTTTCTATCTTTTCTTATAATTCTTAGATGTCCACTCAATATTCTCATCATAACAATACAAACTTTTTACAAAATAGATAATGATCCTTATGAACATGGAAAGCAAAATTAATTGTGGAAACGGTTGAATGTACAAGTTCAGTTACCTGGAATGAGAATTTTCCTTTGGTGCACTAAGACTTGTGGAGCTATCAATCCTGAAATAGCACATGGAACAAGGAATCAGAATTGCCCAAGTATACACTATCCAGCTTCAAAAGAAAAAACATCTGCAGAAAAATAATATAATTATTCACTGTTCAATTCGTCCGCAGGATTAAGTAACAACATCTATGTCAAGATCAGATCATCACCTAATACTACAAGAATGGTAATACTCGAGTGCTGAGTCCCGAATATAAGTGGGTTTTAAAGAGTACAAAGACATTTTGTTAGGTCCTTATAAAATTGGAACTTGTTAAATCACAATTTAGCCTTGACTCAGTACATGAACATATGCAAGGCAGGTAGTTCCTGACTACCATAATGCAACTAAACTGGAGAATATAATCAATCAAACATCTTCAATCAAACCTATCTTATATTCCTAGTGGATTTCATGGTTGGACTGGTTTTGAACTAAATGGTCAATAGAGTTGGTGAAGCTGTTGTGAACTGCAAAGTCCAAGTGTACAAGAGCAAATAGCATTATTACATGATATGTATTGGTGGATCAATACCAACTATAGCTGTAGCACCTATTCATAAAAGATTTGCACTATTACTAGGATCAGTAAGCATAAACAACAAAATGAGCATCGAACGACAAATTGACTGATCCATTGCATTAACAGAGGAAGATGAATCAGTAAGCACACTGCAGTTCTTGTGACTGACTGACTAATATGGATGAAATACAAGATAAAAGTATGAATCGAGGCAAAACTGAGATTAACCACGGACATATGAAGATCATTTGCTCAAGAAGCCAGCTCTTTAAATATATAATGTGACATTATTTTTGACATTTCAAATTGCAAAATCACTAAGCTACAATGTAACTGGATCAACATGATATCAAAAACATGTACAAGAGTGTTGCAAGACATGTTATTGTTCAGACAAACAAACTATAGCTGATTGATCTTGAATTTTACATCTTGTTTTTGCCTCAAAACTAGCAGTCACAATTCGAGCATTTTTCTGGGATGACTGAGATAAACCGATGTTAGCAGAATGCAGCTTTTTACGAAGAGGAGCATGTGGAATAGGAAAACCAAGAAATGATGTCCTAAATGAGCACAATGTTAGAAAACAGTTCATAAAGGTATAAGCCTATAAGGTGCAACAAATTAGAATCGACCCTGATGGTCATCAAGAAAGATAAGAATAAAGTGATAACAGGTCAATAGATGAAGAAGGCTTCTAATATATTGTATAATGCAAGGCCTTAAACTAATACATTACTCTGTAATAGTATTAAGTATCAAGCAACTTTCATCAAATTGAATTTTAAGAAGTAGAGCCTACAAATCTTGAACAGAACACACTAGAATAGTTTCTGATGATGCACATTTTCACACAGTATGTTGCTGACACAAAAGGCATAGAAGGAGGTAATTTATGGAAATTAGTCATAAGACTTGTGCTATTACTAGAATATGTAAGAACAAAAAACAAACAAGAACCTCCTATGCAATGTCATTGGTCCATTGCATGATAACAGGAAAATTGATCCATTGTGGATTTTATTTCGATTAAATACACGTTAACATACTTCCAATTGAAATGACTGATTTAGCTGAAAACTCTTCGTGTCTTTAAACTTAAGATAAATTAATAATTCATAGACAAGTGAGAATTCCAAACTGACCTTATGTGATGCTTCAGAGATGGAAGTGGAACCCCAAAGATCTGCTAACCAAGTGGTCTAAACTAGAATATTGTAGTCCATGTTTGCTCACGCGAGATAATATATTTTGAAGTACACAAAATCCAAACTGGATTATTTTTAGGAGTATAGGATCAATTTCCGAAAGGGTTCTCTGGTCTGACTGATGAAAGTTTAATTAAAAAATCACCAGAGCACCTGAAAAAAGATAATATATCAGAAAGACAACCTAGAGAGGAGCTATCCTTTTACGACAAGATAATGGAAGAAAATTCACTGGTACAAGTATTAATTTAGATTTTACAACAATACTTTGTGGAAAAAAGGTTGCAGGTCGAACAAAAGTATATAAGCTAGTATTTCTATTAAAAACTAGCATCTCCTAATTCCTACCTTATTGGCAGGAACCAAAACTGATTAATTAACACATGGCCACCGACAGAAAGCTGTGAGGATGTGTAAATTAATTTCTCAAGATAAGAAATTCGAGCAACCATTCCAGAATGCTTTCAGCATATTTAACAAAACTAATATATTGCTCAACAACCAGAAAAGTTCAGTGATAGTTCACTCTAATAGCTCCTCATCCACCAGTGTGTCATAAATTATAATTTTCCTTATCGATCAACCGAATAATTATTTACAATAAAAATATATTTCTCAAGCTTGCAACTGTGATCTGTCATGAGATACCAAGGTATGATTTGTGCCACCAATCTCAATCCAACTGCAACCTGGTTCCTTGTTACCACACATATGCCTCATCCTCCTCGTGCTTAACACATCCTCCCAACAACCTTCAGCTCCATAGAGGCTAGAAAAGGGAGCATAATTCACTGACTTATTTGGCGCCAAACCGAGGAGTCTCTTAGCAGCCCATTCTGCCATTCTAGCATTGCCATGGACCTTACATGCACCAACAAAGGCTCCAAGAACATTTGCATCAGGTTCAAATGGAATACTAGCTAAAACATCATAAGCCTCATCCGGATGACCGGCTTTGGTTGAAGACCAGGTCACCGAATCAGATGAAGATAAAATGATTGGGTAGCATCATCAATGCTACCACACTACGCATATGCCATAATGAGAGCATTTCCAATTGGCAGGAAAGCCTGAAACCTACATTTTGCTACATAATCATGGACTTGTGAAGCCTCACCGGCAGCTGCTAAATTGGCAGAAGAGCTGAGAATACTAGCAATTGTTATTTCATCAGGTCTCGGCCCTCCTTGAAGCATTTTAGCAAAAAGTTTTAGGGCCTGTTTGCCTTCACCATATTTTCCATAACCTACTATTATAGCGTTCCAACAGACAACACCTTTAGCATCCATTGCATCGAAAACCTTGCAAGCATCCTTGATTACTCCACGCTTGACGTACATATCCACCAGTGCGCTACCAACAACTACATCAGAATCAAGAGCTAATTTTTACAACCAGACAATGAGCCTGGCTACGTAAGTCGCAAAAAACTCAATGAACTACAAGAGTTGAGCAAGCTAATGAAAGTAAAACCACCTCCAATAAGCCCTTCTGACCTCCTCAGTGACTCAAAGACACTGAAACCTTCTCTTCCATAACCATTCAGCGCATAGCAGGACACCATCACTCCTCTTCATATGCGCTTGAACTACCACCAGCCTGGTGATTGATGGCACCAAATGTCCTCACGGTTGGATCCCGGAACTGCCCCAAATCACACCAAAGGGTTTAAGGTTTTGATTCTTGTAGTGTCACATGCATATGGGGCTCTCTCCAGCTATGGTGCTCTCTCGACCGATGTTCCAGTGATATTACACATCTGCTCTTGGATTTACCAGGATATTTTACAAGAAAAATATTTCACTATTCGCTTTTTAGCAAATGATGCCTCGCTATTCGATTTTAGTCCCTTTTTTTTTTTTCTATTTGAACATAGACATCCTCAACTACGTCCGATGATATTAGAACGAAGACAGATTTTATAGTTTGATTTTTTTGGTTAAACCGATCCGATTCAAATTAATTTTTTTATATTGAGAAAAACATGTTATAGCGGAATAATTATTTTTTCCTCTTTGTGTATCAAAATGGATTTCTCATAGAGGGTAAACTATACATCAATATTGTTACTAGAGCTTGCTATAAAAATTCTCTACATATAATTTGAGTTAAAATTGATAAAGTTTTATTGATTGTCAAGCAAAAAAACTTAAAATCTTATTTTTCTCTTTATGTTTTTTTCTCTCTCTGTGTGCACTGTCTCAGTGCAACGTAGAAACTCTTCACTATTCATGGTTCCCTCACTATATGCACTATGCACATCTCTTCCCCTTTCTCTTTTTATTTTTATTTAATAAATCAGATTTGGGTTTACTACCCAAATCATCTAGTCTAAGCCCACATATAGGTTGGACCCAAAAATTCTTCCCCTCCAACTCATATGGTCGACTATACTAAGCCCGCTCTTCACCTACATGGTTCAAGCTTTTTCTTAGGTAAAGATTTTGTTAAAATATATGTTTTATTCTCATTGGTATGCACATTTTTCAACTGTAAGTCTTTCATCTCAAGCACATCACGAATCCAATAATATCTCACATCAATATACTTAGATCTGGAATAGTATGTTGAATTCTTGAAGAGATGAATGATACTCTGACTGTCACAGTAAATAATATATCCTTCTTGTTTCAAGCTCAAATCCTGTAGAAACATTTTCATCCATAAAGTTTCCTTGCAAGCTTTAGTAATCGCTATATATTCTGCTTCTATAGTTGATAGAGCAACACAATTCTATAACTTAGACTCCCAAGAGACTGCTCCCCCTATAAATATCATCAAGAATCCCGAAGTGGACTTCTTGTAATCAGTATCACCTGCCATGTCTGCATTTGTGTACCCTTCTAGCACAGGTTTATTACTGCCAAAACATAAATACAACCTGGAAGTACCTCTTAGATATCTTATTATCCATTTTACTACTGCCCAATGTTCCTTACTAGGATTAGAAAGAAATCGGCTGACAACTCCAACTACATGAGCTATATTTGGCCTAGTATAAACCATAGCATACATCAAATTGTCTACTGCAGATGAGTAAGACACTCTGGATATTTCTTCTTTTTCTTTCTCACTTGTAGGATATTGTTTCGAACTAAGTTTGAAATGACCTACAAATGGAGAACAAACTGCTTTGGCTTTACTCATGTTGAATCTTTCAAGAACCTTTTCAATGTAAGTCTCTTGAGATAGTCAAATCTTCCTTTTCTTCCAATCACGAAGAATCTTAATGCCAAGTATTTGTTTCACCGATCCCAAGTCTTTCATGGCAAAAGACTTAGTCTCTTTTAAGCTTTTCAATTTTATCGGCATCATGACCGACAATCAGCATATCATCAACATATAGCAAGAGAATAATGAAATCATTATTTTAAAACTTTTTCATAAATATACAATGATCAGATGTGGTTTTATTATACCCTTGACTTATTATAAAGGAATTAAACTTCTTGTACCATTATTTAGATACATATTTGAGTCCATATAAGCTTTTCTTAAGCTTACACACTAGGTTTTTTTTTCCCTTGATTTTAAAACCTTCTGGTTGTTCCATATAAATTTTTCTTTTAAGTCATCATGAAGAAATATTGTTTTCACATCAAGTTACTCAACTTCTAAATTCAAGCGGGCAGCCAAACCAAGAATAACTCAGATAAAGAATATTTTCACCACAGGAGAAAATATTTCTTCAAAATCAATACATTTCTTCTGACTGAATCCTTTCACAACTAGTCGTGCCTTGTATCTTTGTTGTGAGCTATTATTTTTAGTCTTTAATTTGTAAACTCATTTATTCTTGAGAGCTTTTTCTTTTTAAGCAACTTTACTAAGTCATATGTATGATTCTCAAGCAAGGATCTCATGTTTTCTTACATGATTTTAACTCACTCATTCTTACTCTCATGTAGAATAGCTTCTTAGTAAGTTTCTGGCTCTCCCCCGTCAGTAAGCATAACATACTCATGTAGAGGATATCTAGTTATGGTTGTCGCTCTCTTATGGATCTTCTCAATGGAATCTCAGTTGGTAGTAGAGGTGCTTGTTCAGTTAGTTCAACATCATCAACCGTTACATTCTCACCACGATCTTCTTGTTCATCTCCTCCATGATCATCATGAACTACAAGTGAAGAAACTAGACCCAAACTCCAAGGAATATAAATAGAGGTTTTTGGTTTTTCAACATTATCACTATCATCAAATAATTGATTTTCAAGAAATATAATATCTCTGCTTCTAATAATCTTCTTGTTCACTAGATTATATAATTTGTATCCAAACTCTTCATGACCATATCCCAAGAAGATACATGCTTTTACCTTATTATCAAGTTTGGACCTCTCATCTTTGGGAATATGAACAAATGCTTTATACCCAAAGACTCTCAAGTGATTATAAGATATATCTTTTCTTTTCTATACTCTCTTTGAAACATTACCTTTTATAGGAACTGATGGAGAAAGATTTATAAAGTCAATTGTAGTTCTCATAGCCTCCCCCCAAAATGACTTAGGTAACTTAGCGTGGGAAAGTATACATCGAATCATTTCTTCAACGGTTTTGTTCATCCTTTCTACCACACCATTCTGTTGAGGAATTTTAGGAACTATTTTCTTAAGCCTGATACCATGGAACCTACAATAATTCTCAAAAGGATCCATGTACTTATCATCATTATCTACTCAAATATACTTTAGCTTTTTGCTAAATTTTCTTTCAACAAAGACATGAAACTTATTGAAAACATCGAGTACCTAGTCTTTAGATTTTAAAGCAAAAGCCTACACTTTTCTAGAATGGTCATCAATGAAAGTAACAAAATAAAGAGCACATCTATGAGTTCTAGTTTGCATAGTACAAACATCAATATGAATCAAATCAATAACATCTAATCTTCTAGATGATGGATATATATGAAAAATAACTCTGTGTTTTTTCAGCTAAGCAATGATCATAAGATTTAAGTGATGTACCTTGCAACTCTAGTAAAAACTACTTTCTAAAAAGAGTTTGAAGTCCATTCTCGTTGAGATGACCAAGCCTCTTATGCTAACAATCTATACTTTTACTATTCTGAATTACATTAATATCTCCTTTGTGTAGCTTAGTTTCCATGACATAAAAAGAGTCTAAGTTTGTTTTTCCTCTCGTCACAATTAGAGAACCTTTAGTGAGTTTCCATTTGCTTTCACCAAAATAGTATGTAAATCTCTCATCATCAAGTATGCCTATAAATATCAAGTTAAGATGAATATTTGGAACATACCTTACATATTTGAGTATCAATTTGCTCACAATATTGGTCTC
Source organism: Musa acuminata AAA Group (assembly GCF_036884655.1). Classification (NCBI taxonomy): domain Eukaryota; kingdom Viridiplantae; phylum Streptophyta; class Magnoliopsida; order Zingiberales; family Musaceae; genus Musa; species Musa acuminata. The sequence goes on along the minus strand of NC_088328.1, from coordinate 14,146,497 downwards.
TAAGCAAATATCTCTAATACTCACAATCTTAGATGTACTACTATTTTCCATTCTGACAGTACCAAAATTACCAATAGTGTAAGATATGAAGAAATCACCATGAGAAGTAATATGAAATTAAGCACTAGAGTCAATTACCCAGTTACTGTTATAAGCTGCAAGACTGACACAACCGTCATCACAAACAATAATGATATCATCTTCAATAGCAATTGTATTGATCTCTTTCTTATTTTTCTTCCTTTCATTCTGTTCTCGCTTCCAAAACCTACACTCTTTCTTCTTGTGATCTGGCTTGTTATAATAGAAACATTTGATATCTCTTCTAGACTTGGATCTTCCTCTATAACCATGTGGATTTCTGCTATGACTTCTTCCACGTATTTCTTGTTTTTCAATAACAAATGCACCAAAAGAAGATTCTTCTTGTTCTTTCCTTCTAGCATCTTCATTTAACAAACTATCTTTAATCATATTTATAGTTAGAGTCCCCTTTGATGCAAAGTTACAAATTGTCACAACATATATTTCCCAACTTTATGGTAAAGAGCTGAAAAGTAATAATATTTATATCTCATCATCTATATTCATTTTCATAGCAATCAGCTTATTTGTGAGACTCTGAAATAAGCTTATGTCCTCAATAATGTTACCACCATCTTTAAATTTCAAATTTACAAGTCTTCTGAGAAGAAAAATTCTATTTCCTACTATCTTTTTTGTAAAGAGGTTTTCTAACCTTTGCCAAACAATATCAGCTCTGGTTTCATCAAAAATATGCTCATGCAAATTTATATCCATCCATCTTCTAATATAGATAATAGCTTTTTTATGTTGAACTTTTCATTCTTCATTGTCCATAGTAGAAGATTTATCTTTAACCTTGATGAGCTTATACAAATCTTTGTAATAGAGCAAATCTTTCATCATACACCTCTAAGTGAAATAATTTGATGAGTTCAATTTAATCATACCACCTGTCTCCTCCATTTCAATCACACAAGAAAAAAACTAGTACCAAATAACCTGGCTCTAATACCACTTGTTGAGAAAAATCTATTACAACGGAATAATTCTTTTTTCCTCTTTATGTATCAAAATGAGTTCCTTAGATAGGGTGAATTATAGATCAGTACCATTAGGATTGTAGAGCTTACTGAAAGGATTCTCCATATATAATTTGGGTCAAAACTGATAAAATTTAGCTACAATGTTTCTGTGCACCGCCTCAGTTCACTGCAATGTCGAAACCCTTCACTGTTCACAATTCCCTCGCTGTACGCATCATGCATGTCTCTTCCCCTTTCTCTTTTCATTTTATTTTTTTTAATAAATTAGATTTGAATTTACTGTCCAAATCATCTGGTCCAAACCCAGCTAGACCCAACATTTTAAACCACTAACTCAACTTTCCTCCTCTTCCTTTTTCTCCCAAGTCTCCTCTCCTTCACTTTGTCTCTCTCTTCTCCTCATCCTTGTTATCTCTTTCGCAAATTAACTTCAGTCTTCGTAGGTATACTAATACTTAGTGTTCAGAGATTTTGTAAAGATATCTATAATTTCATCTTCACTTCTATAATATCTTATCTGAATCCCTTTATTTTCACTTGATGTCTTAGGATGTTATATCTCACGTGAATATACTTGCTTCTATAATGATTGATTAGATTTCGAGTAGTTACAAAAGAATCATCATAAAAAATTTTCGTCTGTACATCTTATTTTAATATCAATCCTCCTAGCATATTTTTGAATCAAATGACTTGATGCGCATGTTGCTATTGTAATACGGTCTACTTCTTACTTCTGTCGTTGACATTTCTACAATTGATTGCTATTAGAGGACATGAAATAGCTCCAGATCCTACGAAGAGCATAATATAATATATATATATATATATATATATATATATATATTATTATGCTCTAGGTGCGTGTTTTAGATCATATAATATTTTTTAATTTATAAATTTAATTTTTAAATCCTTGTAACATAAATCGAGGAGCCCAATCAATATAAACTTATTTTTGTAACTCATCATGTAAAAAGACCGATTTAATTTTCATCTGTAGTCAATTATCATTTAATGTCATGATTTTTTTAATATCCATTAAAATCATTGGAAGTAAATTTACCATCCCTATCAACTCTTAATATCTTAATATAATAGTCACTTTCTATTTTAACCATGATTTAAATATTAAAAAAATATGAAAAGCTTTAGATCATTTCAAGAAAATAAATTTAAGTTTTTCTACTAATGTCATCAGTAATAGTGAGGAAATATTTTTTGTCACCAAATGAAGCTGGATCAATCGACACACAGATATCTTAATCACACTTTCTAGTGGCTTTCTAACTCTTCTATATCTGTTTTGAAGGAAAGGACTAATGATTTTGTTTTCCTGTAATACATTCTTCCCATGCTTTCATTTAGATGGTTAACCATAGGAAAATTTGTGACCATCTTTTTTTTATTTATGATATTTTCAATCTATAAAAATATATACGCCCAAAATGTGAATGTCATGACCAAGAATCATCCTCAATTACTGAATTAAAATAGGAAGAATCGTTGTCACTATGAATATACAAAGGAAACATTAGCAGCTGATCTTTTCTAGTCATATTATTTTGCAGACATCTCGACGGTAGCAAATGACTCGATTCTTTTCATCCTCAATTTTGTAGACATTATTTATTAGATTATTCATATTATGTTTTTACCAACTGATATATTCTCTTAGAAAACATTAGCAGTACATGCAAGACTATTATCTTTTGTCCTAATAAGTATTTTTCCTATGCCTTTGATGTTTACAGAATCACCAAACTTCACTTTTAAAATAAAGGATTTATCAAACTCAAAGAAGAAATTTCTTTTTAGTCATATGATTATTAGCTCTAGTATCTAAATATCATGTACTATTTAGAAAAAAATTTTCAATTGTGTCACAGGTCTATAAAAAATTTTCACATATCTCTTTCTATTTCTAGTAAGCATAATTTCTATCTTGAGTGAGAAAATTTTTAAAATATTTATAACTATAATCATAATTATTATATTAAATTTGATACTAATGTATGTTGTGATGACCATGTTATCTTTTTCCAAGTCCTCATCACATCCTCTATTGATATTTTGATTTTGAGTTTTATCATAAACTTATGCATAACATCATACTTCTCCCCTTTTGTCATCAACAAAAAGGAGAAGTTCAACTATCAAGTGTTTATGACATATTACAGTTCAAATCATTACAATATAATCATAATCTTTAGTTTTATCATCATGCAAGCTAGCAAATTTAGCAAGTGCTATATCATATTAGAACATACAAGCTATGAAGTTTTAGATATGCAAAGTAGTAAGATAGCATGTTCTACAACATACAAGCTAGCAAAAAAAAATTTTCATCATTTTAGAAAGTGTAAGCTAGTAATATTTCGAAAGCAAATACAAGATAGCTTTCTTGTTGAAGTATGCAAGCTAGCGATTCTTGCTTCCTTTTGTAATGTACAAATTCTAAGTTTTACTTCTTGAGATAGGCAAGATAGCACTTTTGCTTGAGATTCCAATATAGCATTTCTTGCTTTTGAGATGAGCAAACTAATAAGTTTTACCTCTTTTTACGATATGTATGTTTGTAATTTTTGTTTCTCTTTAGATGTGCAAGCAAGCAAGCAAGTTTTTCTCTTTATAATTTGGGAGCTAGCAAAATTTACACATATAAAAGTTGGCAAGATTTTTTGCATCTTTTGAGAGGAGCAAGTTTTTTGCTTCTTCTTAAAGTATGAAAGCTAGCTAGCAAGCAAGTAAAATTTGCTCCTCCTATGCCATTATCAAATAGAAGGGAAGAATATAATATTATAATTCTTTTTCCTTTTTATCAATCTTCACATCATGACAAAGGTAAAGTATCAACCTTATTTCAATATGTTTGTGCATCATTATAGTTTCAATTTACAACATGCATTTTAAAACTTTACATATCATCCTTACTCTATGCATGATACTAAAAATAAATCAATCATCATATCATACATGATACTCATAAGCTAGCAAGTTTATATCATTTTAGAGCATCAAAATAATATCATGAGTATTTCATGCATTCATATCATCGAAGAATATTAAGAAGAATTAGATGATGATATATACTTCAAGAATACAAGGAATTATACAAAGATAAAAAAACATGAAAGATGAGATCATGTGAATACCAAAAGACATGATTCATTTTGATAAATCTCCACTTAAATATTCAAAGAGAAATCTTAGGAGATCAAATAATAAAAGATATTCAAATAAAATTTTAAGTCATGAATTTTGAAAAAGATATTCTCTTTAGTAAATCACAAAAGAAACGTAGGAGAAAAAGATTTCAATTCATGCATAAGAAATCTTATGATTCATATAGAAAATCTCCTCTTTAGTAAAATATCAAGAAAAATCATAGGAGTACAAAGAAGAGATCTTGATTAAAAATAAAAATCTCAAGTAATTCCAAGAAATCAAGATAAAGCTTATTCAAATTCAAATCGTCAAATCAAAATCATTTTCAAGGGATTCTAAAGAAAAAGATAGGTTCATTACTCTCTTATTTTTAAAAAGTCGATAAAGTAGAGAAATTTTTCAAGGAGAAAGCTTTCCTCTTTTTAGTTGTTTGTTTCATACAAGCACGCCTTTGTCCCCTCTTTTTTTTTATGCCAAATCAAAATATATATCATCGTTTAAAATAAAAGTACAAGATTTATTATGACAAAAATCAATAAGCCACTTTTATTATGGTAAAAATTAATAATCCATAAATCACAAGAATCATCATGCATAATTTCGAAAGATAAACTCATTAAGCATAATTTCATAGCTTCGCATTTAAAGAAAAAGTCTTCTTCTCCAAATCATTCTAATGGTTCATTGGAAGAGAAGACCTTTGAAATCTATTTTCGATAATATTCCATAAATCGAGATTCAATGAAAGCAATAAAACTCTAATTCGACTTTTCCAATATCTGTAGTTTGTCCCATTGAACAAGGGAGGACGAATGAGAGAGTGACCCTTTTGAAAGCCGAAAAAAACTATTTCTCTTAGGTGTTAAACCAAATGAGAAATTATGAAGCTCTAATACAAATTGTTAGGAACGAGTCGGCACTAAGAGGGGGGCGGGGGGGGGGGTTGAATAAGTGCAGTAGTAAAAATTACGTCGGTTTAAAATCTCATTGCAATTAAACTCGTTTCAGAAGTTGTTAACTTGAAAGCATACGGAAGAGTGTAGTAGATGTAAAGCGAGTAAAGAATGGCAGTTTACAGTAAATGTAAATTGTAAGAAGTTAATGTAAATCGAGTTATAGTGGTTCGGTCATCGTGACCTACATCTACTCCACAGATTCCTCTTTCGTCGAGGCCATCGGCATCGACTAACAATCTTCTTTTAATAGGCAAAGATTAACCTCCTTTTTACAACTCTATTCTCCTTTTGTAGGCTCAGGAGAGAACCTTTACACCCCCTTTTTACAAAGCTTCCCTCACACTCTCCCTTAGAACGGTTTCTAAACTTTAAGAGGAGGGACTCTATACTTTACAAGGGTTTTCAACTCTAGAAACATAGAGTTTTCATTTACTTTTCTTGTGTCTCCATGCAGGAATAGCTAGGGTATTTATATACTCCAAATGGCTTCAAAAATAGAGCCAAAATTCAAATCCCCTAAAATTTCAAGGTATGGGCGGTACCACCACCTAAAAGACTATGTCTAGGTGGTACCACCGCCCAGACTAGTGGTACCACCACCTAATAGTCTCGGAGACTATGCTACGATGGTTTCACTTGTTTGGTCATTGTTTGGGCCTTTCTCTTCGTCTAACACAGCCCAAACTTGAGCCCAATTATCCCCTAATTGGGTCGGCCCAATTCTAATCCTAATTATGTGCTAACCATGAATTTTAAGATATTTAATAAGCTAAACAAAGTCCGTAAGTCTAGGTTTCTTTCAGCAAGCTTCCGACGATCTTCTAATGAACTTCCAACGATCTCTCGGTAATATTCCAGCGGACTCCCGACAAGCTCTTGGACTTCACGATGATCTTCTTAGAGAGTTCCGATGAGCTTCTTTGGCAAGCGCCGAGACTTCTCGGTCAATTCTGATAGAACTTCTGACGAATATTTGGACTTCCGACGAACTCTCGAACTCCCAACGAAATCGCGTTCTTGACTCCGCGACTTCATTTTACTTTATGCTTTACAATCATAGTTAATCCTGCACACATAAAACATACTTCAATCTAGACAATTATTACTAAGTATGAATCATGTTGTATGGCATGTCATTGATCCATCGACGCTTTGTCCGATTATTCGGCGTATCGTCCTCTCTTATGGCCTATTGCTCAATCGGCTAGTTGACCTTCGTAACTCCAATATCCTTAGTGCAATATTCGCTCTTCTTGGCCCGATACTTGAAACCATGGCCCGAAGTCTTATGTCGATACGTCGATCGATCCTCTGGCGCGAAGTCTAATCTTCTGATGTGTTTTTCTTCGGTCGAACATCATTCCTTCTGCTTTAATTGTCTCTCCCTGATCGAAGCTTTCTACGTCACTCAAAACACATATTAAATCATAAATACTATCAATTGGTTTCATCAAAATTCGAGATTCAACAGAAACAGAGATATACGATCTCCCTAGGTAACACAATCTATTCTATACGCAGTTTTTAGTTTTGCAGATTTTTGCGCACCAATCTTCGCACGACGATGAACAAATCTTTAGGAAATTGAGGATTTTATTTTTTTATTCTTCCACTACACATGTGTTGTCACCCCTAAGATTCCCCAACAGTGGTATCAAAACCAGGTTGTTCATACGATAGATTGATTTTGAACTATATTTGTTGTGCTTTGGAAAAGTTTTGGCATTGCCATCTGCGTGCAAGCAGGTTGCCTGCAGCAGCAGTCGCTAAGCCGGCCGAGTGCAGGCAGGGCCCTTACAACCGCGCCCACAAGGAGTTTCTCTCTCCTTAGTTTTCTCTCCATAGTTTCTCTCTCTAATAGTATTGGTTCTCTCTAATAGCATTATTTCTCTCTCTAACAAGACCTTTAAATATTTATTTATTTTTTTCTAATACAATGTTAAATTTTAAACCCAAACCCACATAATAATAAAAGAAAAAAAAGAAGAAGATGAGAGAGAATGATAGACAAGAAAATCAAACAAAAAAAATGGAACCTTTATTAGAGAGGATTGAAGTGCTCGACAACACCCTCTCTTCTCTTGTGTGTTGAATAAGATGTCATGCATCCTAATATATAAAAGCCTAACAGCATTGAAACTTCTACTCTTATTGAACAACGTAAAGTCCTAATCCCATTCAACTTCTAAATCTTAAGCTAATCTTAATTAAAGTTTAAATTATATCTCTAACAAATATAAGAGTTTTCATGTGAAATAAATAGACTGTTTTCCAAATTTTTTTTGTCTAACTATTAGTTATTTGACAAATCAACTAATCATGCTCCTATGTATCTTTCATTGTCGAAGTGTCTCCTGATGCTTGGCATATTCCAAACAAGCAAAGGATGAGTGCTGCAACCCTCACAACTGATGCATCATCTCCTGTAACATCCGATATGTCCATCATGAACAAAAATTTTTGAAGTACTCCATTATCATTTCTTAATGTAAACTATAAATGTAGAGTCACCAAGACTTATATTATACAATGAGTTAGAGAAGTCTCCATCCAAAAGCATAATATACTTATATATTATAATTAATACTTCAAACTAGTCTCTTGATACATAAAGCCCATTTAGTTCAAATATGGTGATATGCAGCGCGTTGGATGCCTCTCAAGAATGTTCAAATCGGCTTTTGCCATCCAGTTGGGTGAGACGATGAAATCTGAGCTCATGGGCATAGACACCACCCTGCTTGTTTGACTTCAGATCCCATGAAGAATCGCAGCCAAACTTTCTGGAGATATGTGAACTAACTCTGGCTTGCCAGCAAGGGGATGAGGATGCAGTAATTCTTACACTTAGCCACGTGTGATATCTAAGAGTAATAATATCATTGTGTGGCTAATCATATAAGATGTTCCAAATCTATCTCCGTTCACTGTCGCATATTACCAGTTGGATCTTCCAAATCAATTGAACTGGTTGGGCAATCTTTTTAGTTTAGTTTGATAGGGTAGATCTTGTAGTTTCCGCCACTTTTAACCCTTAGACTATGTGTAGTTTGATAGGGTAGATCTTGTAGTTTCCGCCACTTTTAACCCTTAGATTATGTGGCCCTATTTAGGTAAGATATATTATAAATAAAGGAATTCTCCGAATAACTTATCTAATATCCTTTGCTCTCGCTTATAAATAGACAAGACCTTTAGAAGGGTGATCTCAATGCATATCAATGTAGTTGAGAGATTAAGGTCTTTCTCTCAATTTTCCTCTCTCTTAGTTCCCTAATCCAGATCTGACGATGAGGGTACTTGTATATCAGATATAGTTTATTCTTCTAAACAACAATGAAAGGTACGCATCGTAATATTGTTAGATCTAATTTTATTTGATTTCAATCTTAGCATAAAAGTTTTTTTTGCATTATAGATAGCATGATTACAGATTTTATGCTAACAATTGATATCAGAGCCTAGATTCTTGAGATTAAATATATTAGATATATTATTTTTATTTATGATGCATTAATGATTCATCGAATATTATTGAACTGTTTTTTCTATATGATTTGCTTGTTAATTATGAGCAATGTATAATTTTATGTCCGATCGATGAATTTACCATAGATGTTGTTGAGGTAGTGATCTCTATTGATCATTATCGACAAACCCGCTTGAGGGCCGTGTACCACCTCGCACATCAAGGCAACGGTCCGCTAGTGAGCGGTGGCTGCACCATGCAGCGTGCACATCGTAGCAGTTGTGCTGGGCAACGTGGCGACCGCCCTCATGCGTAATGGTGGTGCTCGCAGAGGACGCCTATGGAAGGGCGGTGGTTGTAGACGTCGGTTTTAACATGTGGCAAATAAAATTCAATTATTGTTCTTGGATATTTATTTGATTATTCATATGTATATACTTAAAATTATGAAATGATAGTTTTCTTTCACATAAAGGCTCTTCATGATTTATATGCTATCATGATTATCATATGAGTTTTTTATTTTATTGATTAATATTTAATAATTATTATGGTTGTTATTTTATTATTGAATTACTTTAGTATGAGTCAAGATAAATAAATTTATAAATATTATTTATAATTTATCTTCATAAGTTTTATCTTATCGATAGTTGCCAAAGTAGCCTAAGATGATAGACTTATAAGATATGAATTATAATAAAGTTTTGATTATTTATAAGATATTTTAAATTATATTTTATATTTTTGTATTGGTCTTGTAGCCACCAAAGTGACCTGGACTAATAATTTATAAAATACATTATGAAATTAGTCCTAAATGATATTAAATAAAATAATATTTATAATGGCAATAAGAATCAGGATAAAAAAATTTAGTGAATATTATTTGTAATTTATCTTCCTAAGTTTTATCTGACCAATAGCTATCAAAGTAGCTTGGGATGATAAGCTCATGGGATATGAATTACAATAAAATTCTTGTTATTCATGGGATATTTTAGACCATATTTTATCTTTTTATATTGGCCCTATACACGTGTGATACCTAAGAGTAATAATATCATTGTGCGGCTAATCATATAAGATGCTCCAAATCTATTTTCGTTCACTATCTCATATTATCAGTTGGATCTTCCAAATCAATTGAACTGGTTGGGCAATCTTTTAGTTTAGTTTGATAGGGCAGATCTTGTAGTTTTCGCCACTTTTAACCCTTGTTCTGGGGGCTTTTCGGGTGTGGGGTTGCTGTTCTTATTCGTAGGGAGAGGTGTTAAATTATGTGGTCCTAAGTAATTTTGATGGGAGGAACTTTCCTAACTTATCTTAGACCCTATGCTCTCGCAACCTCTATGGGTTAAAAGGGTGATCTCAGTGCATCTCAATGTAGTTGAGAGATTAAGATCTTTCTCTCAAGTTTTCTCTCTCCTAATTTATCTGATCTACAATGAGGGCACTTGTAGATCAGATAGCAACAAGGTATGCATCATAATATTATTAGATCTAATTTTATTTGATTTTAAACTTGGCATAAAATTTTTTTCACATTATATATAATATGATTATAGATTTTATGCTAATAATTGATATAAGAGTCTAGGTTCTTGAGATTAAATATATTAAATATATTATTTTTATTTATGATATATTAATGATTTATCGAATATTATTGATTTATTTTTTCTATATGATTTGCTCGTTAATTGTGATAAATATAAAATTTTATGTTCGATCGATGAATTTACTATAGATGTTGTTAGGCAGTGATCTCTGTCGATCATTATCGACAATCCCGCTTAAGGGCTGTGTACCACCTCTGCATCACCGGCAGCGGTCCCCTAGCGAGCGGTGGCTGCACCATGCAGCGTGCGCGTCGCAGCAGTTGAGCTGGGCAACGTGGCGGCCGCCCTCACGAGTAATGGTGGCGCCCGCAGAGGACGTCTGCGGAAGGGCGGTGGCCGCAGACGCCGGCAGCCGCTGCCCTCCGTGGGCACAGGCCGCGCGTCGGCACAGGCCGCACCTAGGCGGCGGCCGCGCGCGTGCAGGAGCCGCGCCCAGGCGGCGACTGCGAGCGGGTTGGCCGCATCCAGGCGGCGGTCGCTCGCGTGCAGAAGCCACGACTAAGCGGCAGCCGCGCGCGCTAGGCCGCGCAAGGCGACGGCCACGCGCGACAGGAACCGCGGCAGCCGCGCGCGGGGAGAGGAAGCCCCGCGGCTGTAGCGCCGAGGCCACAGCGGCCGCGCGCTGGCAGCGGCGTGGCAGCGCCGCACGCGCAAAGGTGGCGGCACTGCAGATCAGATCTTTTTGACAAAATTACAGTTTTGCCCTAGTGTTTCCTTTCGATCAAATTACAACTTTACCCTTATGTAATTTATTAATATTTTTAATATTTTGACATATTTACAGTTTTACCCTTATGTAAATTACAGTTCTTCCCTTTGTTGACAACACTATTCCACAAGGATGATATTAGTTCTCCATAAGTGATTAAGTAAACACTAGATATATTAATATTTTATCAAAAGTGAAATATAGATAATATCAATAGTTCATCATATTTTGGAAACTCAAAGCATTAATGTTACATTATTATAGTGGTACTTCATTGTATTTTTGTAAATGCCCCTATACTTTTTGAAATAAATGACTTGAGCATATACAAGTTATATTGAGTGAGTGAGACCTTGATCAGATTAATTGAAAAGAATATACATTTAATTATTAAAAATTTTGTGAAATAAATAATTATGGTAATTGATTAAGAAATGTATGAAAGACTCAATTTTATGAAATGTATGAAAGACTCAATTTTATGAAATTTTAACTTCAGTACATTTTATAACTAGTGTATGAGAATATCTAAAGATCAATTTAAATTTTCTGATAAGTCATTAGTTGATACCTTAATATGATAGTATTTGAGGAATTCAATATTATATCCTCAAAATAAATGATAAAGCTGTAAGCTCAAGACTCATAATATTTTGAGTACTACTCAGAATGTAGGTAACATTAAAATAAGGATAAAGCATAAGTCACCTGAGTTTATAATTACTATATAGACTCATAAAAGAATATCCTCATAATAAAATGTTACTTCTGTAGCAAGGAAAGGACTATAAGATTTGATTTGAAATGAAAAGATATAAATATAACCTTTATATGGTTCAAATAAAATATTATAGATATTATTGATGGATTAATTTGATGTTTGATCATATGTTACCAATAATAGCTATTCATAAAGAAAAAATGAAGGGGGATAAAACCCAAAGAGAATGAAATATTCATTATTATAGGGAATCATCTTAAAGTGAAAGCGATATTAGTTTGTATTTATCGCCTACGTCTAAAGATGATTCAATTGATAGATCTTGAGGATTCATATTATATTCTTATAATTTTAGGAATTTGGATTCTTTACCTAGAATTATTATAATAATATTTTTTTTTTGGTGATTGTAAACTTATTGTGATTCAATAAAATTAACCTTTGAATTCTGTATAATAGTCTATATATAATTAATATGAATCTTAAGTTTACAATGATTTTATAATTAAATATTAAAATAAAATATAGTTTTATAAACTCCTTAAGGTTATGTTTATCACTCTATACTTTCATCTCATTAAAGAGAGACATTTTATCACTATATAAATAACCTATTGAGATATGATTATATATATTTAATTTATGTAAAGTCTATGATTGTTTACACTCTTGAAGTGTATATAAATAAAGTTGATAGATAATTAGATAGAAAAGTCAAGATCATCATATTTGACAACGGTGATAAATTTTATGGTATTTATGATGAACCCAATTATAATTCTTTTGCTAGATTTTTGGAAAAATAAGGTATATGATTTATCATATGTGTTATAGCAGAATATGATTGCTGAAAGATATAATTGTACCTTTATAGATATGATTAGGAGCAATGATAAGTTATTCTTTTGTACCCAAATCAATGTGAGAAGAAGCTTCAATGACAACTATGTATATCTTGAATGGTGTTCATAGTAGATAAATTACATGACTTTTTTTAAGTTATGAAATGATAGGAAACCTACCTGATAATATTTACATATTTGAGATTGTCCTATAGAGATAAGGATCTTCAACTCATATAAAAGAAAATTAGATTTAATAATTATTTCTGAATATTTTATAATCTATTCAGAAAAGTTTAAAGGGGTACATATCTTATTGCTTTAATCATAGTACGAGGATAATTAAATCTGATAATGTAAGATTCCTATAAAATAACAAATGGAGTGAAAATCTCGAAATTTAATTTTGATATAGAGGAGATACAAGTTGATACTCCTTTATTATTTGAGAGATTGTTGTTACTCAAATTATTAAATGATTTAATGAAAGTGAACAACAAAATAATATTACTAAACTCCAACATTATATTGATATCGATGTTAATGGTCTTGTAGAACAACCATAATTGACAACCTTGAAAATATCTCAAAGGGAAAGGAATCCTATCGTTTATGATTATTATATGGCATATCTACAAAAATTATATTATGATATAAGAATCAGAATGGATCCTTTATTATTTTTAGATGTCATGAAAATTAATGATTCTGAAAAGTAATATGCTACAATAAAAGAAGAGTTAAAATTAATAACCAGAATGGTGTTTGATAAATTTATCGAATTGTCTAATAATTGTAAAAGAGTCTATTATATAAATATGACTCAAATATTTTGCTCCAAAAAGTACTTAAGGCTTTTATGATCGACCTTGATTTGAAAGCATCGCCCGATCAAGTACGGTCTCTACTTGGCCATGCATGCACAATCACGAGCATCTCCTTGTCGTAAATAGTCATCTTGAGATGGGAAGGAGATAACGCCTTACTGGTATAAGTGAGGGGGTGGCCATCTTGCATTAGTACAGCACAAATTCTAACTTCGGAGGTATCGACTTTAATAACAAAAGTCATGCCGAAGTCAGGTAGCGCTAGTGCTGGCATTATCGTCATTGCGGCTTTAAGTTCATCGAAGGCGGTGGTGGCTTTGTTTAACCATTGGAAAGCATCTTTTTTTAGTAAGGAAGTAAGTAATGCACTGATTTTTCTATAGTTTTTCATGAACTTACGGTAGTAGCCTATTAAACCCAGAAATCCATGTAGTAATTTTATGTTCCTCGGGGTCGGCCAGTTCTGCATTGCTTCAATTATGGAGGGCTCCACCACCACACATTCCTTTGATATGATATGCTCAAGATATTCCACCTTCTATTGAAGAAAGTAAAAATTCGTAATGGTCGTTGTGTGTTTGAAAGGTGGTTTTCAGTATGTCTTCTTCGCACACTCGTATTTGATGATACTCGAATTGAAGGTCCAGCTTTGTGAAGATTCATACTCCCTTTCATCCAGAAATTTATCTACTACTGGAATAAGGTATTTATCCTTAACAGTGATGTCATTTAAAGCTTGGTAGTCGATGCACATTTGCTAAGTTCCGTCCTTCGTGCATACAAGTAGCACTGGTGAGGAATAGGGGCTGCAACTTGGTCGAACCACCCCTGTTTCAAGCATCTCCTTTACGATCTTTTCAATTTCTATTTTCTTCCTCTCTAGTTACTGCTGAAGATGCATCAAAAAGCACCATTTACCTTGTGTAAAACTTTCTCTATTCATTGGGTGTTATATTGCTTCCGCGCTTTCCGTGTAGGATGATTTGTTTGCCTTTGCAGTAGAATTTCATAATTAATTTAGAGAAGTTTCAAGAGACATCACTTAGCATCGTCAGCCATTCTATGCCAAGCATGACCTCATAGTCATCAATTGGCAAGAGGAAGAAGTCGGTGATAATTTCTTGATCTTGCAGTAATAGTTTCACCTGCGAACATCTTTGGTCACACTTTAGGATTCTTCCGTTGGCGACCTTTACGTCGAACTTGCTGCAACCTTCGATATGGGGCACCATCCGAGCAGCAACCTTACTATTCAGGAAGTTATTAGTGCTACCCATGTCGATGAGAACAATGATCGGTTGTTGTTTGAGAAGGCCTCCAACTTTCATCATTTGCGGGTTTGAGTAGCCAGCTAGTGCATGTACCATAATGTCGGTCGGTTGCTGGCTCTTCTTCCGCATCTTCTTCTTCATGTTTAATGCTCTCTTCTAGATGTTCAATGATCTCTTCTTCTACTAGTTCAATCATAAGAAGTCTCCCTTTTCTACAACGATGCTCACGGATCCACGGCTCGTTGCAGTGCTAACATAATCCCTTCGTAGATCGCTCTCGAAGCTCTTCTCTTGTCAACCTTTTTGGTGTAGGGACTCGGTTGATAGTAGGGGGGCTGAGGGCTTCAATATTGCTGGTCGGAGAGTGACCCTAGTCCTTTGGGCTTCATGGTTCAATCGCTCCTCTTGAAGTCATGCGAAAGAGATGGCTGCCGTAAGCATGTACGGTTATCGCGTGTTAACTTCTCCCTAGATCTTCGGCTTCAAACCCTCAATGAAGGTCCCCAATAGCTATTTTTCAAACTAATCATGAGTTTGATTAGATAACCTTTCAAACCTGGTTTGGTACTCCTGAATGGTGGAGGTTTGTTAGATCTTTGCTAGTTTTTCGTCAATATTCTCGTAATCGATTGGTCTAAAGCGGATCAGCAGTCCTTCTTTGAATTGTCACCATGAGAGGACTCTATGAGTGTGTTCAAACTAGTCAAACCACTATATGGCATCCCCTTCTAGATGTATAGTCACAATTTCTACCATAGATGCATCTGCGGTTTTGTGATACTGAAAATATCGCTCCGTGCGAGATCTAACTAATCGGGTCTCCTTCTTCCTATCTAAGGAAGTCCACCCTTATACGTGAATAGTTGGGGTCGGTCATAGAGCCTCCCCTCTCTTGGAAGTCATCTCTTCAGGCTTGGTGTGATTGGTCAGAGCTCTCTCCTTGTTGTGATTTCTTCGGGCTTGGTGGTTGGCCCAAACTGAGTTCGGTAAAGAGAGTCTGAATCTTATCCTCCATTCGCACCTCGAAGACTTCGAATTTAGCATTGATTGCCTCATCAGATGCCAGAGTATATGCCTCCAAATCTGTGATGTTAAGATCTCTCTTTTGTTATTGGGTTAAAGGCATTAGGTTGAGAGAAGTGATGGTCGAAAGGGTTGGTGGATTGGTGGACGTAGGCTATGGTTTAGGCTTGTTTTGTGGTTGTTATGGTTGCAGTTTATGGGTGTGGTTTAGTGGAGTTTTAGGGCTGTAATGGTAGTGGATGAAGGTTAGGGCGAAAGTTTTAGATCTGTGGTAGATGAAAGCAAAAGTTTGATAGAAATCAGTGGAAGTTGCTGCAGGTATGTGTTGTCTTGTAAGAGTAGAATTGTTGTCGAAGAAACAACGGTTTCTCGATGAAAATTTCAGCAAAAATTGAGAAATTTAAGGAGGGAATTGACAGCAAAATCTTAGTTTATATGACAGCAAGGATAACTAATTTAATCAAGAAAATTTTGGTAGTATAACAGCAAAGAAATTGGTGCAAGTTACAATAGCAGAATTCTCGTCGAAAAATTTCAGTGGTTTGCGATAGAAATTTGCAACAACACAAGAATGTTTTTAGAGATGAATTACTTAATGGATCAATCTTAGATAGAAGCCAAGATGATCTATGAAGTGTATAAGAAATTTCGTTCAAAAAGGATTGCAAATAGATCGTTTAAGAAATTACTCAGTGGGCTGCGATCGATGCATATCACAGCCTACCATTCACCATATCTTTGCCTCTACAGTGCAGAACTCTTTCTCGTCGGACTCACTTCCCCACCGGACTCCCCTCTCCGTCTGCTATATGGCAGCAATGTACGGTGTGTGATGCCTTCGCTGCTACCCCATCCGTTGTCGTGTCCACACTCGACGTCGCCATCAGGTACGACCACGACAATGAGGGCTTGTTTGTTGGTGATGCCGATTGCTCACCCTCAACAGTGGATCCCTCTTCAACCCATGCCCGCTCCTTCCCGCTTCTCCTCCTTACGGCCTTCTTCTTCACCGGTGCTGCCTACACCGGCCCTAGGCTAGGGTTGTCCTTCGCCGTCCTCGCAACTACCACGGTGGCAGCATCATCTTCATCAGGCTGTGATCTGCATCAATTGCAGCTCACTGCCTCGCTGTCAACCATCGATCCTCAGCTCCTGCTAAGAGCTAAACGCATTCACCAAATGCAGAAATCGTCTCAGCAATCCACTTGATCATTGTAAATTTCTCCACTTGATCGCTGTAGATTTCTCCACTTGATCGCTGCAGATTTCTCCACTTGATCGTTGTAGATTTCTCCACTTAATCACTATAAATTTCTCCATCTAATCGTTGCAGCTTCGTCCTCCAGCATCGCTACAGCTTCCCCCTCTAGCCTCTTCCTCTACCGTAGCAGCTGCAATAGCAGTAGCAGCCATAGCAGTAGCAGCAGCCACAACAACAGCAGCAGCGATCTGCTCTTGCTCTTCTCACAATTCTCCTCCCTCCCTCCTCCTTTTTTATAAAGATCACTCTTAAGTAAAAATAAAAAAAAAAGAAAAAAAAATGTCTGAGATGTCTTCCTTATCTTCTTCTGATATTCCAATTACTATTCATGTAGTGACTCATAGTACTTCTCCTATAAGGCTTATCTCCACCAATGCTGCCACGCTGATCTCTTTCAAGTTATCAAAGGGTAGCAACTATGCATCTTGGTAGACTCAATTTTTTAATCTCTTATTTGGATATGACTTGCTCAGCTATGTTATGTTGACGACTCCTTCAGTTGTTTGCCAGCCATGATTAACATCCTCGGAGAACCCAGTCCAGTACCAAATCCGGCTCACAAATTATGGTTGTGTCAAGATCGTTTCATCTTCCAAGCTATTTAAGTCTCAATTACTGGATTCGTTGCTCCATTGATATCCTCATGTGGGACTACTGCCGAAGCGTGGTCTAAACTACAAATTACCTTGGCGAATCATTCGCGTACTCGCAAGCTCAGTCTTCTGTCCAAACTAATGGTGACAAAACAAGAGGGAAGTACTATCACTAGTTATCTACAAAATATCAAAGTTATCATCGATTATTTAGCTTTGATAGGTAATTCCCTATGTGATAAAGAGATCATTATCCATACTCTTAATGGTCTCAAAGACGATTATAAGGAGTTGGTAGCTGCAATTCGGGTATGCGACACACCAGTATCATTTGAAGAACTCTGTGATAATTTGACTGATTATGAGACGTATTTGAAGCATGAGGACAAGCTGTCCGAACTGACTATTATAGCTTAAGTCAGTCACAAGTCTAAGAGGAAGAGCACTCAGTACCCTCCGAACATCTCCAAAGGTTTGGCCAATACACATCTTAATCCTATGGATTCCATGCAAGACCCCTCTTATCCTCCTAATCATAACTTCTCGTAAAGTGACAATTCCAATAATCGTTTGTCTTGGCATCCTACCCCACCAAGCCACTAAAGACGGGTTGTTTGCTACCTATGTGATAAAATCAGACACTTCGCTAAAGTTTATCGGTCTCGACCTCGCCTCCCTGCTCTACCCCACTGGCCTCAAACAAATCTCCTAACTACTCCGATGACTAGCCAGCCTAATTATATTGTTGACTCTGGTGCCTCCCATCACATCACCACTAATCTTCAGAATTTGTCTCTTCACAACACCTATGGTAGTGATGAAGATATCATCATCGGTGATGGTAAAGGACTTCCTATAACTCATATTGGTTCCACAACGCTTACTTCTGATATTACCACATTTACACTCGATGATGTTTTATGCGCCCCTCATATTAAACGTAACCTCATTTCTGTTTCTCAATTTTGTAAATATAACAATACTTCAATTGAATTCTTTCATGATTCTTTTCTTGTTAAGGACTTGAGCACGGGGGCATCCTTAGTCCAGGGCCCGAATAAAGGTAACATTTATGAATGGCTGTCAGCTCCACAAATAACCCAGCCCACTGTTCATTCTTCCGTTGCGGCTCCAATTGATGTGTGACATTATCGTCTTGGTCATCTCTTGTCCCTTATTCAGCAAAAATTACTTTCTCGTTGCTCTCTTCCTATTTTTAAATCGCATAGTTCTATAATGCATTATGATGCATGTCTTAGTAATAAAAGTCATCGACAACCCTTTGGCTCATCTTCTATTTCCTCCTCTAAACCATTTGAAATTATTTATACAGATGTTTGGGGCCTTGCCCCAATCCTGTCTTTTGATAAATTCAGATTTTATGTCATTTTTGTAGATCACTTCACTTAGTACACATGGTTATATCATCTTCACCATAAATCTAACGTTTCGACCATCTTTCTCACTTTTCGAAAGTTGAGGAGTGTGCGGGGGAGACTTGAGGTGTTGGATACCACAAGTTGAGAAATAGGACGCCAGGGCTTGATATTCACCACCACCATCAGAGTAAATCATTTTGATTATAGACTGAAAGTGGTTTTCGACCAACTTTCAAAAAGTGGAAAAGATGGTCGAAACGCCATATTTATGGTGAAGATGATATAACCATGTGTACTTAATGAAGTGATCTACAAAAATGACATAAAATCTAAATTTATTAAAAGATAGGATTGGGGCAAGGCACCAAACATCTGTATAAATAATTTCAAATGGTTTAGAGGAGGAAATGAAAGATGAGCCAAAGGGCCGTCGTTGACTTTTATTACTAAGACATGCATAATAATGCGTTATAGAACTATACGATTTAAAAATAGGAAGAGAGTAACGAGAAAGTAATTTCCGCTGAATAAGGGAGGAGGGATGACCAAGACGATGATGCCACATATCAACTGGTGCTGCAACAAAAGAATGAACAATGGGCTAGGTTATTTGTGGAGTTGATAGTCATTCGTAAATGTTACGTCTATTCGGGCGTTGGACCAAGGATGCCCTCGTGCTCAAGTCCTTAACAGGAAAGGAATCATGAAAGAATTCAATTGAAGTATTGTTATGTTTGCAAAATTGAGAAACAGAAATGAGATTGTGTTTAATATGAGGGGCGCATAAAATATTATTGATTGTAAATGTGGTAGTATCTGAAGTAAGTGTTGTGGAACTAGAATAAGTTAT
Organism: Musa acuminata AAA Group; assembly: GCF_036884655.1. NCBI lineage: Eukaryota > Viridiplantae > Streptophyta > Magnoliopsida > Zingiberales > Musaceae > Musa > Musa acuminata. The sequence continues at coordinate 14,126,736 of NC_088328.1, read as the reverse complement.
AGGAAGTCCTTTACCATCACCGATGATGATATCTTCATCACCTCCATAGGTGTTGTGACGAGACAAATTCTGAAGATCAGCGGTGATGTAATGGGAGACGCTAGAGTCGACAATCCAATTGGGCTGGCTAATCGTCGGAGTAGTTAGGAGATTTGCTTGAGGCTAGTGGGACGAACCAGGGAGGTGGGGTCGAGACCGACAAACTTTAGCGGAGTGTCAGATTTTATCACACAATTGGCAAACGACCCGTTTTTGGTGGCTTGGTGGGGCAGGATGCCAAGACAGGCGATTATTGAAGTTGCTACTTTACGAGAAGTTATGATTAGGAGGATAAGGGGGGCTTCGCATGGAATCCATAGGATCAAGATGTGTATTGGCCAAACCTTTGGAGATGTTCGGAGGGTACTGAGTGCCCTTCCTCTTAGACTTGTGACTGACTTGAGGTATGATAGTTGGTCCGGGCAGCTTGTCCTCACGCTTCAAATACATCTCATAATCAATCAACTTGTCATAGAGTTCTTCAAATGATACTAGCATGTCGCGTGCCCGAATTGCAGCTACCAACTCCTTGTAATCATCTCCGAGACCATTAAGGGTATGGATGATGATCTCTTCATCACATAGGGACCTATCAAAGTCAAATCATCGATGATAACTTTGATATTTTGTAGGTAATCAATGATAGTACTTCCCTCTTGTTTTATCACAATTAGCTTAGATAGAAGACTGAGCTTGTGAGTATGTGAATGATTCGCCAAGGTAGTTTACAGTTTAGACCACGCTTCGACAACAGTCCCATATGAGGATATTAATGGAGCGACGAATCCAACAACTAAGGCTTGAATAGCTTGGAGGATGAGACGATCTTGATGCAACCATAATTTTTTAGCCGGATTTGGTACTGGACTGGGTTCTCTGGGGATGTTGATCATGGCTGGCGGACAACTAAAGGAGCCGTCAACCTAGCCGAGCAAGTCGTATCCAAATAAGAGATTAGAAAGTTGAGCCCACCAAGATGCATAGTTGCCACCCTTTGATAACTTTAAAGGGATTAGCGTGATAGCATTAATGGAGATAAGTCCTATAGGAGAAGTATTATGAATCTTTACAGAAATAGTAACTGGAAAATCAGAAGAAGATAAGGAAGACATCTGAGACTTTTTTTTTTTTTTTGTGCTATTGTTGTTGTTGTAGTTTCTTTTTTATTTTTTCTTTTGTGCTGAAGAGTGATCTTTACAGAAAAAGAGGAGGGAGGGAGGAGGCTTGTGAGAAGAGCAAGAGTGAATCACTATTACTACTGTTGTTGTTGTTGTTGCGACTACTACGGTAGAAGGAAGAGGCTGGAGGGGGAAGCTGCAACAATAAGGAAGCTACAGCGATACTAGAGGAGAAATCTGCAGTGATCAGGTCAGAGGTAAGGATGTGGTGAATGGTAGACTTCGATGGCCGCGGAGCCTCGCTCGTCTCATTGCTCTGATACCATGTTGAAAGAGGATAGAAAATATAAAGTATGGAAGAAGCTTGTTTTTATTGAAGCTGTTCTCTCCCTATTTATATAGGTTAAGAGGGAGGATTTCCCTCAATAGAGTAGAGAGATTTCCTCGTACAGTTAGAAAAATCTCATCTGCTATCAAAAAGGAGGTGATCGATCGTGTCTAAGAAATCTTGGACTTGACCAAGAAGGCATAGATAAATGAATCTCTAAAAAAATGAACTTGTTGGTCCAGCATCGGTGCATTCGTTTTATAAGTTACTGAAGCTTCGGTTGACTTAAAAGCTGAGCAAGATCTGAAGCTACGTCACAAGAGCAACATGTTTCACACCATGAACAGCTAGTGTGCTAAATGTGCTAAACAAGGAAAAGCCGGTCAACAAATCAAGAAATCATCGAGCAACTAACCAGAAGATTGGTAAAATGGTCGGGTTTCCTCACGAAGATGAGCTTTGTCTTATGCTAAGAAACTCCAAGTCCGTTTTCATTCTCAATCTTTCTCTATTGTGGCCTAATATAATCACATTCGTCCTGTATATTATGTTTTCAATTTACATATATGTTTTGATTTCTCATTTGTACCATTCCTATGTTTAATTCTGCAAGAGTATGAATAAAAGCAACACCGAGCGAAACAGGATTAAAACTCGAGACTCTTATTAACGCACTTTACATGATCCTGTTTCCAAATTATGAAATCCAATCCAGTTAGTTGACCTTAGAAAAAGATTGTTTTAATACGCTTTCTCAACAATATATTTTATATTTCGTGTAACTAAAGTTTACAGCACATCTTACACATATTACATCAACATTATATTTACCATCAAAACAATCGAATCAGTTGCCAAACATAGATTTGAAACATGGCATTTCTAAGACAAGCTGTTTCGTCCGTACAAGACAAGTGCAGTACAAATTATGACTACGACGATGTAACACATTCAGCCCCTCCAGTTGTTATCGTAGTCTCTGCCTCCGCATAGTCGTCGGTCTCCTCCTCGCTCACCACCATAGATCATGCCCATATCTGTACTTGGAAATCTCGACACATCTTTTTCGTCACTGTTATCGATACAGCCTTCTCTCTTTTATTATTATTTTTTTCGGGTCGTGAACGGAAATCTAGAATAATAGCAAGAAAGTCACAATCAAGCATAGCTATACCGACCTTCACGGGCACATTATCGCGGATCTAAGGATTATCTCATATGGTTAAATCATTTTAGTCTTTCGATCCTTAAGTTTAAAATATTTATATTAAAAATTTATAATTATAAAAGTAAAATATTTATTTTTATTTATCCCAATAATATCGATTTTATTGATGGAAGATACAATATATGATATCATGCATATAAATAGTGGCGTACTGCTCTACCTCACTTACCTCCTCTTAGTCTTCCCTTCTCGTCGTCACAATGTAGATGCTTCACTTTCATCCTCTTCCCCCTCTGATATCGACGCATATATAAAGTGATGCTAGAGGAGGTAGAGTAATGTGGCATTGACGTAGATGCCTCATCGCTTTGTCTCATCTCCCTCCTCATCGTCGAGGTTCGGATTGACATCAACAAAGTTGACCATCACATTATTATCACTGACCACCACAACAGTCACTTACGGTACTATCGTCTGTCATAATTATTGAAATTACCTTTATATTCATTATTTTCGTGTCATTCATATATGTGTTGTCATGTGATATATCTTTCATCGATAAAATCGATGATATCAAGATAAATAAAATTAAATATTTTATTTTCATAACTATAGAGATTTCAATATAAATTTTTTTAAGTCTAAGGATTAAAATACTAAAAAAATCTAACTATAAAGAATAATATATTATTAGCTTAAACTAATCACACCATGAAAGATCGATCTTCTTAGTCATCTATCAATCTACTTAAACTCGTAGTATGATATAGGCGTATAAAATTTGATGTATATTTCTTATGAAGATGCTGATGGGTTAAGCATCGAACAGTCGGCTAGTCATCCTCGGTATTTCCTTAAACCTAAATGCCTGAACACTACACCACAAGTGTATGAGATAGATAGAGACTGGCATTAAGATTCCTTTGCCTCTGCTTATATTGACAAGACATATTTCTGTACCGAAGTACAAAAATGTTCACGACACATATAACTAAGAACTAAAATACCAAGTTGCCGTTTTGGATTTCTCCAAGCATTCTAAGCAGGAGTAGCAAGAGAATTCATTCGCACTTTATTCCTTATTCCACCAGTTGCCTAAATTACTAATGAAATAGCGGCTCTGCAAAGCTTCATTCCCTATCCCAGAAGTCCGAGTAGTGAAGTTAGTTCATAAGCTGAGAATTCTGAGGTAAATGTGAGAGAGAGCCTATTCTATAGTGAATGATGCCATAATTTTGTTCTTACCATGGTAATCTAATCTATTTATGCAGGAAGTTTTATACGTTAAGGTACTACTTATGTTCATAGTCATATATATGCTTGCTTTCTTTTCCCACAAATTGCAATGTGCAACTTTCAATTGGGATTTTGTTTTTCAAAAAAGGAAAATTTCTAAAATTCTTTACAGATACATGATTATTAATATTAAAAATAATCATCGATCCATGTCATGAAGTCGAGCCAATCTAGTCAACTTTTTGAATTCTATCGAGTCTCAAGAACCAGTTCCTTAAAGGAGTTAGATATCTCTTGAGAAAATTTCCTTGAGACAACTCTCTTATGTCATGAGTATTATTTGCGGTCACACCAACATACAAGTTAATTCGAGGTCGGAAAGAAAAGTTTTGAAGTCATGAATCTTATTGGAGAGCCTCTTATTTATAAAATAGTAAAGAAATTATTTGCTAAATAAGAATATTTTGAAAAATATTCTTTTCTTCAACTCATTCAAGATCATTTAAAAAGTTTTAAATAAATTATTTTTTAAGTACTTAATCATATGTAATACGATTGATAATAAGGTTGGTGAGAACTTGAAGTAAAGTGTTTTTTTTTTGCGATTGTCATAATGTTTTCGGTTCACTAACAAGAAAAACATTGTAATTTTGTTCAAACATTGTAATCTTGTTCATAATTGTCTGATTTAACACAGAAACACTTTGGTTAATTCGGTCGAGTTGACTTTTGGCAAAAACCTAAGATTATATCATTTCAAAAAGATAGACATTTTAGGCCGTTTAATAATAGGAGCAGGGTCATGAAAAACCCAAAGCTTGAGACTTTTTAGAGAACCTTTTATTAAAATCACATGTCCCTTCTTTCTCCCTCAAATTAATATGAGTCCATTTTATATGTCCCTTCTTTCTCCCTCAAATTTTATATGCCAGTACATAATTAGTAATTTGTTACGAAGGATCACATGACCCGAGTCTAGTTGTGGCACAAATCCAAAAAATAAATAAGTGTTGATATTAATGTGTTGTACGTGGGTGTCTTTAAATTCTATAAAATACTTGGATATTTTAGAAAATAAAATAAATGGTTAAGGTTCTAGGGTTATGCAGAAAACTAATGTGATTATAATTTGAGATTGAATGAGTAGAATACAACAGAAAGAAAATCTTTCAATAATCCTTGGTGACTGAAATTAAAAGAAAAAAAAAAAAAAGGCAAGTGGTGGTAACTCAAATCTCAACCTAAACATGTAAGCGAGGGGGGGGGGCGGGGGTGGGGGGTGCTAATACGTTTAACTTTAAAATATATGTAAGAGTAGTAAGCAAATAAACGATGGTTTGGTCGTCTCGACCTATGTCCACTCCCGATTCCTCTCCATCCGAGGCCATCAGTTTTCACTACCGATCTTTTTTTTAATGAACAAAGATTAACTATGTCATCAGTGACTTAAAGACATGATATGCTTGGTCGAGTCCCTCAAGAGCATATCATTGAATCAGACTCATCTTGTAACGATGGTGATGACTTAACTGAACATCATGGTTGGTCAAGCCCCTTGAGGCCATGGTGGCTCGGAGGCCAAACAAGATACAAATCATAAGGAGTTGTAATCGACAAGAGTTGCCTACCTTTTAGGCTTCGTGTGATTGGTCGAGTCCCTTGAGGTTACACTAAGACATTGATTGGATCCCGATCCCCATTAGAAGTCTGCTAGAGATTTTTATTTCTCATGCTGAGGGTGTCGTGTGACTCGCTAGAAAAATTATGGGAGCACGTCAAGATAGAAGTCCATATCTTGATTGCTTATTTTTATGCAAAATCTATGTTATTTATTTATGTTATATCTCTTGTTTGTTAGAAATATATCATTTTTAAATCCCTTAGATGATATACTTAATGTCAACCATCTCACTGGTCCAAATTATATAAATTAGCTCCGTAACTTGAGAATCGTTCTCATGGTGGAGAAGATCATATACGTCCTTGATATAGTGATGCCTACGACCGAGAAAGGTGCGAGCGAGGATGAGATCGTTCACTATATGAAGTATATAAATGACTCTACTCTTACTCAATATTATATATTAGGCTCCATGACTCCTGAATTATAGAGACGACATGAAAAGATGGATGTCAAATCCATTCTCATACATGTCTGTAAACTATTTGAGGAATAAGGAAGGACTCAGCGATATGAGATATCCAAGAGTCTCTTTTGCGCTAGAATGACTGAGGGGACACCGGTTCAGAACCATGTCCTAAAGATAATTAAGTGAATAGAGAAACTCACAGGTCTGGGAATGGTCCTAGAGGGTAACCTGTGTTTGGATCTTGTGCTTCAGGCCCTACCAGATTTCTTTTTTTAGTTCATAATGAATTTTAATATAAACAAGCTTGAGGTAACTCTCCTTGAGTTCCTCAACATATTGAGGGAGGTAGAGAATACTATCAAGAAAGAGAAGTCAATTCTCTATACTAATGAGACCAGAAAGAAAAGGAAGACAAAAAAGTCTCTCAAGAAGGGTAAGGACAAGGGCAAATCAGGTAAAGCAAATATTACTAAGAAGGACCCGACGAAGGATAAAGGCCAGTGCTTCCACTAGGGCAAAGATGAGCACTAGAAGAGGAACTACAAAGAGTACCTTACAGAGAAGGCAAAACAGAAGCTTGAAGAAGCTTTAGGTACATTCATGATCAGTCTCCAATTGTCAAATTTTGATGATAGTGCATGGGTATTGGATACCGGTACTGCTTATCACATCTGTCATTCGTTGCAGATTTTGACAAAACCTCAAAGATTGATGATAGGTGAGATAAATCTTAAGATGAGTAATGGAGCAAGAGTTACTATAGTTGTTGTAAGCGAGGTCACTTTACATGTGCTTGGTGGAGCTATTATTGCATTAGAATTATTGCATTAGATGAATGTTATTTTATTTCCTCTATTATCAAAAATATTATTTTCATTTTAGGTTTGACATTGAATAGTTATAAAGTAGTTTTTGAGAATAATAGTTGTTTAATTATTAAGGATGATAAGATCATCACTAGAGGGATACTGCATAATGGTTTGTTTATGCTAGACACTGCTCCACATATTATGAATGTAAGTGTGTCTAAGAGGAAACGAGATGAGGTGAATAGTGCCTACTTATGACATTGTAGGCAAGGTCATATCCATGAGGGGATGATTTGAAAGTTGTTGAAGGATGGATATGAGTCATATCCATTCGACTATGAGTCATATGTAATTGTGAGCCTTGCCTTCGTGGAAAACTGACCAACTCTTCATTTGGTGAAATTGAGGAGAGAGTCACTGAGTTACTAGAACTCATACCCCTGAATTCTTAATAGAGAAAACAACCTTTGAGAAGTTAGAGATTGAGATAAAGCCTTAGTAAAGTCTTTAGCAAGTCTTGTTTTCAATAGCTTAAGTATTCACCTTCCTCTTTCTCTTTGAAAATCTATAAGAGTGTGAACCACTTGTAAAAGGTTGTAAGAGGGGTATTTGTCCTTCCCATTTAAAGTGATTTACTAGTGGAAGTTGGGATCCTCATCGAAGAAGGCTTTGCAAGTGGATGTAGGTCATTTTGACCGAACAACTTTAAATTGGTGTGTTCCTTGAATGTGTGAGTGTTTACCTTTCTTAAATCGTTATTTACATAGCAACAAGCTTTTGGTTTTTATCTTCTCATTTTACTCGAGCTACTTTCACCAAGTCATTCATTGTCGAATCGAAATATCTACGCATTTACAAAATCATTTTCAAACTTACGAGTTTTAATTCGCTGCACTAATTCACCCCCCCCTCTTAGTGCCGCTCCGATCCTAACAATTGGTATCAGAGCCACGATTTTCTACTTTGGTTTAATACCCAAATAGAAATGACTCTTTTCGGCCTTCAAGAGGGTTACTCTCTCATTCGTCCTCCTTTTTAAAATGGGATGGACTATACTTATTGGAAAACTTGAATGAGAGTTTTTTTACTTTCTTTGGATTTGAATTTATGGCACATAGTCAAAAATGGATTTGAAAAGTCTTCTCTTCTAATGAACCATTGGAATAATTTGGAGAAGAAGATGTTTTCTCTAAATGCAAAGGCTATGAATGCCTTATATTATGCACTCGACAAAAATGAATTTAATTGCATTTCGAATTGTGATTTGGCTTTTGATATTTAGAGAACTCTTGAGGTCACTCATGAAGGCACTAGCCGAGTGAAAGAGTCCAAAATCAACATTCTTGTGCATTCTTACGAACTTTTCTGGATGAAACCAAGTGAGTCCATCGGAGACATGTACACCCGTTTCACGGATGTCATCAATAGACTCAAAGCTCTTGGTAAAGATTTTTCTAACTTTGAATTAGTAACTAAAATTCTAAGATCCCTTCCAAAGAGTTGGGATCCAAAAGTTACGACCATTCAAGAGGCCAAGGATCTTAAAACATTTCCACTCGAAGAACAAATTGGATCTCTAATGACCTACGAAATGAACTATGTGACAAAAAGGGAACTCGAGAACAACCTTCCAAAGGACAGGAAGGATTTGGGACATAGAACACATGAAGACCACTCGAGCATAAGCTCAAGTGATGGTGAACTTAAACTACAAATGAAACAAAAATTAAAAAGCAAAAAGAATGAAACTACTTGCTTTGAACATAAGAAGAACAAAAATTGGGATGAATTGAGCTCTTCCGAAGACGAGGAGAAAATCAAGAAAAGCAAGGTGTCAAACTACGTCTTAACGGCTTTCAATGATGAGGTAATCGAAACCTCCTTAATTTATTTTGAAATTACTTGATGTTTTCCGTGATGTATTTTTTTTCGAATAATTATTTTTCTTAAAAATTACATATTTTATGTTTATAAAATAAAACATTAGATTTAAATCTAATGATCATATGCATGTTTTTCTTAAGAAGAAAAAATGTGTATCTTGATGATTTTCGATTTTGATTGAAACCATGCTTGATGTCTTAATGAAAATATTAAGAAATTTAATATCATGCTTAATGATGATCCATGGCTTTTGTATGGAAAACTAAGCATAAAAAGATAGATTAATCTAAAAAGAAAAATTCATGACAATAACAAATAATAAAATTATTTTGGTTAAAAATACCTTATACTTAATGAAACCATGATTGATGAATATGCTTTATGTTTAATGATTTCTTTGCCTTGTATGTCCTATCATGATAAATATTTTGAAAATAAATGAAATCATGTTTGATTTGAAGTAATGCAGAATGATCATGCTTAATGAGTTTTCTTTCGAAATGATGCATAATGATTTTTATGATTTATGGATTATCGATTTTTACGATATTAAAAGTGGTTTTTTCAGTTTAAAAAAAAATTGACATATATTTTGATTTGACATAAATGAAATAGGGATGCTTATATGAAATAGTATAAGTGTCATGCTTGACGATTGTATACTTAATAATGCTTGATGTTGTAATGAAAATATTGAAGTTTTGATACTATGATTGATAACTTTATGCATGATATTTTAAAGTAATACATAATGATTTTTATAATTTATTGGTCTTGATGGTTTTATGATGAAATTCATTTTTTGATCCTAAACGTTGATGCATGTTTGAAAAGCATGTTAACATGAAATCAATCACTTAAAATGAAACACTTCAAAAAAAAGGGGAAAATCTATTATCAATGAAATCATGAATCTACTTATGTTATGAATTTTGTGAACCATAAAAATGATTTTGATAATTTGAATTTGAAATGAGTTTTATCAAAATCATATCTTGATTTTTTGGAATAATATGAGATTTCCTTTAATGATCATTTTGATTATTTAAAAGGAGATTTGTCGAAATGATTCATGGAATTTTGGGTTCATGACTTGATCCTTCATTTGTTTATGAGATTGTTGAAATTTTTGTACCTTTGAATTCTTCCCTTCTCCTTTCGATTTTTGAATTCATGCATGTTATATGTTGAAGATTTGAAACCATGTTTTGATATCATACATACCCAAGAAATATTGATTTGACAAATTGAATGATTTAAAAATGAATGATGGTTTTTCTCTTGAATGTAACTTATGATATTCTTTATGAATCATCATCTTGATTTCTCGATATTCGATACATGAAATTTTATTGTGAATCAAGATCTTGTTCTTTGAACTCCCATATTTCTTCTTATTGTTTACTAAAGAAGAAAATTTTCGAAATGAATCATGATTTTTTTTTAGAATTATAATTTTTATGATTCATAAAGAATTGAGAGATTAAAAAATCTATCTATGTTTTTCTTTTTATGAATCTCTTGAAAATGATTTTGATTTGACGATTTGAATTTGAATAAGACTTATCTTGATTTTTTGAAATTTATAACTTAAGACTTCTTATGCAAGAATCAAGGTACTATAACATTTGATCTCCTATATTTCTTTTTGACATTTATAAAAAGAAAGGAGATCTGTCGAAATAAATCATGTCTTTTGGTATTCAAATGGTCTTATCTTTGATGATATGATTTCTTTGTATCTGTGATACAAATGCCTTGATATGATTGAATCACTGTTATAAAAGAAAAAGGAAATTGTTAGCTTGCTAATTGCAAAAATATATGCTAGCTTGAATGATAAAACATGAGATTGTCTATAGTGAAAATTTATTGTTATCATGATGTGTAGATTGAAATAATGATTAGAATATTGATGTAATTATAAATGATGATTTGGTATCATGCATAAAATACTCTTGATATTATTTTGATGCATACAAATGAAAAGTTATGGACATGCATGGTAGGATATAATTTGACAAAATTGATACCATCATGATATGAAACATTTATGATTTATAATGATGCATTGAATACTTATGCTTTTTAATTATGATGTGATGTATTACATACGATACGATGTGAATCATGATTTAAAATACTATGAATTGTTGCTAAAATGATGTATCATAAATGTTGATAAATAGTTAAAAATTTTAGTATCATGTATGATATGCTCATAATGTTGATTGATTTATTCAATATCATGCATGAATGAAATATAAGGTTTTTGAAATAGTGCATGTTTTAATTTGAAAATATAATGATGCACAAATAAGATTGATACTTACCTTATCATAATTGATGTAAAGGGTATTTCCTTCTTTTTGACAATGACAAAGGGGGAGATAGCTAGCTTGCACAAGACAAGAGAAGCAAAAAATTACAAACGTACACATCGCAAAAAGGGGCAAAACTTATTAGCTTGCTCATCTCAAAAGCAAGAAATTCTATCTTGTAATCTCAAGCAAATGTGCTATCTTGCCTATCTTAAGAAGCAAAACTTACAACTTGCACATTGCAATAGGAAGCAAGAATCATGAGCTTACATAAGAAAGCTATCTTGTATTTGCTTTTGAAATTTTTGCTAGCTTGTATGTAGTAAAACTTGCATATCGTAAAAATTGCTAGCTTGTAGTCTAAAGAGAAGCAAACAGTTACTATCTAAAGATGCTAAACATATTAAACTTGTACTTTGCAATGGAAGCAAAATTACAAACTCAAACATTGCAAAGGAAGCAAAATTTGATAGCTTGCAACTTGTATATTTCAAGAAGCAAGAGTTGCTTTTTGAACATCTCAAAACTGTTAGCTTGCATGTTCTAAAATGTTGTAAAATATTGTGAAGTAGGACTTGCTATCTTACTATCTTGCATATCTAAAACTTGATAGCTTGCACTTGCTAAATTTTTGCTAGCTTGCATGATGTAGCATTTGTTAAATTTTCAAGCTTACAAATTGCATGATGATAAGTTGAATTCTAATGTGATAATATCAAAATACTTGATATTATATTTTTCATGCAATAAGTTGAATTCATATCTCTCAAACACATAGAAAGTGACACTTCTCCTTTTTGTTGATGACAAAGGGGGAGAAGTATGATCATGTTATGCATGATGACGTGTTGCAAATATTCATGATGAATATTTGCAATGACTTGAATTCGGCTTTAATTCAAGATTCTATTAATATGACATATTGATAGGGGGAGTTTGTTAAACTTCAGGAGTTAAGGTTAACTCTGTCATCAAGTGGTTGTCATCATCAAAAAGGGGAAGATTATTGAATCTTGTATTTTGATGATGAAACCACTTGATATGTGTTTATGATTTAATCTGCGTTTTGATTGATGCAGGATACTTCGATCAGGATGAGACAATTAAAGCATGAAAATCATGTTACGCCGGAGGAACATGTCAGAAGATTGGATGTCGGGCCGGTGGATCGGTCGACGTATCGATAGAAGGCTTTCGGGCCATGGATTTGGGCATCGGGCAAAAAAGAGCGGGTATTGCCCAAGGATATCGGAGTTGCAGAGTCAACTGGTCGATTGGGCAATAGGCCGCAAGAGAGGATGATGCGCCGAAGAATCGGATGAAGCGTCGAGGGACCAATGACATGCCGAACAACTTGATTGCTTAGGAGTAATTATCTAGATCGAAGTTTTGCTTTACTTGTGTAGGATTAACTGCGATAGCTTGAAGACATAAAGCAAGTCTACCGGAGTCAAGTTCGATGGGTGTTCGAGAGTCCATCGACAGTCCGAAGATTCGTCGGAAGTGCTGCCAGAACCAACCGAGAAGAAATCGAGGACTTGCCAAAGTTTTCGGAAGTTTTCCGGAGAGATCGTCGAAGGTTCGCGTAGATCACCAAGAAGGTTCGGCTACTTGCCAAAGACTCGCTAAACTCGCCACAAGACTATGAGCCTACTGGGAGTCCGCCAGAAGAAATCTGAGGGTGTATCGGAAGTCCGCCGGAACTTCGCCAAAAAGCTCACCGGAAGGAAACTCGATGTTCTCGGTTAAAAACTTACTTAGGACTATGTCTTAATTTCATAGTTTGTATGTAATTAGGGTTAGGATTAAGGATTAACCTTATAACCCGGTTAGGGGCTAATTGGGCCCAAGTTCGGACTGGTTTGGGCCAAGTTTGGAGCCCAACCAATGAGCTGAAATAGTCTAGGCGATGGCACCACAGACTGGGCGGTGGCACCGCCCAAAACCCGAGAGTTCCGGCGGTGGCACCGCCAGCAAATTGTTGGATTGGGCGGTGGCACCGCCCAACACCCGAGAGGTCAGACGGTGGCACCACTGGATTGGGCGGTGGCACCGCCAGTACATTGTCAGTGTCAGACACTAACAAGCGGTGACACCGCCAGCACCGAGAAACCCAAAAGAGATTCAAATTTGGAGCCCAAATTTGAATCCTCTTGGGGCCTATAAATACCCCTCAATTCTTAGTAGAGAAAATAACCTTTGAGAAGTTAGAGATTAAGATAAAGCCTTAGCAAAGTCTTTAGCAAGTCTTATTTTCAATAGCTTAAGTGTTCACCTCCCTCTTTCTCTTTGAAAATATGTAAGAGTGTGAACCACTTGTAAAAGGTTGTAAGAGGGGTATTTTTCCTTCTCCTTCAAAGTGATTTGCTAGTGGAAGTTAGGAGCTTCATCGAAGAAGGCTTCGCAAGTGGATGTAGGTCATTTTGACTGAACCACTTTAAATTGGTGTGTTCCTTGAATGTGTGAGTGTTTACCTCTCTTAAACCGTTATTTACATAGCAGCAAGCTTTCGGTTTTTATCTTCTCACTTTACTCGAGCTACTTTCACCAAGTTATTCATTGTCAAATCAAAATCTCTATGCATTTACGAAATCGTTTTCAAACTTACGAGTTTTAATCCGCTGCACTAATTCACACCCCCCCCCCCTCCTCTTAATGTCGCTCCGATCCTAACAAGTTCGTCCCATTGATAGAAAAGACCTCTTTAAAGCCGAAAAGAGTCATTTCTCTTAGGTGTTAAACTAAATGAAAAAGAACGTGGCTCTGATACCAACCGTTAGGAACGAGTCAACACTAAGAGAGGGGGGGGGGGGGTGAATTAGTGTAGTAGTAAAATCATCAGGTTAAAAATTATTCGTACGATAAAAACTAAACTCAGAAGATAACTTGAAATCTCATTCGTATATGTAGTGAAAGCAGTAGGCAAGTAAAGATTCAGTTTGTAGTAAACGTAAATTTCTTAAAAGGAAATGCAAACCAATTTTATAGTGGTTCGGTCATCGTGACTTATATCCACTCCCGATTCCTCTTCCGTCGAGGCCACCAACATCCACTAACGGTCTTCCTTCAATGGGCAAAGATCAACTACCCTTTTACACCCCTCTTCTCATTTTCACAGGTTTAGGAGTCAACCTTTTACAACCCTCTTTTACAAGGTATCGCTTAAATACCTCCCTTAGAACTCTCTCTAAGCTATAGGAGGAGGAAACTCAACTTTCTAATATGGTTTATAATAGAGTTTTGCTCAATCTTTCTTGCTACTCCATGTAAGAATAGCTGGGGTATTTATAGACCCCAAATGGCTTCAAAACATGGAGCCAAAATTTAAATCCCTGAGATTTCAGGGTACGAGCAGTACCATCGCTTGCACCCTGACACTAGGCGGTATCACCGCTCAGTCTAACATTACTATCACTTGGGAGACTATGTCTAGGCGGTATCATCACCTGACATAGTCTCGATGACTGTACCACGATGCTGCCACTTGTTGGGTCACTATTTGGGCCTTTTACTTAGCCCCACACAGCCCAAACTTGGGCCCAATTGGCCCTTAATTGAGTTGGTCTAATTACATTATAAACTGACTCAAATAGACTCTAAACTAACTCTAGATATAATCGATTACAAGTGAATCATTTGTTGTCCGACATGTCATTAGTTCTTCCGACGCTTCGTCCGATCCTTCGGCGCATTGTCCTCTCCTTTGGTGTATTGCCCAATCAGCATGTTGTCTTCTCGCAACATCTGATCTCCTTGGCGCAATGTTTGATCTTCTTGGTCCGATGCCTGAATTCATGGACCAAAGCCTTTTGCCGACACATAGACCGATCATCTGACTCGACGTCCAATCTTCTAACATGTTTGCTCCGGCCCAACGTCTGATTCCTCCTGCTTTAATCAATTTGCCTTTTCTGATCGAAGCTAGTCCTGCATCACTCAAACACACATTAGATAAATACTTATTAATTGGTTACATCATCAAAATCCGAGATTCAACAGATGACATGTGTGACATGACACACACTCTTTTTAATTATTATTATTATTATTATATTTTCTTACTTTATATTGCTTGTTGCATATATATATTGTGATGTCCATGGATCTATGTAACAGAAATCAGATCGTGATGAGATCATGATAATGAGACCAATTGGCCTTTAAACACATACCCTAAATAATCCTAGTCATAAGTTACTTAAGAGTGGCATCGAGATAACCAGATAGATTGGTATATTGTATACCCATCTATATAATGGAGGTAGTTGGTCTCATAGCTACTCATGTGGAGACACTAGGGATACAGTGTAGGTGCTAATTGGAGAATGAGTTCACTAATTGATCCGCTCACGGAATGCTGGATGGTTGATGATGCCTCATTGTTAAACAACGATTCCATTATCCTAGTGGTGTATCTAGTCCTTAGACTAGAGACACTAAGGATGTCTTGTATAAGGCCTCCACTCTTTGATATCAAACTTATGGGTTTGGAAGTTTCAAATCTAGCACATGTGTGTCGATATAGGATCATTTGCTCTTGGTGTCGTGAGAAGAATATCTCATGCGTTCTTGCTTAAACAAATCCCTAGCTAGGGTCATTCAGATTGAGAGAAAAAGAGTTCTCTGGGAGAATCCAATTAGAGTAAGACTCGAGTAGAAACCGTATGGGTCTGACAACACTATGCCCAGTATATGGTCTTTGAGATATTAGATGGATGAGGGATTATAGATACATGGTAACTAAGGACGGATAGGTCCAATGAATTAGATTCCATTGTATCGTTTGGGACTATGACATAGTGGCCTAGTATATTTGTAATCAAGTAAATTATTATAAAGATAATAATTCATTGAGCCAGAAGGAGTTCTAATAGGTATGACTCACGGCCAGCTCAATATTGGGCCTTTTTTGCTATCACCTTCTATTCTCCTCTCCCTTCTCCTCCTTAGCCAATAGGCATGGAGATTTGGGCAACGATTCAAGGAGCATCTTCACAGCCCCTACCGTGTGAATCACCGCTAGAGAGGAGGACACTTGACCTCCTTCATCCTCTCCCATAGATCTGTAGGATTTCAGGGATATACAATCTCCCTAGGTAACACAACTATCTCACACATGGTTTTTAGTTTCATAGGTTTTGTGCACTAATCTTAGCATAATGATGAACACCTTTTTGAAAAATATGAGATTTTTATTTTCTATTCTTCTGCTACGCATGTGATATCACCCCGAAATTTCCCTACAACCGCTAGAGAGGAGAATGCGAGATCTCCTTCATCCATAGACTGTGGTTTATAGATCAGGGATATACGAGTTTCCTTATATGAGAGCATCTAACAAATCTTATGAAAAATTTTTTTTCATAAGTTTTTTGCTCCTAATCGTCGCACACGATTCGATATCAATCTATTTTTGGGAAACCATTTCTTATTGTTTTTTTTACTACACATGTGATGCTCTCCCAAGTTTCCCAACAAGGAGTCCCTAGCCGCCAAGGCTACCCCTATGGCCAAGAGTCCTGGCCACCAGGGCTGCCTCTGGCCAGGTGGCTCACGGCCATGGCAGTTTTGTCCAAGCTAAGAGTAGCCAATGCTACTCTTGGCTAGGGCTGCAAGCAACCCTCAGCCAAATCTGTAGGGTAGCAATCTTTGCTGCCCTCCTTCCTTGTCAAATCTGATGTCCAGAAGTTCTTAGGTGATATAATAGTTCATGTGCCTAAAACTACGCTGTTCCAATCTCAAATCGGCAAAAACCCACCATGCAATTAATAACCGATTCTACGTGATTCAACACAACATGCAATTAATAACCGATCTTTGCATAACCAACTTGGCTCTGATACTACTATTAGGAAACACTAGGGAGCATCATATGCATAACAAAAAATATAAATAAAAACTGGTTTCCTAAAATAATCTTATCTTATTGTCATGCGAAGATCAAGAGCATAAAACTCATG
Organism: Musa acuminata AAA Group; assembly: GCF_036884655.1. NCBI lineage: Eukaryota > Viridiplantae > Streptophyta > Magnoliopsida > Zingiberales > Musaceae > Musa > Musa acuminata. The sequence goes on along the minus strand of NC_088328.1, from coordinate 14,109,783 downwards.
AAACCAAAAATTGCATAAAGTGATTGAGATGTTCTCACCTAGGGGGAACTCATATATCTCCTTAAATCACATATCCTAGTCTATAAATAGAGGAGCTTTCATAAACTCCTCTCTAACGGTGATCCACACGATGGACGTAGCGATAACATACCTTCTCATGCAACGCATTCTTTCCTCGCAATCACACACCATCACACAATAGCACACAAGGAGGGATCAGTCCCTCTTGCTGTCCTCTCACACTAGAGAGGGGCCAATCGACTAGAGGAAAAAGGGGGGAGGAGATGAGGAGGGTAGCGGGAATAGGGGTCTAGCTTATAACCCTTTTAGTCCTGACTCCTATTTATAGAGAGCCTCCTTTTTATTGGGTATTGGATCTCTATCCAATTAACCCTGACTTAATAGATATTGGATCCCTATCTAATAACTATTCTAAGCTCTATTTGATTTTATTAGGACCGAAATTGGCACTAAGAGGGGTGGGGGGGGGGGGTGTGAATTAGTGCTTACATAAAAACATGTCGGTTTGCAATATGAAAAAAGTTTAACTTGAAAGCATTTGTAAGTATAGTGAATAAGTAAATTAGTTTGCAATATGAATGAAAAGCATAAAATAAATGCAAATTGAGTTTTATAGTGCTTCGATCGTCGTGACCTATATCCACTCTTGATTTCTCTTCACTCGTAGCCACCGGCTTCCACTACCGATCATCTTTTAATGGACGAAGATCAATTACCCTTACAACTCTTTCTCCTTTTGATAGGCTCAGGAGAGAACCTTTACAACCTCTCTTTCTTAGACATCACTTCTTCCTTTAGAAGAACTTCTGAATACTAGGAAGAAGTGACCCTACACTTCAAGAGTGATTATAACCTTTCTTTCTCAAGAATATTTTTCCCCTTTTTACTCTATTTCTTGCTTATACATGTAGGAATAGCTGGGGTATTTATAGACCCCAAATGTCTTAATAAATAAAGTCAAAAAAGGTCTCATCCTATGTTTCCCGAGTCCTAACGGTACTATCGTCTACTAGACTAACAATTGGCGGTACCATAGCTTGTCGATCTGACACTGAGCAGTACCATCACCCAATTTGACACTGATACTAGGTGGTACCATCGCCCAGTCTGATGGTACCACCGCTTGACATAGTTTGGGAGACTATGTCTTGGTAGTACCACCATCTAACCCTTTTAAGGGTGATCAAATAGGCCTTCCACTTGGCGCAAAATAGCCCCAACTCAGGCCTAATTGGTCCTTAATTAAGTTGGCATTGTTTTACCCCAATACCGACTCAATTAGACCTAAACTAACTCGATCTAGACATAATTGATTACAAACATGAATCATATGTTGTCCGGCATGTCATTGGTTCATTCGATGCTTCGTCCGATCCTTCGATGCATCATCCTCTCTTTTGACATATTGCCCAATCGACATGTTGACTCCCACAACTTTCGATCTCCTTAGCATAATGTCTATTCCTTCGGCCCGATGCCTAAACTCATGGCACGAAGTCCTTCTACTAGCACATCGACCAATCTTCTGACATGTTCAACTCTGGCCCAACGTCTGATTCCTCCTACTTCAATCAATTTGCCTCTCCTTGATCGAAGATAGTCCTGCGTCACTCAAAATTCAGATTAGATTACAAACTCATCAATTGATTTCATCATCAAAATCTGAGATTCAATAGGTTTTCCCAAGGATTCATTAAAACAAGAGCTTATCGAATATCTCATATCTGATCCTCTATTTGTTAGGCTGTCCACTATATATGGGTGATCCTCTAGGCCTAATACTGAATTGGCCATTAGTTGCATCTCTCAGAATTTCTTCTAACTTAAAACTCTTTCTGACTCAATAAATTATTATCCCCATAATAATTCACTAAACTCATTGACTATGAACATACTATACCACTATGCCATAGTCCCTAAATAGTATAAGGGAATCTAATTTATTGGACTTGTTTGCCCTTAGTTACCATATATCTATAGTCCCTCATCCATATAATATTCCAGAGATTGTATACTAGGTATGATGCTATCAAGGCTATACGAAATCCATTCGAGTCTCACTCTAATTGGATTCTCTCAGAGAACTCTTTCCCTCTCAATCTAAATCTCATGCTTATCAGATTCATCACAATCTGATTGACCTTGGCTAGAGATTTGCCTTAAGTGAGAATATATGGGATATTCCTCTCATGATATCGAGAGTGGAAGATCTTTTATTAACATCCAATTTCCTTCGTAAGGTTCACTGTTATTCCCGATGATCGTTTGTACTAGATCCAAAACTTCCAGACCTATAAGTTTAGTATCAAAGAATGAAGTACTCAAATAAGACATCATTGGTGTCTCAAGTCTAAGGACTAGATACATAACTAGCACTACAGAATCACTATCTAACTATGAGATATCATTAACCATCCAACATTTCATAAACGGATCATTCAGTGAACTCATTCTCTAATGATCACATGCACTATATCCCTAGTGTCCTCACATAAGTAGTTATGAAACTAGCTACCTTCATCATATGAACATGTGTATAGCACACTGGTCTATCCGGTTACCTTGATGTCCTTTTTTAGTAACCTATGACCAGGAATATTTAGGAATTGTGTTGAAAGTCAAATTAGTCTCATTATCATGATCTCATCATAATCCAATTCTCATTGCACAGATTCAAAGACATTACAATATATGTTTATCATCCAATATAAAGTGAGAAAAAGTCATAATAATAACCAAAAGAAATTATATAATATGTCACACGTGTCATCACTCATATAATTAGTGTAACTAGTAGTGACAATATAAAAATTACTAAAAAAAAATGTGAGATTGCTATTTTAGAAGATAATAAGATATTGAGTTAATTAGGTCACATATTCTAAGACAATTGGAACCACTTTTAGAAACCCTAACTTATCTATTATTCCAAAGAGTTATGAGCATTTACTATCATTTAATAGAAAATTACTTTACCATATCATGATTAATATTCTGCTTCCTAAATAATACCATCTTGATGAAGTTAATACCCCAAAAACAAGCATTATGTATTGGATTATGACAAGACGTGATAATTACTTTGGATATTTGATATATCAAAACATAATTGATATATCTTAAAAGGACTTGATGCTTCTATATGATCTAATTACTAGACTACTATATGCACACGATATAACCATCCAACTTTATGAAGAAATCATGAAATTAGATAGATTCAACATCATTAATAGAAACCTATTAAGAAGATTGAGGTGCATTGTAATGAATGGAATATGGGTTAGGTTACTTAGAAAAACTAATCCTCCTCCACCTAACCCTGAACCAGAAACACCTATATATAGGGGCAGCCCTTCTCCTACTAATCCCTTTGAGGCATGACCTCTAGTGGATCAAGCACTATTTTCATCTTCTAATTCTATAGTAATTCGATTGGATTATATTTAGCTTTGTTAAGACTAAATTTTGACTGAGATATAGTAGATTCAATAGCATCTTGGTCCTTTTGTTACACATTTTCATACTCTATTTAGACATTTTGGATTACCACCTTCTAAATAGCTTATATATTTCTCCTTTTTGTTGATGACAAAGGGGGAGAAGCAAACTTTACTTTTTGATGACATGGAAAAATTATGATGTTTTAACTTATGATGATGATTTTTTAGATTTTAATTGAAATTATGCATATAATTTGTGCAATAATTAATATGCATGTGTTTTGTGTAATTATTAAATAGAAATTTTTTGATGTTTTAACTAAAATTACACATATGAGTTTTGTACCGATCACTATTGAAAGTTGCTAAGATTTTTGATTAAAATTATTTTGACCTGAATTCATAGACTAGCACTTAAAGTTTATCATTTTAAATTTGAGTTTGCTATGTTTCAAAATATCATATAGACAAGGGGAGCCTACTTAAAACTACGTCATCAATTGGTTATCATCATTAAAAAGGGAGAGATTGTTGAATATGATATTTTGATGATGAAATTAAATGATGAGTTTGTGGACTAATATGCTTTTGAGATAAGTGATGTAGGAAATGCTTTGATCATGGACGCGAACTATTGTAGGGCAAATTGTCAAAGTAAGAGAATCAAACGTTATGCCAAAGTATCATATTAGAAACTGGACGTCGAGCCAGAGGGCTGGTCGACGTGCTAAAGATTGGACTTTATACTATATATTCGAGTATCGTGCCGGAAGGATCGAGTATTATGTCAAAAGATCAGATGTCATGGTAAAGTCGACATGCTAATAAATCAGGCGATATGTCGAAAGAAAGGATGATATGCCAAAGGTTTGAACAAAGTACCAGAAGTTTGAACGACATGCTGGAATGGCATACAAATGCTAAAATGCTTCGTAATTATGTTGGATATATGGTTGGATTGTTAAAGTCTTGATCGAGGTCTTTTGGGGTCAAGTAGTATTGGTATTGGGTTGAAACCATGCTAACTTATCGAGAAAGCCAATAGGCTTGGACTTGGGCCGAACTGGGCTTGTTAGAAAGCCAAAATAATGGCCTTGAGTATGCTTGGGCAGTGGTACCACCAGGCCCAAACAATGGTATTACTTGATGCTAGTCATAGGTGCCCTACAAGACAATCACGTGAGTGATGACACATGTGACATGGTACACACTCTTTTTGCTTATGAAATTTTCTCACTTTATATATGTGTGTGTGTGTGTGTGTGTGTGTGTGTGTGTGTGTGTGTGTGTGTGTGTGTGTGTGTGTGTGTGTGTGTGTGTGTGTGTGTGTGTGTGTGTGTGATGTCTATGGATCTATGTAATGAGAATTAGATCGTAATGAGATCACGATAACGAGACCGATTTGCCTTTAAACATTGACCCTAAATAATCCCAGTCATGGGTTACACGAGAGGGATATCGAAATAACCGGATAGACTAGTGTATTGTATACCCATCTATATGATGGAGGTGGTTGGTCTCAAAGCTGCTCATGTGGGAATACTAGATATATAATATAGGTTCTCAATGGAGAATGAGTTCATTGATTGATCCGCTCATGGAATGTTGGTTGGTTGATGATGTCTCTTTATCAGACAGCAATTCCATCGTCTCAATGGTGTATCTAGTCCTTAGACTTGAGACACCAAGGATGTCCCGTATAAGTACTCCACTCTTTGATACCAAACTTATAGGCCTAGAAGTTTCAGATCTAGCACAATTGGTCATCAAGAGTGGCAGCCAAACTTACAAGGGTTATTGAGTGTCGATAGAGGATCATTTGCTCTCGATGTCATAAGAGGAATATCTCATGTGTTCTTGCTCAGACAAATCTCTAGTTAAGGTCATTCAGATTAAGAGAGAAAGAGTTTTCCGAGAAAATCCGATTAGAGTGAGACTCGGGTAGAAATCGTATGGGCCTGATAGCACCATGCCTAGTATATGATCTCTAGAGTATTAGATGGATGAGGTGCTAGTCATAGGTGCCCTACAAGCCAATCACATGAGTAATGACATGCGTGACATGACATGCACTCTTTTTGCTTATTATTATTATGATATTTTCTTACTTTATATTGCTTGATGCATAAATATATTGTGATGTCCATCGATCTATGCAATAGGAATCAAATCGTGATGAGATCATGATAATGAGACCGATTCAACTTTAAAAACAGACCCTAAATAATCCTGGTCATAGGTTACTCGAGAGGGACATCGAGATAACTAGACAAACTGGTATGTTGTATACCCATCCGTATGACGGAGGCAGTTGGTCTCATAGTTGCTCATTTGGGGACACTTGAGCTATAGTGCAGATGCTCATTGGAGAATGAGTTTACTGATTGATCCGCTCATAGAATGTAGAATGGTTAATGATACCTTATTGTCAAATAACGATTCCATCATCCTAGCGGTGTACCTGATTCTTAAACTTGAGACACCAAGTGATAGGGATAAAAATGGCGATGTGACACACCATGACAGCATCCCCCTGAGCGACACACTGCCCGAGGCTCGCCATACCCTGCAGCAGCTCGGCCTCCCACGCAGCCCCAGTGGCAATGTCAGACGCCACCAAAGGTACAGTCCTACCCTGCAGACAACCACGTTAGGTAACATCAAACTTCATCTATAAATACCCCCAAACTCTAAAGAGAAAAGGGGAGGAGGAACTCACTCAGACACAAAACACTCAGAGGCTCTTCTTCTGCCTCATCCACAACCCCCTCCACGTCTTCCTCTAACTTGATCGTCGGAGGGGTCGGGCCGAGCTCCCGGCCCGACCTGTGTGCAGGTGCAAGACGGTGTCGCCTCTTCCTGAAGCTGTGGCGGAGCTGCCTCCCGACCCGAACCGCCGACCCAAACCACCGACCCGACCTGCCGAACCGACCTCCCGACCCGAACCACCGTGCTCGGCCACCGGGAGACCCCGAGGGACGCCGCCCGAGATCCCCGAGCCGCGACGGCCCCGAGGCCACGGCTTAAAAAAAAGTTACTTACCGTAACAGATTGGCGCTAGAAGGAGGGCCCGGAATGACGGTACGTTAGTCTTCTCCTCGGTTGCTCCGCTGCAGCCGACCTGCACTAGCAGCAGCGACTTCTGAGGACGGTCTCGGCTCCTCGGCCCCGCGCGTCTCGGCCCCTCGGCCCCACGTGCGCGGCCAGCCCGAGCGCTTCGGCCCCACGCGCGCGACCAGCCCGCACGCGTCGGCCAACCCGCCCGCGTCGACGAGCCCGCGCGCCTCGTCACCTCGGTCCCACGCGCGCAACCAGCCCGCGCGCGTCGGCCAACCCGCTCGCGTCGGCTAACCCGCGCGCGTCGGTCCCACGCGCGCGGCTCGGCCCCATGCGCCTCGGCTCCCTGGTCCCAGCGCGTCGGCCCCACGCGCGCGACTCGGCGCCTCGGCCCCGCGCGTCTCGGCCCCTCGGCCCCACGCGCGCGGCCAGCCCGAGCGCTTCGGCCCCACGCGCGCGACCAGCCCGCACGCATCGGCCAACCCGCCCGCGTCGGCCCCACGCGCGCGATGAGCCTGCGCGCCTCGTCGCCTCGGTCCCACGCGCGCGACCAGCCCGCGCGCGTCGGCCAACCCGCTCGCGTCGGCCAACCCGCTCGCGTCGGCCAACCCGCGCGCGGCTCGACCCCATGCGCCTCGGCTCCCCGGTCCCAGCGCGTCGGCCCCACGCGCGCGACCAGCCTACATGCCTCGGCGCCTCGGCCCCACGCGCGCGGCCAGCCTGCGCGCCTCGCCTCCTCGGTCCCACACGCGCAGCAAACCCGCGTGCCTCAGTTCCTCGGCTCCTCGGCTACAGCCGAGATCTTTGCGCGGCCTCGGCGCCTCGGCCCCTCCAGCTATTCTCAGAGCCTACCTCGCCTTCCCCTCTAGACCTCCCTGCTCGGCTTCTCCTTCCTGCGACCAAGCTCTGGTCTTCCTCTTCTCCTCCTCTTCTTATAGAGCGGTTGCACAAGCAGAGGAAAGTACGCTGCAACGATGGCCGGAGGTCAGCTCCAAGTGCTCGGGGCACTCGACCTTGCCAAGACGCGGTGGTATCACTTCACGGCCACCGTCATTGCTGGCATGGGCTTCTTCACCGACGCCTACGATCTCTTCTGCATCTCCTTCGTCACGAAGCTCCTTGGCCGCATCTATTCCTTCGACCCCAACTCGAAATCACCCGGGACGCTCCCGCCCAACGTGTCCGCTGCCATCACCCGCGTGGCCTTCTGTGGTGCCCTCTCTGGCCAGCTCTTCTTCGGGTGGCTCGGCGACAAGCTTGGACGCAAGAAGGCGTATGGCATGACGCTCATGCTCATGGCCATCTGCTCCATCGCGATCGGTCTCTCCCTCGGTCACACCGCCAAGGGCGTCATGGCCACCCTCTGCCTCTTCCGCTTCTGGCTCGGCTTTGGTGTCGGCGGCGATTACCTGCTCTCCGCCACCATCATGTCGGAGTACGCCTACAAGAAGACCCGTGGCGCCTTCATCGCAGTCGTTTTCACTACGCAGGGCTTCGGCATCCTCACTGGCGGAATCGTCTCCATCATCATCTCCGCCGCCTTCAAGGAGCGCTTCGACTATCCGGCCTACAGGGACGACCGCACCGGCTCCAGCGTCCCGGAGGCCGACTACATCTGGTGCACAACTCTCATGCTGGGCGCCCTCCCGGCTGCCTTAACCTACTACTGGCGGATGAAGATGCCAGAGACCGCGCGGTACACTGCTCTTGTTGCCAAGAACGCGGAACGGGCGGCCCCCGAATGTCGAGGTATTATCCGACAGACTCAAGCGTGCTCCCCACTTACCTCGGGATCGATCGGCCTCATGCGCAGCCGGCAAGCAGCATCACTGCCTCGGCCACTCGGCCTCATGCGCAGCCAACACGCTGCCTCGGCCACTCGGTCTCGTGCGCAGCCAACACGCTGCCTCGCTGCCTCGGCCACTCGCCCTCGTGCGCAGCCAGCACGCAGCCTCGCTGCCTCAGCCACTCGGCCTCATACGCAGCCGGCAAAGAGCATCGCTGCCTCGGCCACTCGGCCTCATGTGCAGCCAACACGCTACCTCGCTGCCTCGGCCACTCGGCCTCATGCGCAGCCAACACGCTGCCTCGCTGCCTCGGCCACTCGGCCTCGTGCGCAGCCAGCACGCAGCCTCGCTGCCTCGGCCACTCGGCCACATGCGCAGCCAACATGCTGCCTCGGCCACTCGGCCTCATGCGCAGCCGGCAAGCAGCATCGCTGCCTCGGCCACTCGGCCTTGTGCGCAGCCAGCACGCAGCCTCACTGCCTCGACCACTCGGCCACATGCGCAGCTGGCAAGCAGCATCGCTGCCTCGGCCACTCGGCCTCGTGCGCAGCCAGCACGCAGCCTCGCTGCCTCGGCCACTCGGCCACATGCGCAGCCAACACGCTGCCTCGGCCACTCGGCCTCATGCGCAGCCGGCAAGCAGCATCGCTGCCTCGGCCACTCGGCCTCATGCGCAGCCAGCACGCAGCCTCACTGCCTCGGCCACTCGGCCACATGCGCAGCCAACACGCTGCCTCGCTGCCTCGGCCACTCGGCCTCATTCGCAGCCAACACGCTGCCTCGGCCACTCGGTCTCGTGCGCAGCCAACATGCTGCCTCGCTGCCTCGGCCACTCGGCCTCATGCGCAGCCAGCATGCAGCCTCGCTGCCTCGGCCACTCGGCCTCATACGTAGCCGGCAAGCAGCATCGCTGCCTCGGCCACTCGGCCTCATGCGCAGCCAACATGCTGCCTCGCTGCCTCGCCCACTCGGCCTCGTGCGCAGCCAGCACGCAGCCTCGCTGCCTCGGCCACTCGGCCTCATGCGCAGCCAACTCGCTGCCTCGGCCACTTGGCCTCATGCGCAGCCAACACGCTGCCTCGCTGCCTCGGCCACTCGGCCTCGTGCGCAGCCAGCACGCAGCCTCGCTGCCTCGCCGCCTCGGCCACATGCGCAGCAACACGCTGCCTCGGCCAACGCGCTACACGCTGCCTCTGCCCCTCGGCCCCATGCGCAGCAGCCAGCCCGCCTGAGCAGCGCCTGCGCGGCCAGCCTGCCTGCGCCGAGCTACTCGGCCATATTCACTGCCGAGTCTGTCTCAGGGCAGCTTACCCACCAGGGTCTCGCCCCTCGGTCGCAGCTTGCCTGCGCCGAACCTACCTAAGCGCGGTCAACCGAGCACCTCGGCCAACCTCTGCCGAGACCCACCTCGGCGCGGCCCGACCGCCTGTCGTGTTCCTCGGCCGCGTGGTGCCCGAGGCCACGTCCTCGCGTCCTGCCTGCCTGATCATGCTACTCGGCCGCATGGCCCTCGCGACCACGCCTGCGCGGTCACCCCGCCTGCGTCGTGCTCCTTGGCTCCATGTTCCCGAGACAGACCAGTGCCGCCAGTACACCCGCGTCGTGCCCCTCGGCTCCATAAACCCCGAGACACGTCTGCACGGCCAGCCCGTCCGCGCCGGACTCCTCGGCCATATTCACCGCCGAGATCTACCTCGGCCAACCTCTGCTGAGACCCACCTCGGCGCGGCCCGACCGCCTGTCGTGTTCCTCGGCCGCGTGGTGCCCGAGGCCACGTCCTCACGTCCTGCCTGCCTGATCATGCTACTCGGTCGCATGGCCCTCGCGACCACGCCTGCGCGGTCACCCCGCCTGCGTCGTGCTCCTTGGCTCCATGTTCCCGAGACAGACCAGTGCCGCCAGTACGCCCGCGTCGTGCCCCTCGGCTCCATAATCCCCGAGACACATCTGCGCGGCCAACCTGCCCGCGCCGAACTCCACGACCCCATCCACCTGGTTCACACCCCTCGGCCGCGGCTTGCCTGCGCCGAATGCCTCGGCTCCATGCTTACCGAGCCCACCACCTCGGTCGCAGCCTGCCTGCACCGAGCACCTCGGCCAATCTCTGACGAGACCTACCTCGGCGCGGCCCGACCGCCTGTCGTGTTCCTCGGCCGCGTAGTACCCGAGGCCACGTCCTCGCGTCCTGCCCGCCTGATCGTGCCACTTGGCCGCATGGCCCTCGCGACCATGCCTGCGCGATCTGCTCGCCTGCGTCGTGCTCCTCGGCAGCATGATGACCGAGACCACACCTGCGCGGCCTGCCCGCCTGGGTTGTGCTCCTCGCTTCCATCATCCCCGAGACACACCTACGCGACCAGACCGCCTGCGTCGTGCTCCTTGGCTCCATGTTCCCGAGACAGACCAGCGCCGCCAGTACGCCTATGTCGTGCCCCTCGGCTCCATAAACCCCGAGACATGCCTGTGAGGCTAGCCTGCCCGTGCCGAACTCCTCGGCCATATCCACTACCTTGCCCACCTGGGCTACGTCCCTTGGCCGCAGCCTGCCTGCGCCGAGTGTCTTGGCTCCATGCTTGCCGAGGCCACCACCTCGGTCGCATAATGCCTGAGGCCTCCTCGGTCGCTTAATGCTCGAGGCCACCACCTCGGCTCCATGTTGTTCGAGATCACACCCTCGGCTTTACGCCTCCCGAGACCACACCTGCGCGGTCACCCCGCCGGTGTTGTGCTCCTCGGCCCTCGGCTTTACGCCTCCCGAGATCACACCTGCGCGGTCACCCCACCTGCGTTGTGCTCCTCGGCCCTTGGCTCGACGCCTCCCGAGATCACACCTGCGCGGTCACCCCGCTAGTGCTATGCTCCTCGGCCCTCGGCTTTACGCCTCCCGAGACCACACCTGCGCGGTCACCCCGCCTGCGTTGTGCTCCTCGGCCCTCGGCTCGACGTCTCCCGAGAACACACCTACGCGGTCACCCCGCCAGTGTTGTGCTCCTCGGCCCTCATCGGCTCCATCGGCCCCCGAGTCCAACCCTGCTCGGCTTCCTGACTGAGTTGCGCACCTCGGCCCCATGTTGCACGAGACGCGTCCGCGCGGCTAGCCCGCCTGCGTCATACGCCTCGGATCCGCATGACCAACCCACCTAAAGTAAAAAGCCATGCATCGGACCCCCTGCATGCAAGAACCGACGCATAGCTCCTTTCGAGGGGGGGCATATGATAGGGATAAAAATGGCGATGTGACACACCATGACAGCATCCCCCTGAGCGACACACTGCCCGAGGCTCGCCATACCCTGCAGCAGCTCGGCCTCCCACGCAGCCCCAGTGGCAATGTCAGACGCCACCAAAGGTACAGTCCTACCCTACAGACAACCACGTCAGGTAACATCAAACTTCATCTATAAATACCCCCAAACTCTAAAGAGAAAAGGGGAGGAGGAACTCACTCAGACACAAAACACTCAGAGGCTCTTCTTCTGCCTCATCCACAACCCCCTCCATGTCTTCCTCTAACTTGATCGTCGGAGGGGTCGGGCCGAGCTCCCGGCCCGACCTGTGTGCAGGTGCGAGACGGTGTCGCCTCTTCCTGAAGCTGCGGCGGAGCTGCCTCCCGACCCGAACCGCCGACCCGAACCACCGACCCGACCTGCCGAACCGACCTCCCGACCCGAACCACCGTGCTCGGCCACCGGGAGACCCCGAGGGATGCCGCCCGAGATCCCCGACATCCGGACCCCCGAACCGAGCCGCGACGGCCCCGAGGCCACGACTTAAAAAAAGTTACTTACCGTAACACCAAGGATGCCCTATATGAGTACTCTACTTTTTAATACCAGACTTATAGGTTTAGAAGTTTCAGATTTAGCACAACCGATCATCAAGAGTGGCACCCAACCTTACAAGGGTTATTGGGTGTCGATAAAAGATCATTCGCTCTTGGTATCATGAGAGAAATATCTCATGTGTTCTTACCCAAACAAATCCTTGGCCAAGGTCATTCGAATTAAGAGAGAAAGAGTTCTCTGGAATAATTCGATTAGAGTGAGGAGAAACTATGTGTCTGATAGCATCATGCCCAGTATATAGTATCTAGGATATTAGATGAATGAGGGACTATAGGTACACGATAACTAAGGATAAATAGATCTAAAGGGTTAAATTCTCCTATATCATTAAGGGACTATGGCGTAGTGGCCTGGTACATTCGTAGTCGATAAGTCGAGTGAATTATTATGGAGATAATAATCCATTGGGCTAGAAGGAGTTCTAACAGGTATAACTCACGGCCAGCTCAATATTGGGCCTAGAGGGTCACACACATAAGTAGGTGTTGTGATGAGTATATGTTCAGATATGAGATATCCATCGGAGCCCCTATCTTATTGGATATCCATTAAGCCCCTAAATTACTGGATCTTATATATAAGATCTAATAAGAGCTAATAAGATATTATTGGGTAGAGATTTACTAATCTAAGAGGCTTGGGTAATTGGATAGAGATCCAATACCCAATAAGGAAGGATCCATTAGGGTTAAGTTGATAGGAGGCCTTTATACATAAGAGGGAACCAAAGGAGAAGCCAGTGTAATTGGAATGGTCCTAGAGAATAACTTGTGTGTATACCTTCTACTTTAGTCCCAACTAGATTCCTTTTCTCAATTTATAATAAATTTTAATATGAACAAGCTTGAGTTGACTCTCCCTGAGCTCCTCAATATGTTGAGGGAGGTAGAGAGCACTATCAAGAAGGAGAATCTAAGTCTCTATGCTGGTAAGACCAGAAAGAAAAGGAAGGCAAAAAAGTACCTTAAGAAGGGCAAGGGTAAGGGCAGATCGTGTAAAGCAATGGTTGCTAAGAAAGACTCGACAAAGGATAAATGTCAATGCTTTCACTATAGCAAAGATTGACACTAAAAGAGGAACTATAAAAGTATATTGCAGAGAGGGTGAAACAGAAGCTTGGAGAAGCTTCAGATACATTCATAATCAGTGTCCATTTGTCAAAATCTTATGATAATACATGGGTATTGGATATCGGGAATGCTTATCATATCTGTAATTTGTTGCACGTTTTGGCAAGACCTAGGAGATTAACAAGAGGCAAGATGGATCTCAAGATAGGTAATAGAGCAAAAGTTACAATAGTGGCTATTAGCGAGGTCACCCAACATCTACCTGGTAGAGCTATTATTGCATTGTATGTATATTATTTTGTTCCTTCTATTATCAAAAATATGATTTCCATTTCATATTTGACAGTTAGTGGATATAAATTAGTTTTTAAGAATAATGATTATTCAATATTATTAGATGATAAGATCATCATGAAAGGAACATTGTATAATGGTTTGTTTATGCTAAACATTGCTCCACATATCATAAATGTGAGTCTAAGAGGAAACGAGATGAGGTGAACAACGTATACCAATGAGATTATAGGCTAAGTCATATCCATGAGGGAAGGATTCAAAAGTTGTTAAAGGATGGATACTTAGATCCATTCGACTATGAGTCTTATGCAACTTACGAACCTTACCTTTGTGAAAAACTAACCAACTCTCCATTTAATGGAACTAGAGAGAGAGCCACTGAGTTGTTGGAACTCATACATAGTGATGTATTTGGTCCCATATCAACTCATGTCATAGGTGGTTACTCCCACTTTATTACTTTTACTAATAATTTTTTAAGATATGGACATGTATACTTAATGAAATATAAATACAAGGCCTTTGATAAATTCAGGAAGTATAAGAATGAAGTGGAGAACCAGACTGGAAAGAGTATCAAGACTCTTCGATCAAATCAAAGAGGTAAGTACTTGAGTACAGAGTTCACCTAGTTCCTCAAGGACCATGGGATTCTATCCCAGTGGAAACCTCCTTATATATTTCAGCTCAATGGTATATCTAAGAGGAGAAATTGCACAATATTAGATATGGTGCGATCTATGATAAGTTTCGCAAACCTACTAATCTCATTCTAGGGATACGCCCTAGAGAGCACAACTTACCTTCTGAACAAAATTTTAACTAAGTCGATAGTGTCTACTCCATATAAGATATGGAAAGGGAAGAAGCCCGATCTTAAGGTTGTTAAGATTTTGGGCTGCCATGCCCACATTAAGAGATATAACCTTGACAATTTGGAATCCAGAATGGAGCGGTGCAAGTTCGTGGATACCCCAAGGAAACTTATGGGTATTATTTCTATTATATAGAGGACCAAAAAGTCTTTGTTACTAAGAAAGTAGTGTTCCTTAAGAAGGAAACACATTCTTGGTAGAGATAGTGAGAGTGTGATAGAGTTGAGCGAGGTTGGAGAACCTAACTCAAGCATCACTCCACAGCCCGAGTCTATTCAGGTACATAGCACACAAGTTCTGACTTTACATAGGTCCGACAAAGTATCTCATCCTCCTGAGTGATATATTAGAGGAGATGATGTTGAGGATATTGATTCTTAGACCTACGAGGAGGCTATTATGAGTATGGACTCCAGGAAGTGGCAATAGGCCATAAATTCTGAGATGGATTTCATGTACTCCAATAAGATTTAGAACCTAGTTGATACACCCGAGGGTATTATACCCATTAGTTGCAAATGAATCTTCATGAAGAATATCGGAGTAGATAGAAAGGTAGAGACATATAAAGCAGGGCTAGTGGCTAAGGGGTATCGTCAAAAGCAAGGTGTTAACTATGACCAAACCTTCTCACCCATAGCCAAGCTAAAATCCATCCGAATTCTATTGGCTATTGCAGTGCACTATGATTATGAGATTTGATGGATGTATCTGAAAACTGCGTTCCTCAATGGCAACCTCGATGAGGAGGTTTATATGATATAGCTTGAGGGATTTGTGTCTAAGGACAGTCCAGATAAGATGTATAGGTTGCTTAGGTCCATCGATGAACTAAAACAAACTTTCCAAAGTTAGAACATAAGATTTGATGTGGCAATCAGATCTTATGACTTCGTTAAGAATGAAGATGAGCCTTGTGTCTACAAGAAGGTAAGTGGGAGCGCTATCACTTTCTTGGTGTTATATGTCGATGACATCCTAATCATTATGAATGATATAGGAATGCTCTCTATAGTAAAGGCTTGGCTATCTAGACACTTCTCCATGAAGGACTTAAGGGAAGCATCATATATATTGGGGATTCAGATTTATAGAGATAGATCTAAGAGGATGTTTGACTTATCCTAATCCAGGTACATAGACACCATTATCAAAAGGTTTGGCATGGAAAATTTTAAAAGAAGTCTCGTACCGATGAGACATGGGATATTGCTTTCTAGGAGTATATCCTTAAAGACTCTTGAAGAAAGGGCAAACATGGATAGGATACCCTGTGCCTCAGCGATTGGGTCTCTTATGTATGCTATGCTATGTACCAAGCCTGATATAATGTATGCTCTGAGTGTCATGAGTAGGTATTAGGCGGATCCAGGCTTGAAGTACTAGAAAGCAGTAAAGTGTAACCTTGAAAAAGACTAAGGATTTTTTACTGGAATATGGAGGAAGTTGCCTCAAGATTGAGGGCTACACGAACTCGAGCTTCCAGTACGATGTCGAGGATAGCAAGTTTAATTCAGGGTATATGTTCACTATGAATGAAGTAGTAGTATGCTAGAAGAGTTCCAAATAAGATATTACTACCGACTCGACTATAGAGGCACAGTACATTACCACATTAGAGAGAATAAAGGAGGGAGTTTGAATGAAGAAGTTCATCACAGATCTAGGAGTCGTGCATAGTAGCGAGGAGCTAATTTCCTTATATTATGACAACAATTGAGTGATTGCTTAAGCAAAGAAACCCGGGTCTAATCAGAAGTTAAACCACGTTCTGAGGAGGTTCCACTTGATCAGAGAGATAGTCATCCGAGGAGATGTGGCAATGGAAAGAGTTCCGTCCCAAGATAACGTCATAGATCCACTAACAAAGTC
Source organism: Musa acuminata AAA Group (assembly GCF_036884655.1). Lineage (NCBI taxonomy): Eukaryota > Viridiplantae > Streptophyta > Magnoliopsida > Zingiberales > Musaceae > Musa > Musa acuminata. Next base: position 14,093,516 of record NC_088328.1, on the reverse strand, counting down.
ATTATCTCATATTGTCTTTGAGGGTCATAAGGGTCTGATGAGGATCATACATGTAGGTGATTGACTTTAGGTCAAGTCAAGTGGGAGATTGCTAGTCATAGGCGCCCTACAAGCCAATCACGTGAGTGATGACACGTGTGACATGACATGCACTCTTTTTGCTTATTATTATTATGATATTTTCTCACTTTATATTGCTTGATGCATAAATATATTGTGATGTCCATGGATTTGCGTAATGAGAATTAGATCATGATGAGATCACGATAATGAGACCGATTCACCTTTAAACATAAACCCTAAATAATCTTGGTCATAGGTTACTCGAGAGGGACATCGAGATAACCGGACGGACTAGTATGCTCTATACTTGTCTATATGATAGAGGTGGTTGGTCTCATAGCTAATCATATGGGGACACTAGGGCGATAGTGCAGGTGTTTATTGGAAAATGAGTTCATTGATTGATCCGCTTACGGAATGCTGGATAGCTAATGATACCTCATTATCAAATAACGATTTCATCATCCTAGTAGTGTACTTGGTCCTTAGACTTGAGATACCAAGGATGTCCTATATGAGCACTCTACGCTTTGATACTAGACTTATAGGTTTAAAAATTTTAGATCTAGCACAATCGATCATTGGGAGTGGCAATCAACCTTATGAGGGCTATTGAGTATCGATAGAGGATCATTCAGTCTCGGTATCATGAGAGGAATATTTCATATATTCTTGCTCAAACAAATCCTTGGCCAAGGTCATTCGGATTGAGAGAGAAAGAGTTCTCCGAGAGAATCCTATTAGAGCGAGACTCGAGAAGAAACTATATAGACCTGACAACATATGCCTCGTATACGATTTCTAAGATATTAGATGGATGAGGGACTATAGGCACATGATAATTGAGGATAGATAGTTTCAAAGGATTGGATTCCCTTATTTCATTTGGGGACTGTGCTGTAGTGGCCTAGTACGTCCGTAGTTGATGAGTCGAGTGAATTATTATAGAGATAATAATTCATAGAGCTAGAAGGAGTTCTGACAGGTGTGACTCATGGCCAACTCAATATTGGGCATAGAGAGTCCCACACATATGGTAGGTGTTGCGACAAGTAGAGGTTTATATATGAAATATCCGCCATAGCCCCTATCTTATTGTATATCCATTAAGCCCCTGAATTATTGGATCCTATAGATGTGATTCAATAAGAGCTAATAAGAGATTATTAGGTAGAGACTCACTAATCTAAGAGGCTTAGGTAATTGGATAGAGATCCAATACTCAATAGGGTAGGATCTATTAGGGTTAAGTTGATAGGGGGCCTCTATAAATACGAGGGAACCAAATGGTCTTGGTTAGGTTCTTTTTAGCAATCACCTCCTATTCTCTTTTCTCCCTCTCCTCCTTAACCTATAGCCCCTATTTGGGGTATGTGGACAGTAAGAAGGGGCACCCCCTTCTTGATTGCATGGTGCGCGTTGCGAGGAGGATTGTGTAGTAATTTGAGGAGCATCTTCGTAGCCCCTACCATGTGGATCACCACTAGAGAGGAGGATAGTTGACCTCCTTCATCCATTCTCAAAGATCTGTAAGAATTCAGGGTTATACGATCTTTCTAGGTAACATAATCTCCTATGTACGTGTAGTTTTTCGGTTTCACGGGTTTTTACACACCAATTTTTGCACGATGATAAGAAATCTTTTTTTGTAGGAAATCTGTGTTTTTTGTTTCTGTTCTTCTGCTACATATGTGATGTCACTCCATATTTTCTAACATGAGGGAATATAGATACACAGTAATTGATGATAGATATGTCCAAAGGATTGGATTCCCCTATATTATCTAGGGACTATGGCATAGTGACCTAGTACCTCCGTAGTCGATGAGTCGAGTGAAATATTATGAAGTTTATAATTCACGGAGCCAGAAGGAGTTCTGACAGGTATGACTTATGGCCAGCTCGATATTGGGCCTAGAGAGTCACACACATATAGTAGGTGTTACGATGAGTAGAGGTTCAGATATGAGATATTCGTTGGAGCTCCTATCTTATTGGATATCCAATAAGCTCCTGAATTATTGGATCCTATGGATGAGATCTAATAAGAGCCAATAAGAGATTATTGGGTAGAGTCCTAGTAATCTAAGAGGCATGGGTAGTTGGATGGAGATCCAATACCCAATAGGGCAGGATCCATTGAGATTAAGTTGATAGGGGGCCTCTATAAATAGGAAGGAATCACCATATGCTAGGCCTTTTTGGCTGCCATCTCTTATTCTCCTCTCCCCTTCTCCTCCTCAACCGGCAGTCTCTATTTGGGGTGTGTAGAGATTTGGGCAATGATTTGAGGGGCATCTTCGCAGCCTTGGATCACCACTAGAGAGGAGGACAAGTGACCTCATTCATCCTCTCTCACAGATATGTAGGATTTCAGGGATATATGATCTTCCTAAGTAAAACACATATCTCTTATATGCATGATTTTTTATTTTATAATTTTTATGCAGTAATAATTACACGATGATGAAACCTTTTTATGAAAATCTAAGATATTTCTTTTTGTTCTTCCATTACGCATGTGATATCGCCCCTAGATTTTTCTACACCTAAGTCACCCGACAAGCATAAATAGTGCTTGTCAACGCTATTGGTGGTGGTACCGCCTATGTAGGCGATGATGGTACTGCCTAAAATTAAAAATTTTCGATGGTGGTACCACCCGAAAGTATGAAATTATGGCATTAAAAGTTACGATAGTAGTACTACCAGGTGTCAACGATAGTACCACCCGTACCTTGAAATTTTTGGCTCCATTTTGAAGCCTTTTGGGGCCTATAAATACCCCAACGAGGTTTGTCGATAGATCATCAATTTCTGAGTTTGTGAAGAGTTATAGCTAACTCTTTGAGTATTGTTTAAGTCTTTTCCTCCTTGAGTTTAGAGGTGATTTTAAGTTATAGGAGGTGAGAGATCTTGTAAAAGTGTGAGTGTGGAGGTTCTCTCCTAAGCCTATTAAAAGAAGAAAAAGTGTAATAAGGGTAGTTGATCTTCGCCCATTGAAAAGAAGATCGGTAGTGAAAGCCAGTGGCCTTAAGAGAAGAGAAATCGAGAGTGGACATAAGTCGGGAAGACCGAACCACTATAAATCGGTTTGCATTCCTTCTCTTTCTTTTGATTTGCTATTGCTTACTCATTTATTTTACTCGCAACACCCCCACCCCCCCCCCCCCCCCCCCTGAAGTGCCATTACAATCCTAACAATTTTGAGTTTGGTTGTCACTTAAGGTTGGCACATACGAAAACTAGATGTTAATAATACTTTCTTATAAGGGACGTTAACTGAATACAGCAACCTCCACCCTTTATCCGCTCTTAATATCCAAATCATGTTTGTAAACTATGAAAAGCTATATGTGGACTTCGCCAAGCTCCAAGAGCTTGGTATACCGAACTTGACTCGTTTTTGGCGTTAATTGGCTTTATCAATTCCAAGTCTAACACTTTAATATTTTTACGATAACAAAAGGGAAGTACTATATATCTATTGGTGTATGTGTATGATATTATCATTATAGATAATAATTCTACAGAGATCAAGCAATTCCTCAAGCAGTTGCCAGATTAATTTTTTCTTAAAGATCTAAGAAACTTAAGCTACTTTTTGGGAGTAGAAGCAATGTTAACATCTTTTAGACTTTTTCTATCTCAAAAGAAGTACATTCAAGATCTACTATTAAAGACGAATATATTGAATACTAAAGAAGTTGTCACCATCACACTCTGCACTATTGAATCACTGAAATTATATGATGATAGCTCTAATACGGATCCCACACAATACCAATAAGTATTTGACTTCTTACAATACTTATTTCTCATACATCTAAATATCTCATTTGTAGTCAACAAATTATCATAATTTATGCATCGACTCTTTACTATACTATGGTCTATAGTAAAACGTGTCTTATAGTATTTAAAGGGGACTCTCAATCATGGATTCTTTGTAAACACTCATCACTTCATAAGGTAAACAACATTGATGATAGAACATCTACATCAGCTAATATTATCTTTCTTGGAGCAAATCCAATCAGTTAGAGTTTCAAGAAATATAAAATAATCATAAGATCTACTATTGAAGTTGAATATCAAGCCATCGCCACCACTGCTGCAAAACTTAATTGGGTTACCAATCTACAACATAAACTTGACATCACCTCCAAATCCACTCTTATAATAAACTATGATAATATTGATGTCACCTATTTATGTACTAATCTAGTGTTCTACTCATATATGAAACACATTACTATCGACTTTCACTTCATCAGAGATCAAGTTATTAGATATCAACTATGTGTTTATCACGTACATACCTCTGATCAACTAGTAGACTCTCTCATAGAGCCTCTTACCCGTAAGATATTTCGATTGTATCAGTCCAAGATTGACATCCTTGACGGAAGCTTAATCTTACGAGGATATGATAACATAATAGAGACAAACATGAAAATCTAATATTTGAGAATCAATTATAGATTTGAGTAGCTAGTTGGATTACGTGATTTGAATACATGATTGAGGAAAATATCTTTCTTAAAACTTATATGAATACTGATATCGAATAAAATTAATCTCTTTCATAACCTATTTTTTATTTCTATAATATATAAACTGATGAGGTGAGAATCTTTTTATGAGTGATCTCGCAAAGGGCGTTACCAGATTTTCATCCACGCGAAAGATCCTATATGAGCTCAAGTTAGGGCAGGAGCCGAGGGTGCTTTAGGGGCTTTAGGAGATGAAGGAAGAGGAGGGTTCGGAGAGGAAGAAGGCAGCGCCGAAACTTCCGCTGACATCCAAATGGAGTCACAGTGGCTGCTGAAATCGTCCACAAGTTCAACACATATGAGAGCTGTTTCACCGTTGGAAGCACGCAAAAATATTTCATAACGCTTTCAGCTGAGTACGATCGGATGGCAGCAACTACATCTTCCAGTGTAAGCTTAGTGCTACTCCTCGAACCTCGAGTGAATAAGACTATATCTTTAAAGGTATGTTTAATGGGTTTACCACATTATTTTTCAAAGTTGCAGCTTGGGTTTGAATCCTTGTAAGAAATCAAAGATGGGTATGTTCAAACTCAAACTTTCACTAAAATCCATCACAATGAGAAGCATTTGCTCCAAGTGCTTTGTGCATGTAAACCTTCACTGTTAGCATAGGCCATGAGCAGTTCTTGATTCTTTTGATCAAGCTTTAATAAGATTTTAGGCTTGCATGATGAAAAGCCCGAGGCTTTTCAAATGATGAAAAATATATGCTGAGTTAGACATTTTGGTACGTGATTATCGACTTGATGAGATATAAAAAGAAATAAATTTTTATGTATAAATAAATACTAGTACATCATAACATATAATGGAATTAAGTGAAATTAAATGTACTTTAGTGATGTGTACAATCAGCCCAACATGATAGGATCTCAAATGTATTTAATTTTATAAATAAATATATAAATTTTTATAGCGTAATGGTAGGTAGATCATGATCTTACATCGATTTAGATGATCTGTGTACACTTGACGAGGACTCTGATTCCGTTGCATGGTCCAGCCAATCCACATAGGCCAAATCCGATAAGGAATGGGATCCAAACATGGTCGGATCGGACCACGATTTCGGATTCGGGTTGCCGGTCGGAAAGATTTTTTTGTCGGGCCCGAAAGGGAGGATCGATTCGAAGCGCTACCACGAGAGGATTCGTCCTCGTCACGCTCACTTGGTTTCGCTTCTTCCACGCGCGCCCAGTCCTTACTTGGCTTCGCTTCTTACACGCTCCGATCGTCCTGAGGCGGCGTTAGGTTCATCTCCTTGTCCGCACACTAGCAGCTCTGTTATCTTCGAAGCCTTCCCCGGAACTCCCCACCAAAAGCTTGCACGATAGGCTGTGCCGTCGATGGCGATGATTGGCTCCATTCTTCATCTCCACGCCATTTCCAATGGCCTTTATCACGGAAGTCTTTCTTTTCCCACTTCTTCCGCCGCTAAAATACAGAGGAGGAGAGGGAGTTTGAGAGTGATGGGCGACCAATGCAGAGGGGGACCTAATGGAAGAGGAGAATATAGGCATGGAGAGACGCTGTTGTGCTCCGTCGCACCATTTCCCCTTCTGCTTGCGGCCACGCTCCCTGGAGGTATCTCTTAGTGCACCCCAATTGTTCTACGATCTACTCGATCTTTCCCTTCTTATTTTGATCTGCTTCACTTAACCCTAACAATTCTACAATGTGACTATTTGAGTTTGGAAAAGTATAGTTCTTTTACGTTCTTGCGGCAAAATCTTATTCGACGCACTTCATGATAATTGTGGAAGAAGTCGATGGGGCATTCAATTCTTCACAGCAACTAATAATGCCGGTTATGTGTTGTGGATTAACACCTAACAACTGATATATGACCACTTGCTGAGTGCCTCCCAGATTTCGCATGGACCCATTAGGTTTTGATCATAGGCGCCCTCATTTATTGATTTGCCTTCTTTAATATATGTTACTTTGACTTTGTGTAATCCGTTTTCGGTGATTTGCATCCTTTCTCCTGATGGATTTAATGATTTATGGGAGACTCGATAGTGGCACTGAAAGCAGAGAGAACACAAAAGAGAAAACAATATAGATTTCTTCTTGAAAAGATGTACCTAAATATTGAACTATGAAAGTACTTTCTGAGCAACAAATGTCAGACTTATTGAGCAATAGCTTGAACGTCTTAAGCGCAAGCTCTGACTTCTTGAGGCTGCAACTTGCTGCTGCTCCCTCTTTCTGCCCTCTTTACTCTAGGGTTGGCTGCCCTCTCGTTAAGTTGTTGGCTCTGTTTTTGCTACTGTATTGAGGGCTGCCACACCCTCCCCTTTTCTGGATGTGAAGGGTGAAGGGGAAAATTCCTAGTTAAGGTTGGACTCTCAATCCAAGTCCAACTCTCCTTCCAATCAAATTGAACTGAGTTGAGACTTTGAGCTAGCCGAAAATGAGTTTTGAGCTTGGGTTTGGGCTTAGGTTTGAGTTGGCCAGATCTAAATTTTATCGGAGTATAACTCGAACTAAGATTAAGCTAAATTGGAGTATGACTCAGGCTGAGTTTGAGCTGAATTGGAGTATGACTCGAACTGGGTTTGATAGTCCCTGATCACAGCTCCCCTAATGGGGAAACACTACTTCGCTGGCTACCTTTGTGTACCACCTTGCAGAACTCTACTTTTGTACTCTACTACCTACTTGGAAAGTTGTTTTGATGCCTCGTATTATGGTAGCAATCTTCTTTTTGATGATGATGTCTTCATCCAGAGTCTTTACTTGGTCGGTCATCAAGTCAACTAGCGAAGGCAGCATCTCACTCGGATCGTCATCTAGCATAGATAGCTCGAACGCTTTCAAGTCTCCATGTTCACAGCCAAGTGCATCTTCATGTACGAAGGCAACTCGAGCTGGCAAGTGTTGTCTCCACTTCGCTTCAAGACTTTAAATGGTCAATGTTGGATGAGCTTGAGTTTCTTTCCTCCTTATACTTGTTCGTTCCCTAAGTATAGTTGATGAAATCACCTTCTTAAAACCTATCCTCAACCCGATGTCAGTCATGTCGATCCTTATATTTCTATCGAGCCCATTGAAGCTATTGTTTAACTTCCTCGTGTACCCATCGGATATGCTTGAGAAATTTCTTGGCTTTCCCAGGGAGATACACATGCTAATGCTTGATGGCTTGGTTTAGCACGAGTAATTTGTTGTCATATGTTGGGTAGTTCTTCTGAGAAACTTGAAACATCTCGGAGAGGTATGTCATCAATTGACCATCTTACATCAAAACAGCTCCCATCGTATATTAGAATATGTCCTCCTCGAACTCAAATGATCATTGCAAGTTCGACAAGGGTAGGATTAGAGCATCGTTGATCTTCTCTTGAGCAAGAGGAGCATATCGTTGTGTTTTGTCATCCACTCTAAGTTTTAACTTGCCTCGATGAGGGAGTATAGTAGTGCAGCAAGGACGAAGAAGTTTCGGATGAACTTCCGGAGATATTAGCATGCCCCCATGAAGCTCCGAACCTCCATGGCTGTTGTTAAACTCGGCCACTTGTAGATCACCTTGACTTTGTCCTAGTCAATCTGGATCTTTCTTCCACCTCTGACAAAGCCAAGATAAAGGAGGTTTTCTTTCTCAAACTTGCACTTCTTTAGGTTGAGCCATAGTTGATATTTCTCTGAAAGGTCGACCACCTCCTATATATGCTCAATATGTTCTTCCCTCGATCGACTATAAATAAGGATGTTGTTGAGGTAGATGATGACAAAGTCACTAATGTGTGGACATAACATGTCGTCCATCAACTGCATGAATGTGGCAGGGGTGTTGCAAAGTCTGAATTGCATGACCAGTCACTCGAACAACCATTGATGCATTTTGAAGCCTATTTTCCATGTTTCTTCTTTTCGAATTCAGACTTGATGATAACCCAACTTGATATCTAGTTTGGTTAAGAACTTAAGATAATGTTGGAGATAGTCCAGTAAGTCCTCTATCTAAGGTAGGGGATACCAATTCTTCACTGGTAGGCAATGCACATGCATCATTATCTATCTTTTTTCATCACCATCACCATTAATGATCTGCAAGGGGAACACCTCGGTTTGCTGACTCACTCTTGATTAGCTCAACCACTTGTCATCGGATTTCGACAATCTCCAAATTGAAATCTAGTACATGCTAAGATTGGTAGTGGTGCATCGGAAATGAGCTATATTTTATGCTCTACCGCTTGCCATGGAGGTAGTCTACTATTTTTTATGAAGAGATTCAGATACCCATTGATGAGTCCAACGTTCCATCATCCTTTTCCTTGCATGCTGCTGATAAGACTAAGGCTTGCATTCCCATCTCAACTGATCAGATGAGCATTTGCATAAATTTTTGGCATGCATTCAATATCCTTTTTGCTTGACCAACTATCATGTGATCAATGACATGTCCGCTCTTTTCTTGTTTGACGATGAACCTTTTACAATCCTTTCGGAACTTATATTGCTAGGGCCAATGGTAGTAGATGACATCTCAGTCTCAAAGGTATAAACTTCCAATGATTACATGGTATATGTCAGGCAACACCACTTTACAGTTTACACAATATCTTATTGATGTATTTGCTGGTGATGGCAAAGCGAAACTTGCACAGTTGATCTATTCTCATATCCACATCGTTGTGGATCCAACCCAACAGAGAGGGTTTGAATGAGGTGTGGTTTGTAGGCCAAGTTTCTAGACTAAGTTTGCCAACATGAAGTTCTTTTGACTGTCGACATCAATGATAGAGTCGATGATTGGGGTCAAATTCATAAAGAGCTCTTCTCGAACCTCTAGACTAAGGTTAGACTCGAGTCTATAACTTTTGGCCTCGCCGTCATTGAGTATAGTCAACTGATGCAAGTTTAGTATCGACGATCATAGTCGTTAGCTAACTTTGATCCTTCTTCTTCCACTTTTTTGGGAAAAAACTAGGCGAACCTTTTGACACTTCTCTTTTATGTATTTAACAATTTTATAATGATAAAAAAAGTGGTTACTTCTCTTTGTGGAAAATGGATTTTTATTGTTCCTGGAACTTTTCTTGGCCTTCGAGTGTTCCTCTTTGGCCTTTATGCAATCCTCTTGCTGTGGGTTCTACACTTTCAATCACCATGGTTGTCCCGCTAGTGCTCCAGATGTCATGAAACTTGAAGAGGCTCAATTTGGTGTTGATTTGGGTGTGCAAACCAACAGTACACTTCATCACCATCAAGTGGTCGTCGAGGGAGATTATGAGTGTCACAGCTTGTCATTGAAACTCGGTGTAGTCGTACACTGATTGCTCTCGGCCTTGGCATAAGGTGTGTCATCATTTTTACCGATTTTTGAAATAGCCCATTGGCTAGAATTCTTATCGAATGAGTCTTTTAAATTGTCTCCATGTCATCTCTTCGTCGACATAGGCTAGTAGGTAGGTATTCCACCTTGATAGAGCATGGTCGGTCAATTTGAATACACAAGCATGACTTTGTCTTCGCTAATGTACCCACATAGGGTAAAATAAGTGTCGAGTTGATCAAGCCACACGTGTAACATCTTTGCGTTGATGGAGCCATCATAGGAAGGGATGTCAATTCGAGCCTCGACTTGGAAAGGTTGGTACCTTGTGTTCACCATTGGTTCTATAGCATCGGCATCGCAGTGCGTCTTTGTTGAATATTTGATGACAATGACTCCTCCTTCGCTGCGATGTGCTTGCCTCTTTCATCTTTTGCTATCGTGTTAGCTTGGGATCGGTTCCAATACAACACATCCTCCATCTTTTGCGAGAGCACTGCGATTTAGTCAATAAGGTCCAACGATGCTATTGGAGTACTTTCCCCCATCTTGCCCTTGTCTCTTTTCATCAGCGGTCGATGTTAAAACTCCAATACTTGTAGTTCTTCTATGAATCTTTATATCCTTGTTTGATGGTAACCTCCATTACACTTGAGGTGGAGAGCTCTGACACCATTAACAATGTTAAAGACTAAGATCCAGGACAAGGAGGACATCCTTTTGACCAGCAAAGGCTTATCTTCATAGGCAAGCAACTCAAGGATGACTGCACATTCACCGACTACAACTTAAGAAGCACGAACATAGACACGAGACAGACATGACACGGACATGACAACACACCATTTTTTAGAAAAACTAGGACAGGGAAATGGCGAGGACACGTGTATTTTTTAATATATATATAATATTTGATTAATATGATTTTTATAGTATTTATACTTAAATTTTATAAAGTTAGCAATTTGAACAAATAAATATCATTATACAAGTTAAAACAATTTAAATATCCAAAATAAAGGTTGAGTACATCAAATAATATTTAACAATCTCTAGATAGAATTCATATATGTTTCCTTGCGATGATCTCCAAATTTCTTTTCTTGCAAAGTATATGACCCTCACGTGAGGGCCATGCGAATGCAGTGTTGCATGCGAGTGTCCGACACATGTCCGTGTGTCCAACACGTGTCGGACATGAACATGTCTACCAAAAGTAGTGTCCATGCTTCTTAGACTACAACATACAAAAGGAGTCCACCCTCCACCTCGTCCTCCATATCTATAGTGGCATACAGATATTTGTGAAGACTCTCACTGGTAACCTTGAAGGTTGAAAGCTCTGATACGGTCTGATCCGTTTGGGAAAGATTTGGTGATTTTGATCCTTCCTCAGGATGGATTTAACGCTTTGTGGGAGGCTTGATAGAGGCACTGAAAGAAGAGAGAACACACAGAGAAAATGATATAGATTTCTTCTCGAAAAGATCTACCTAAGCACAAAAATATGAAAGGACTTCGTGAGCAAGCTCGAACTTCTTGAGCGCAAACTCTGACTTCTTGAGGCTGCAACTTGCTGCCACCACCCTCTTTCTTCCTTCCTCTCTCTAGGGCCAGCCTCCCTCTCTTTAAGCTGCTGTTGGCTCTCTCTATGCTACTGTGTTTAGGGTTGCCACACCTCCCTTTAATTGATATGGAGAGGAAGACTCTTAATGAAGGTTGCACTATCAATCAGAGTCCAACGTGGGTTGAGCTGAGTTGAGACTTTGAGCTGACCGAACTTAGGCTTTGAGCTTGGGTTTGAGTTGGCTAGATCTAAAATTGTCTTGGTGTACGACTCATACTAAGGTTGAGCTGAATTGAAGGATGGCTCCAATTGAGTTTCAGCTGAATTTGAGTATGAATCGAATTGGGTTTGATCATCCCTGATCATTGTCTTTGTGCATTACTTATTTGTCGCATCAGTTCTTTTATTTATTGCTTTTTCTCTTGGATTGGTGATTGATGATTATGTAACGCCTTTGCCTAATTCCTTAACAACTGGAGAACTTGTTTGAAATTTTGGTGCATCATTATGAGAGTTAGTGCAGAGCATTTGACTTATGCTGCAAATAATCTTGGCTACTTCTTTGCATCAATAGTTTTGCCTTGTTGGTGAAACCAATAATGTCCTAGTTACATTGATGGTTTTTGTAAGAAAAGATGAAGTGTTTTTCCTTTGCTGGTAAATGTCTGTTTGACTTATAAATCATAGTTTGTCACGGTAAATGGTAAATGCTTTCTTTTGTGTTTTCATTTTTAATTGCTTATCTGCACCTATAATAGTATCAACACACTGCTATATCTTTACATCTAATAGCTGAGGCAGTAAGATCTGCTTTTGAGCCATTTGTTGAGCTTGTGAAGACTTGGAATCTTCCTGATTGGCTTGTGCACTGGGGTCATCCAGGAAATATGGTGAGTCCTTCAATACAATATATATGTATGTATTAACATATTTGTGTTTATATATCTACTGAATACTTTACGTAGCATTTGGCATTTTCATGTCTAGTATTTTCCTATGCTTAAAAGCAAATGTTAAATAGCTTCCCAATATATAGTTATAGAGCTTCCAATCCTGCTGAGTTACTGATCTTGGGTTTTCTGGCATCTGTTAGTCATTTTATAGATGTTAAATAAAAGAATGCATCTCTTGTTGTCAAAGTGCAATTCAATATGGAGATGTCCAAACTCCAAGCTCACATCTACAAGGTGTAGAAACAGATAACAAAGCTACTTAGTTGTATATTCCAGTGACTGACTTGAGAGTTCTTCCAACTACAACAATGAACTCTATGGTATAACAAAGCTACTTAGTTTTATATTCCAGTGACTGACTTGAGAGTTCTTCCGACTACAACAATGAACTCTATGGTACAGGAAAGAACCTGAAGTGTTGTAGAAAGAATCCCAGAAAATGTCGAAGAGTTTAAATGTTGACTGCTTTGAAAATGACTACATATTGAATTGAGGTTAATAGTTTGTCTTATGATCCTGCAGGCTGTTGTTCTCTTTGCAATGGGCGGTTATGGATCATATCTGGGATTGAGAATAAGATTGTCAAATGATGCAGTGAGTTGTCTCATTATTAACTGAGCTACTGTTTTTTTTTTTTCTGGAGGAAAATAATATTTTTTTCAAGGATATGAAGCATCTTCTTATACTCATTACTTTCTTGATTTCATAGTAGCTTTTTTCAGATGCTAGGTATCTTTTACTCATTACTTTCTTGACTCAACTGTTAAAGGAGGAAAAAGCCAAGGCGAAGGACCTGCATCCGAAGCTCCTTGGAGGCATGTTTTTATTCTTTGCTCTTGGGGCTACCGGGGGGATAACAGCTTTACTGACTTCTGACAAACCAATTTTTGAGAGGTAATTGAAAAAAAAAAGAAAAATTCTGACATTACGGATACCTGACGTCAACATATCATTGTTCTGATGTTAGAGAAATTTCCTTTTTTTTTCCCCTTAATCATTTTTACTGATAAGAATAAATTAGAATATGTCAGACTGGTTTATATTGGATTAGTCAGTTAATATGATTTACTGCAGTCCTCATGCTGTCACTGGATTTATCGGCCTGGCCCTGTTGACGATTCAGTCTCTTTTACCAACCTTGTTTGAGGTAAAGTCTGATACCACATTTAAATGTAGCCATCTGGATTTTGTTTAGAAACACATCCAAATTCTGGATATTTGATATAACTTTTCTGGTTGGGATATAAAATATATATGTTCAATTTCTTTAAACTGAGATGGTTTAAGAATTTGCTTACTGCCTTTGTTTGGAGTAACTTCAATGTCATTTATGGTAATATGTCTATAATCCAATAGAAAAGTCAACAAGGGGAAGCAGATGGTTACAACAATTAATGCAATAAAAGCTTCATAAAATTAAAGGCTCCTAGTATATTAGTGAATAAATATGCAACTATTTAAGATGGTAGTTATCGACTTAATTGATTCCGTTTTGATAGAAAACGTCTTAAAAATTGATGTTAAGAAATGATGAGTCCTCATCGATCTGTGTTGAAAAAATTGATGTGTAGTATAAAGATTGAGAGATGAGTCAAGATTAGTCTTCATTTTCTAAGATTAAAGAGAGTTGGACTTGCAAATAAGTATCAACACACACATAATGAGCTTAAGCTTTTGGATTGTGATGCCAGTTTGACTTGAACTCTGATACCAAGTGAAAATTTTCAGAAACCTCTAACATTCTGGGCATGTTTATTTTGTTCAAGATTAAGTACTTGCAAATTGGTCTGTGACATTTAAGTTGGCTACTGCACAAAGTGGACGTATAATTACATGGAGGGGAAAAAAGAAATTGCAGCACAAGATGTGAATCCCAATTAATGCCTCGAAGCATCTTGTACCACCAAAATCTCATCATTTTGATTGGAATAAATGTAGTGGACTCCTAATAGTCGTCGTTTTTGTTCAGGAGAATCCAGGTATGAGGACCGTCCACGGGCTCCTTGGGAGCAGTATCATGACACTCTTTGTACTCCACGCAGCCCTTGGCCTTCAGCTTGGCCTCAGCTTTTAGGATTGTCGCTGTTGTGTAACATTTTTTTGCGGAGCTGATGGATCGCATCTGCAGTTTTAACAGATTCCTTCTTCAACTATTCCCATCATCAATTGTCCATTGAGAATTTTAGAATTCTTGAAAACGAAGCACGTATTGTAAATGCTTAGCTGCTATAGCTGAATAATATTATCATCTAGCAGTGCTTGCTCCCTTTCATTATTTTCATGTGGAGGATGACCAGGGTGGGTTGATCTGAGTTACTTTGTCCAGGAACAATTTTGTTGGTATTCTTTATTGGGTTTTTGTGGTATTTGAGCTATCAGATTTTCATACCCTGGTGAGCTATCGACCAATGGGAGACCAGGAATTGTTTTTAAATATTTTTCTATATCTATTCTTATAAAGTTTTGAAATAACATATTTGCTCTTGGAAATTTTGAAATGGTTTGTCTCTCCAAATATTAAGATCCCTAAAGTTGATATTCATTCATTGACCAGTTTTAACTGCAGCTAGTTTGTGTTGGAAAATGACATATGGTTATGAAATATCTAAATATATTTTTGACTTTTTCACATAAAAATGAATTTTAAAAGTTGTTAATATGGTGTAGACTTTTAATTAATGTTAAAATGATAATCAACTAACAAAGATGGACTACAGTGAAACATTTTTTTTTTTTATCTCAACTGATACTGATGCGTAGCTGTGAAATAAATTATGTATGATACAATTGTTAGGTTCAGCCCATATGTGGGCTTAGATAACTTAGACCGTTCGAGCCCAAATCAGAGAAAGAGAGAAAGGGTAAAATTGGGTGACGGCGGTGTGGGTGTGCACACAGTGAACGGGTGCAGCGTGCGGGTGCAGCGTGCGGCGTGCACAGGAGAGAGAAATATTAGGTTTCTGAGTTTTCTGCTTGACGATCGGTGGCTAAACGTTGTTAGTTTCGGCCCAAATTTTATGTGGAGAATCCTTGCTACAAACTCTACAATCCTAACGGTGTTTGATCTGCAGTTTATCCTCTCTAAGGTACTTTCCTGTTATATCCACTTTATGAGATCTAGAATTCTCTCATGAGGAGATCCTGATGAAGATATGCTATTCTTGAGCCAAGATATATGATCTTGATATTATTCTGATCCTCTAGTTATTCTAGAGAAGACCTACTATAAACCTGTTATCATTATTATTGATAGTGGAAGTTTGAGGTGGACTACGGTCCCGTGGTTTTTTCCATATTGGGTTTTCCACGTTAAAAGATTTGGTCTCACTGTGTGATTGATTATTTACTCTATTGTTTATGCTGTGCAGGTTGATATTTACATTTGAATATCAAGTTGGTATTTTGATAAGGAACCCACTTTGATACACAAAGAGGGAAAATAATATTCCGCTTTAACAGGTTTTTCCCAACAAGTGATATCAAAGCATCAGGTTGGTGCTAGTTTTCTTGTGTGATTGAAATGGAGCAGTCTGATGGTATGATTAAATTGAATTCATCAAATTATTCCACTTGGAGGCGTTTGATGGAAGATTTGCTATATTGCAAATATTTGTATAAGCCTATCAAGGTTAAAGATAAATCTTCTACTATGGACGATGAAGAATGGGAAGTTCAACATAGAAAAGCTATTGCCTATATTAGAAGATGGATGGATATAAACTTACATGAGCATATTTTAGATGAAACCAGAGCTGATGTTGTTTGACAAAGGTTAGAAAATCTCTTTGCGAAAAAGTTAGTGGGAAATATAATTTCTCTCCTTAGAAGGCTTGTAAATTTGAAGTATAAAGATGGTAGTAACATTGTTGATCACATAAGCCTATTTCAGAGTCTTGCAAACAAGTTGGTTGCTATGAAAATGAATATAGATGATGAGATGCAGGGATTATTACTTCTCAGCTCTTTACCAGAAAGTTGGGAAACGTATGTTGTGACTATTTATAACTCAACGCCAGAGAGGACTCTAACTATAGATATGGTTAAAGACAGTTTGCTAAATGAAGATGCTAGAAGGAAAGAATAGGGTGAATCTTCTTCTGGGACATTTGTTACTGAAAAACAAGAAAGACGTGGAAGAAGTCATAGTAGAAATCCACATGGTTATAGAGGAAGATCTAAGTCTAGAAGAGATATCAAATGTTTTCACTGTAATAGGCCAGGTCACATGAAGAAAGAGTGTAGGTTTTGGAAGCGAGAACAGAATGAAATGAAGAAAAATGAGAAAGAGACCAATACAGTTGCTGCTGAAGGTAATATCACTATTGTTTGTGATGAAGGTTGTGTTAGTCTTGTAGCTCAGGACAGTAATTGGGTAATTGACTCTGGTGCTTCATTTCATGTTACTTCTCATGGTGATTTCTTTAGATCTTACACTGCTAGTGATTTTGGTAATGTCAGAATGGGAAACAGTGATACATCTAAGATTGTGGGTATTGGAGATATTTGCTTGGAGACTAGTATTGGGAGCAAATTGATACTCAAAGATGTAAGGCATGTTTCAGATATTCGTCTTAACTTGATATCTATAGGCAGACTTGATGATGAGGGTTTTGCACATTATTTTGGTGAAAGCAAATGGAAACTCACTAAAGGTTCTATGATTGTGGCAAAAGGAAAGAATATTAACTCTTTTTATGTCATGGAAGCTAAGCTACACAAAGGAGAGATTAATGCAATTCGAAAAGGTGAAAGTATAGATCTTTGGCATAAGAGGCTTGGACATATCAGCGAGAAGAGACTTCAAACTTTTGCTAGAAAGCAGTTCTTACCAGAGTTGCAAGGTACATCTCTTAAATCTTGTGATCATTGCTTAGCTGGAAAAACAAATAGAGTTGCATTTTAGACATATACATCATCTAGAAGATCAGATGTAATTGATTTAGTTCATACTGATGTTTGTACTATGCAAACTAGAACTCTTGGAGGTGCTCTTTATTTTGTTACTTTTATTGATGACCATTCTAGAAAAGTGTGGGCTTTTGCTTTGAAATCTAAAGACCAGGTACTCGATGCTTTCAAGGAGTTTCATGTTAGTGTTGAAAGAGAAACTAGCAGAAAACTAAAGTGTATTCGATCAGATAATGGTAATGAGTACAAGGGTCCTTTTGAGAATTATTACAGATTTCATGGTATCAGGCTTGAGAAAACAGTTCCTAAAACTCCTCAACAGAACGGTGTGGTAGAAAGGATGAACAGAACCATTGAAGAAAGGATTAGGTGTATGCTTTCCCACGCCAAGTTACCAAAGTCAGTTTGGGGGGAGGCAATGAGAACTACAATTAATCTGATAAATCTTTCTCCATCAGTTCCTCTGCAAGGTGATATTCCAGAGAGAGTATGGAGAGGAAAAGATATATCTTATAATCATTTGAGAGTCTTTGGGTATAAAGCAGTTGTTCATATTCCCAAAGATGAGAGGTCCAAGCTTGATAATAAGGCAAAAGCATGTATCTTCTTGGGATATGGTCATGAAGAGTTTGGGTACAGATTATGGGATCCAGTGAACAAGAAGATTATTAGAAGCAGAGATGTTGTGTTTCTTGAAGACCAATTGTTTGATGATGGTGATAATATTGAGAAGCCAGAAACCTCTGTTTATATTCCTTGGAGTTTGGGTCCAGTTCCCTCACCTGTAGTTCATGATGATCATGGGGGAAATGAACAAGAAGATCATGGTGAGAATGTAAGTGATGATACTCCTACAATTGATGATGCTAAACTAACTGAACAAGCACCTCCACCACTAGTTGAGATTTCATTGAGAAGATCCACTAGAGAGCGACAACCCTCTACTAGATATCCTCCACATGAGTATGTTATGCTTACTGACGGGGGAGAGCCAAAAACTTACCAAGAAGCTATTCTACATTAGAATAAGAATGAGTGGGTTAAAGCCTTGCAAGAAGAGATGAGATCCTTGCTTGAGAACTATACCTATGACTTGGTAAGATTGCCTAAAGAGAAGAAAGCTCTAAAAAACAAGTGGGTTTATAAATTGAAGACTAAAAATAATAGCTCACAACAAAGATACAAGGCATGACTAGTTGTGAAAGGATTCAGTCAGAAGAAATGTATTGACTTTGAAAAAATATTTTCTCTAGTTGTGAAAATGTCTTCTATCCGAGTTGATCTTGGTTTGGCTGCCCGCTTGAATTTAGAAGTTGAGCAACTTGATGTAAAAACAGCATTTCTTCATGGTGACTTAGACGAAGAAATTTACATGGAGCAACCAGAAGGTTTCAAAGTCAAAGGAAAAGAAAATATAGTGTGTAAGCTTAGGAAAAGCTTATATGGACTCAAGCAGGCACCTAGACAGTGGTATAAGAAGTTTGATTCCTTTATGATGAGCTAAGGGTATGATAGAACCACATCTGATCATTGTGTGTTTATGAAAAAAATTTCAGATGATGATTTTATTATTTTACTGCTATATGTTGATGATATGCTAATTGTTGGCCATGATGTTGGAAAAATTGAAAAGCTTAAAAGAGAGCTAAGTAAGTCTTTTGCCATGAAAGACTTGGGATCGGTAAAACAAATACTTGGCATGAAGATTCTTCGTGATAGGAAGAAAAAGAAGATTTGGCTATCTCAGGAGACTTACATTGAAAAGGTTCTTGAAAGATTCAACATGAGTAAAGCCAAAGCAATTTATTCCCCACTTGTAGGTCATTTCAAGCTTAGTTCGAAACAATGTCCTACAAGTGAGAAAGAAAAAGAAGAAATGTCCAGAGTGCCTTACTCATCTGCAGTAGGTAATTTGATGTATGCAATGGTTTGTACTAGGCCAGATATAGCTCATGCAGTTGGAGTTGTCAACCGATTTCTCTCAAATCCTAGAAAGGAACATTGGGCAGCAGTGAAATGGATATTAAGATATCTAAGAGGTACTTCCAGGTTATGTTTATGTTTTGGCAGTGATGAACCTATGTTAGAAGGCTACACAGATGCAGACATAGCAGGTGATACTGATTCCAGGAAGTCCACTTCGGGATTCTTGATGACATTTGCAGGAGGAGCAGTCTCTTGGCAGTCTAAGTTACAGAAGTGTGTTGCTCTATCAACCACAGAAGCAGAATATATAGCAATTACTGAAGCTTGCAAGGAAGCTTTATGGATGAAAAAGTTTCTACAGGAATTGGGCTTGAAACAGGAAGGATATACTGTTTACTATGACAGTTAGAGTGTCATTCACCTCTCCAAGAATTCAATATACCATTCTAGATCCAAGCATATTGATGTGAGATATCACTGAATTCGTGATATGCTTGAGATGAAAGAATTATAGTTGAAAAAAGTGCATACTAATGAGAATGGATCAGATATGTTACAAAGTCTTTACCTAAGGAGAAGCTTGAAGCATGTAGGCAAGAGCGAGCTTAGTACAGCCCACCATATGAGTTGGAGGGGGAGAATTATTGGGTCCAGCCCATATGTGGGCTTGGACAAATTGGGTCGTTCGAGCCCAAATCAGAGAAAGAGAGAAAGGGCAAAATTGGGTGACGGTAGTGTGGGTGTGCACACAGTGAACGGGTGCAGCGTGCGGCGTGCAGAGGAAAGAGGAGAGAGAAATAGAGAGAGAAATATTAGGTTTCTGAGTTTTCTGCTTGACAATGAAGATATGCTATTCTTGAGCCAAGATATATGATCTTGATATTATTCTGATCCTCTAGTTATTCTAGAGAAGACCTACTGTAAACCTGTTATCATTATTATTGATAGTGGAAGTTTGAGGTGGACTACGGTCCCGTGAGTTTTCCCAGTTAAAAGATTTGGTCTCACTGTGTGATTGATTATTTGCTCTATTATTTATGTTGTGCTGGTTGATATTTATATTTGAGTATCAAATTGGTATTTTGAATAGAAACTCACTTTCATACACAAAGAGGAAAAACTATATTTTGCTTTAACAGATTTTTCCCAACAACAATTGTCCATACAAAGTGGTGCTACAAGACCACAGACAGAGTGTGTAGGCAACTTTTGGCAACCTGTCCTGTGTAGTCGAGATGCTTCAACCGCTGTCCAGTGTTTGTGGCACGTGCAACACGATTTAAAGGAGATTATTTATGATGGATAGAATGAATAATGAATTAGCTTATAGACATTGAAAAGTAGATAGTTAAAACCAACTTAAATAAGAATACTTATGAAATGGAATAATAACAGATAATAATAAAAAAGAAAAAGAGTTTGACGAGGACAAATAATAATGTTATGGAGTCTTATTAAATAATACTCCATTTCACTTGAGGAATTATTTTCTATTTATGATGTGTGGATTCTAGAAGAAATAGAATAACCAAAAGAGAAAATACTATTTCTACAGCCATCTACTACTTCTCCTTGATATGACTTGATGCTCCATACCACAACACCCCATTTATAGTCTAGAATCATAAAGTATTTGAATAGTTTTGAACTTATCATGATCCTATCTAAATTAGCTAGCATAGATCAATTAAACTATTATCTTAAGCATCCCAAATTAATTAAATCATAGTGCTAATATATTTTATTCTTATATTCTCTTGACAAAATAAAATTTTCTCCAATGAAAAGGGTTTTCTAAGATATTTACATGTTGCACCATTAATACTCATAAAAAATAACATCATGATTTATAATTAAAGAATTAATGATAGGATTATAAAATTGATAAACCTTACTTCTTTCATTATAGCCTATAAAGATATGTAACCTACAAAGGTACACTTTACAGTGTTATCATCTAATTTTGGCATATTTTGTGAGGAAAAATAGCAAATCCTATGCATCCAAAAATTTTAAAATGGTTGCCTGAGGTTTAAAACCTATCCAGGCTGCATAAAATATGATGTCACTCGATGCTTGTGTAGGACTCCATTCGAGATATATGTTATAGTAAATATTACCTCAGTCCAAAACCTATTAGGAAGATTCTTTGCTTTTATCATACTTTTAGCCATCTCTAATAAACTCATATTTTTTCCCTCTGCAATACTATTTTGCTAAGATATGTAGCATGTTGTCATCTACCTATGAATTCCATTAGTTTCACCAAAGTTTTAAAAATTTCTAAAAAAATTTCTCTCCTCCATAAGTAGGCGAAATTTTAATTTTGTAACCAGCTTTTGTCTCAAAATTTTTTAAATTTTTTTTAAATAAAAAACTTCATATTTATTTTTAGTAAAATAAACCCAAATTATCCTACTAAAGTCATCAACAAAAACTACAAAGAAATAATCATTCTTCATAGGCCCACAAATGTGTATAAATCAATTTTAGTAGTTCTTTGCTCTCCGATTGCTATGTTTTGAAAAAGAATCAGTGTTATCTTTTTACACAACTTCCACATACAAAGCAATTGTTTTTGAATCAAGGGTAACCTATATATCATATTCTAGTAGATTATGACTTTGAAAGCTTAGATGAACATATCTGTAATGCTATGGCCATTTTTCATCTAAAGTGACTTTAAAGCAACATTGACCGGAAACATTTTGTTCTGTGACATGGGAACTTCAAAAAAAGTAAATTGTTCTTACTTTTATCCTCATAAACTGAAGATTTTTAATTTTCAAAAACAATAGAAACCATCGTTAAGAAACTAACCAACACTAACTAAATTGGAGTACTGTAATACCTGGTATGTATTGGTAGAATGAAGTTGTAAAGGTAAAGAAGTACACATCAATTACGGTATCTATTTATACATTTATACATGTTAAAAGAGAGGATTTTCTTTAACTGAGCAGCGAGATTTCCTCGTGCAGTCGGAGAAATCTCATCTGCTATACAGTTGGGGAAATCTCTCTGTTATCATGCCCCTGCAAGATTGAGCTCTTATCAAGGATGTCAATCTTGGATCGATGCAACAAAAATAGTTTACAGGTGAGAGGCTTCGTGAGTGAATCTGCTAGTTGATCAGTCATATGTACATAAGAGACATATAGTTGATGTTTGACAACTTGATTTCACACGAAGTGATAGTTGATGGCAATGTGTTTCATGTATGAGTAAAACACTAGATTGACACATAAGTAGATAACTCCAACATTGTCACAATATATTGTAGGAGTAAGGGTAGAGCTGAAGTTGAGTTCCTTGAGGAGATTTGTAACCCAATTGAGTTCAACAGCAGTGGTAGCGATGGCGCGATATTCAGCTTCGCCGTGCGATTGTCTTTTGCTTCTTAGAACTCCAACTGATTGGATTAGATCCAAAAAAGATAATATACCCTAACATGGATGTTCTATCATCAAAGTTTTTCACTCAATCAACATTAGCAAAGGCATGGAGATGAAGTGAGGTATGTTTGTGGAGAAAGAGGTCATGATTGAGGGTCCCTTTAAGATACCACAAAATTCATTTAACTGTAGACCAATGCATAGTAGAAGGCTAGTGCATATATTAAGATAATTTATTAACTACAAATGAGATATATACAGGGGTGAGAGCTAAGTACGGTAAAGAGCCAACTAGTTGTCGGTATTGAGTTAAGTATGTATTAGGGCTGTCATCACATAATTTAAGTGATTCACTAGTAGAGAGGGGAATTGCAACCTCTTTTACATTTTGCATATTTGTCTTTGATAATAAGTCTTGAATATACTTTTTTTATGATAGGAGGAGACCTGAGGGTGTAAATGTTTCTTCCACTCTCAAAAAGTAACTCAAGAGTCCTAAATCTTTGAGGGAGAATCAATTAGCCAATTACTTTAGAAATGTTTGAATCTCCAATGGATCATTGCTTGTGATAATAATATCATCCATATATACTAGAAGATAAATTGTGTTTCCATTTTGTTGTTATAGAAATAATGAGGTATCAAACTTGAAGTTGATGAAGCAAATTGATATCAGAAACGATCTAAGTTCAGTATATTAAGCTCTTGGAGCTTGACGGAGTCCATAAATGACTTTTTATAGTTTGCAAATATGTCTAAGATACTGATGATGAACGAAGCCAGGGAGTTGCTGCATAAATACATCTTCAGTTAGAGTCCCCCATATAAAGGCATTATTAACGTCCAATTGTCATAAGTGCTAGCCTTTGGAGATGACCAAACTTAGGATAAGCCGAATTATTGTGGGTTTAACAATAGGACTGAAAGTCTCTATGAAGTCAATTCCAGGTCATTGATGAAATCCTTTAGCTACTAAACATGCTTTATATCTAGCAACGGACCCGTTTGGGTTCCGTTTAATTTAAAAGACCCATTTACACCCGATGATGTTTTATGTAGGATAAAAAGGTACAAGGGTCCATGTAGAGTTATGGAGTAGAACATTATATTCTTCATACATGACTTTACGCCAATGTAGAGATTTTTGGGCTTGAGTAATTATGGTAGGTTCACTAGTCTTAAGAGAGGATTTTATGATAGCATGTAGGTTGAGAACCTAATGTGGTTTAAAGATATCACTTTTTGAGCGTGTTGTCATTGGATATCTAGGAGCTGTAGGTTGTGTTATTGGTATGGGTGGTGGAGAGGCATTGACACGGGTCGAGGTAGGCTGAGGTACATCAGCGTCACTAGATCCAAAAGAGAGTAAAGAAGGTGTTTGAGTTTCTGAGGACATTACTTTAGTAACGGGTGAAGTTTGTGAAGAAGGAAGAGAAGAAGTAACGGAGGGAGTGAATTGAACCAGGAGAACAAAAGAGTGTGGATCCTTAGGAAAAGGATTGGATGGTGTGGTGAGATGCTCGTTTGAGGGGATTGACAGTATACTCCAGTTATGTATATTTGTTGGAGTAACTTATATGGTAGGAGACTCATGGTTTTGAAATAGAAAGGTAAACTCCACAAAAATAATATGACGTGATATAAAGACTTTATGAGTTTTGGGTTCATAGCATTGAAAGGCATTATGTTCAAGAGAGTATCCTATAAAAATGTAAGGCTTAGATCTTGGTGTTATCTTATATGAGGCATAGGAAGGTAGCCATGAATAACATAAACAACCAAATATTTTGAGTTTTTGAAGGTTTGAGGATTTGAAAAATAGTTTTTCAAATGATGACTAGTATTGCCACAGGATTAGAGATAGGATGTGAGGGCTTGATATTCACCTTCGCCACTAGAGTAAACTGTTTTAATTATGGATTGGAAGAAGTTTTCGACCAACTTTTTAAAGTTGGTGAAGATTGTTGAAACTTCAGATTTATGATTGAGAGGGTATATTCATGTGTACTTAGTGAAATAGTCTATGAAGATGACATAAAATCTAAACTTGTCAAAAGAAGTGATTGGGGTAGGGCCCTAAATATCAGTATAAATAATTTCAAACGGTTTAGAACATGATATGGAGGATATGTCAAATAGGAGTCTATGACTTTTATTACTAAGACAAGCATCACAATGAGTTATAATGCTATTATTTTTAAGAGTAAAAAGAGAATAACGAGAAAATAATTTATGTTAGATAGAGAGTGAGGGATGACCAAGACGACGATGCCACATATCAATTGGAGCTACAACTAAAGAGTAAACAATGGGTTATTTTATTTGTGGAACTGATGGTCATTCATAAACATTGTCCTTACTCTAGTCTCGGACCAAGAATGCCCTCGTGCTCAAATCCTTGACAAGAAAATACTTAGGAAAGAATTTAATTAAGGTATTATTTTATTTATAAAATTGAGAAACGGAAATGAGATTTTGTTTAATGTGAGATGCACATAGAATATCATCGAGTATAAAAGTTATGGCAGGTGAATTAAGCATTGCGGAACCAGTGTGAATAATAGGGATTCTTTTATCGTCACCGATGATGATGTCGTTATTTCTACTATAGTTGTTGTAGATGGACAAGTTCTATAGATCATAGGTGATGTGGTGGGATGCACTAGAGTCCACAATCCAATTATGATCACTAGTGTTTGGAGTAGTCATAAGATTTGTTTGAGGATAATGTGATTGAGCAGAAAGTCTGGGACGAGATCGACAAATCTTTGCAGAGTGACCGATTTTATCACACAGTCGGTAGATAACTCTTTGTTGGTTTGTGTGGTTAGGGCACCAGGACTACTGATGATTAAAGTAGCCACCTTTGTAGTTGTAATTGAAATGTTGATGATGTAGAGGAGGGATGGTTTATTTGGAGCTCATAGGTTCAGGATCAAGAGGCATCTTGGTCAAACCTTTGTTGACAGTCTCGTTATACTAATTGCCCCTTCTTGTAGATTTTTGACTAATTTGAGTTGTGATGGATGGTCTTAACAATTTATTCTTACACTTTAGATATATCTTAAAGCCAATAGAGTTCTTCGAATGATATTAGTGAGTCACGTGCCCGTAGACTATTGAGGGTATGGACAATATCTTCTTCATCCGAAGAATAAGCAGATGGAACCTTCAGCAGAAGACTTCGGTTGGCGAGGGAGCAATAGTCGACGGTAGAAACAGAGGCTGCGACTGTGCTCTGCGAGTATGGGCTCTATTTGAATGGTTCTATAGTTGAATGGAGTTGCAATGTATCGAGAAGGGGCGGCCAACAGCGAATCACTGGTGGAGCACTCCTATGGCAAGTTCTAGGGCCAGTTTCGGTTGCTGGACAATGCCGATCTCGACTCCGTGAGCACCAAGCTGGAGGATGGTGTGCTG
The DNA here is from genome assembly GCF_036884655.1 of Musa acuminata AAA Group. Taxonomy (NCBI): domain Eukaryota; kingdom Viridiplantae; phylum Streptophyta; class Magnoliopsida; order Zingiberales; family Musaceae; genus Musa; species Musa acuminata. Next base: position 14,067,441 of record NC_088328.1, on the reverse strand, counting down.
ACGGTGGCACTTCCGAAGCTGGCACCGAAAAAGATCAAGGGCCCTCGGGTGGTGAGTATCACCGGCGGAGACAAGGAGAAGCTTCAAGGGAGCAGCAGCGAGAGGCTAAGAAGGTGGATCTCTGAAGGACCATTGTGTTGTGTGCTGCGGGGTTGAAGAAGGAGGAGCTGAAGATAGAGGTGGAGGAGAATAGGATCCTATGGGTGAGCGGCGAGTGATTGGAGCGGATGGCAGAGTTGCCGATGATGTCTCAGGTGGTGGTGTTATAGGGGGTTTGGGTGGTGTACTTGGAGGTTATCTGTCTGGCAAAGTTGCTGGTATAGGACTGACTGGAACAGAGGATGTTGATGGTTCCGGAGATAGCTTTGATGTTAATGAACGAAGGTTTTCTGCGGCGGGATGGGATGCTGGCAACGGTGGAAGGTGGGAGGTGGGCAGAAGCAGGGGCAAAGCCTTGTTCGGGAATATGACTGTGACGGCAATGGTCGCTGGCCGGAAGTAGGGGTGAAGCCTTGCTCGGAAATGTGGCTACGACAGCCCTTTCTTGCTCTTCTCACTGCTACGATGTCATGATAGAATAAAGAATGAAATTGTAAAGATAAAAAAACACACATCAATTAATTTGATATATTATCTATTTATACATATTGAAAAAGAGGATTTTCTCAATTGAACAATATGATTTTCTCGTACAAATGGAGAAATCGACATCTTTATCATGTTTATTTTCATAACTTCTTATGTAAAGCTATCTCCCATCTTTACATGGTTTTTCATATGATAAGATTTTCTTATCATATGGCAACTACAATTATCAATTTACGTATCAAACACTATTTAGAAGTATTATTAATAGACTACTGACATGTAAAAATTAAGTTTTTTTTTTATCTTTCTTCTCCTGCAAAATTAGATTGTTATGCTACCTTTTTATAAAACAGAACTATGCTTCTTATAATAATAATATTGAATATTCTTTTGTGTAAAAAGTTTATTTTTTTTTCCAAAAAATTATTATTAACTGAAGACAATATTATAATAATTCTGTGCATCGAAACTTAAAATAGTAGAAAAGAATTATGACTAGTACAATCTCCGAGGAAAGATTTGCTTCCTCAACCTTTGCATAGGCAGCGAGGGAGTGGGCTGTTTTATTTGCATTTCTTGTCTGATAAAATTTGGATAGGAGTTCTTCAATATTGTTAATATAATTTTTAAGTAGCCAATGTAGAGAGAATCTTCTTTCTTTAATGTCTTGAAGAGATTTAGATCATCAATTTCAAATTAATATTTTAGAATATTATAAAGCTATATTATAAATATATTTCAAATTAGTTATTGATTCTTTAATAGCTGAAATTGTTAAGAAGTTAATGTATATTTTAGAATATTATAAATTAATATTTTATCTTTTAAATAAGATTGGATAGAATTTTATAGATAATGAATTCTTAGTTTAAAATATATTTTGAAATATTTCAAATTGATGTCTTATGTTTTAAATAGGATTAGATAGAGTTGTTGAGATTAGAAACTCTTATATTTCACATCTATAAATAAATAACATCCACATGTGTAGATAAATTCGAGCCTCAAGTATTCAAATCAAGTTTAAGAGTCATTTATATAAGTATTTTTCTTTTTTAGAAGTTCAATAAATATTTTTTTTTACCTTGGTTTGTTCTTCTTCTATTTGGTTTGATCTTGAGCTACTAGTACCTTGTTACTACTATTTGAGAAAGGGTTGTACTTGCATGTGATCCTCCTTTTCTTCACATGATATCAAAGCCATAAGGGTGGTAATATGTGTTTTAAGATATCTTTGGTGAAGAAAATAACCTTTTTCAATTGTGAAAAATTATAGTCGAGTTTATGGATTTGATATTAAACTCCTCAATCAGTCTAACTATAAGAGAAAATCTATGGAATGTAGTTAGTAGCAATGCATAACAACACTAAATGCTGCGGATTGAGACGTCATGAAGAGATTAAGGCTTTAAATGTAAATGTTGAATTTGTATTAAAGATGTCTATTTCTCATGATCTCTTTGAATACATTATTCGTTGTAAATCAACTTCAAAGATTTAAATCACTCTTTATGCATTGCTTAACAAAAAGAATATGGCTCGACTTCAATATTTGGAGAATGATTTAACAAGTACTATCTAAGGTGATCGTTTAATTTCTAGTATTTTTAAGATTAAAAATTTATATTCAGATATATCACTCTTAGATCCAAATAAGCCTATTTCTGATGCATGAATGAAATGTTATATTATTCGTGATCTTCGAAAAGAATATATTTCTTATATTACGTCTATTCAGGAATGGGTTCAACAACCATTCTTAGTAGGGTTGATAAATCTTCTTACTTCTCAGGAATCCCTAGCTCATAAAATGACGAGAGTTTCTATTTCAAGAGGAGATGAAGATACCTTTTTTTAAATAAGACAAAAAATAATGATAATGATAAAAAGAAGAAAGATGATGCTAACAGTAAGCAAGAGTCTTCTTCGAATAATGGTGTAATTCGAAAGAAGATCAAGTGTTATAAGTGTGGCAAGTTAGGCCATATCAAGAAAAATTATCATGTGAAGATTAAAGGTGAAAATATTATAAATAAAGAAGATTGATTTAATGCTACTGGAAGATTGGTGCAAATGATGTATGGCTTAAACTACTAAAGCTATGACATCTATCGATTTTGAAAATGATTAAATTATTGATTCAGAATGTTATCATAATCTCATTGGTGATGGTAAAAATTCACCGATCTTCGTCAATATGAAAGTACTGATGTAATTATCATGAAAGATAATATTGTTTACTAAGTGAAAAAGGAAGGCACTAACATAATCTCAGAAAAAAATAATGATCCCATTATATTGAAGAGTGTGTACTATATTTCAGGTATGAAGAAAAATCTTTTCTTTATTGCAAATGCTAGAAATTATATTTTTGTTATCCTAATGAAGTCCAGTTTCTTCATAATATAAAAGATGTGTTTCTTCATAATATAAAAGAATTAAATGTAAATATAGTATATACTGGTAAAAGGGTCAAATATTTATATATTTTGCCAATATCAATCTCTTATTGATAAGACGAGTACAAATGATGGTACATCAATTTGGCATACTAGACCTAGGCATATAAATTTTCTTAAATTAAATATTATGATACAGAAAAGTTTAGGGAATGGTCTTCTTAATCTTATTACTTTTAGTAGTAATGAAATTTGTGAACGTTATCAATATGGCAAAGCACACAAGCAACGTTTTGATATATCACTCTCAAGATATAAATTCCTCTCGAAGCTTATTCATAGCGATCTAATGAGCCCTACTCAAGTATCATCTTATTCAGGTTCTCGTTATATGCTTCTCTTTATTGATGATTTTACAAGGTTTACTTGGGTCTATTTTGTGAAGAAAAAATTCAAATGTTTTTTTTAAATTTTAAGAGTTCAAGTTAACAATTACACTTGAAAAAAATAAAAGATTATGCACCTATAATAGTGGAGAGTTCGATAGATTCTTCTCTTTTTATAAAGAATATGATATCAAAAGGAAACTTATATATGCAAATACACTATAACAAAATGGTATGGCTGAATGAAAGATTTAACATCTTGTGGAGACTTATAAGTTCTGGCTTTATGTAAAGAATTTATCAAAGGCCTTATGGGGCAAAAAGTATGATATGCGTAACTTATGTTATTAATCAAACTCCTCTTAGTCCAATCAATCTGAAATCTCTATGTGTGCTCATCTTTGGTGAGAAATAAAATGTTAAACATTTTAGAGTATTTGGTTCTCCATGCTATGTTCAAGTACCAAACTCAAAGATAAACAAGTTTGATGCTAAGGCCAAGAAATTCATCTTTATTGGTTATGATAAAGGGAAGAAATATTGAAAATACATGGATCCATAAACATATAGGTATATGGTATTTCGAAACATTGTGTTTGATGAAATTTCTTATTATTATTCTTCACAAGTAATTTTTTTTTAAATATCAATCACAATAATGAAAGTGATACATGTTTAAAACATGTGATTAAGATTCCATTGTCATTTGGTGCTCCTATGGATTTTGGCTCATCTCCTTCCTCATATATATCTACTCTTGTTATTTCTTCATCACCAATGATAGAGTAAAGCGATAGAGGGACTAATAATGTTCATGAAATGAAAATTCAAGATTAAAAAGAACAATTGTCAAACTAGTATATTATGGAGACAATGTAGACATATATCACTATTTCTTTTCTAAATAAATTGATCTTGAACCTACTTATTTTGATGAAGCCAAAAGTGTTAAAAGTATAGGAGAATGCCATGCATGAAAAAATGAATGTTCTTCATTAAATTAAAACATGGGATCTTGTGGCAAAGTCTACAAATATAGATTTAATTACTTGTAAATAGGTCTATAAGGTGAAACATAAGTCAAATGTGATTAAGACTAATGGGATTCCAAAAAAGTTTGAGTTGATGGTATGTATGATTCTACTTTTGCTCTTGGATTGTCTAAAGGCAGGTTTAGGCCCTTATAAGATAAAAGATTCATATCATTGCCTATTGGTTTTGTGAGGAATTGGTGCTATTTCTGATTAGCATAAGTATATTCAATCATCGTATAGATATTGTGCCTTCTACACAAAGTCCAGTTAGACATTTTAATGGTCTTCTATCTAGTAAGTTTAGATCAGGCTATGGGTCAAGAGGCATTCTAAATGATTCTAGAAGTTTTCAAATGGAGGAACTTGATTCAGATAGACTTTCAAGTAGTATAAGAAAGGATTTGAATAATAATATTCACATGTACCTTGAAAAACACTTTGGTTAGGGGTTGTACTCCTACAAGTGATCCTATAGTTGATGGCGACAGTTATAGGCATGACTTTGCAAATCAAGTCAGGACTTATATGCAAAAGTATAAGGAGTGTTAAGAAGTTAAAGTATATTTTAAAAAATTATAAATTAATATTTTATCTTTAAATAAGATTAGATAGAATTTTCGAAATAAATTCGTAGTTTAAATATATTTTTGAAAGATTTCAAATTGATGACTTATCTTTTAAATAAGATTAGAAAGAATTATAGAGATTAGAAACTCTTATTTCACATATATAAATAGGTGGCATCTATATACATAAATAAATTTAAGTAGAACCGTTCAAGTATTTTTCTTTTTGAGAAGATTATTTTTTTTTTCATCTTAATTTCTTCTTCTTCTTCTTCTATTTAATTTGATCTTGCGTTAATAAAATCTTATTACTATTATTTGAGAAAAGATTATAGATCCTCCTTTTTTTCATAGAAACTACTAGACTTCTTTTATTGCCGATGCTCATTTGGCATCCAAATCGCTTTTATTTCGTTACTATTTCTGATTAATAATCAAATTTCACCGTTACCTGTGGATGCACCATTTGCATTTAATTTGAACCAGCGTTGCCTGGGTCGACACTATCAGACTTGAACAATAGAATTATGTATCTCACCCATTATTATTATACCTTCAGAGCTTTGCAAAATTTTACAAGACATCATATATGAAATTGTTTTATACAAAACAGTCTTAACTCCTTTAAATAGGAAATCGTTTCTGGCCGTCCAAATCAACCAGAGATTAAGCCAAAATCTATTATTCCAATCATTAAAATACAAGAATCTCATATTAAGATTAATGTTAAGAAAATATCAAATACTTTTAGCAAATCTGTAATTAAATACCGTTTGTACAAAAGAAGCCGTCAGTAATCGAGATTGTAATAATCTCCAACAAGTAACGAGAGACTCGTGGCCATTCACTTTGCCATAATTCCTTTTTATCACTAGAAATTTCTTCTGCATTATTGAGGAATTTGTATACTGATCTAGTTGATGGTTGCCCTCTAGAAATAAATTTTCAGCAAATTGTATAAGCATTAGGCTAATGAGATACTTCGATATTAGTAATTTTAATGGTAGTATGCAACACAAACAATTGAATTAGTAACTCATGATTCCAACTATGTTTATTCAAGGTTATGTCTACCCAAACCATCTTCCTTATTATGTTTTGTGACTGTTTCCTAAGCAATTAAAGGCATACCTTGAAGAGCAGGAAAGTGTTTCTTTGAGTTTGATCTTTGGAGCTATATTGCCTTTGATTTTTTTTTTTTTTGATTTGTTTGTCTCTTGTACCATGACATCATCATCGATTGCTAAAATTTCTCCTTTTGATTTTTTTTGCATGACTGCTTTATTTTCTTTTCTCTTTGGAAACATTTATTTTACGTTGCAAGTATTTCAAGTTCTGTTTAATTTATCTCCATATAATTATAAAAAAACCAAGTTAAGGCCTTTTAAAATTTTTAAATATTTTTATCAAAAATTAATTCCTTATGTATTTCCATTTAGTTATCTATCTTCGTAACTCTTGAAAATAAATATACTTTTATTCATAAATAAATTTTTAAAATTTATTGAAAGAGCTTAGAATCTAATGATAACATATTAGAATTGTCGTACTACCTTTGCTCCTCTCCCAACCCTCTTTACCATTTGTTATAGCAGGAATTTCAAAAAATATATTAAAAAAATATGCCCGGAAAATGGAGACTACGTTTGCCCACTAGCAGATATGCATCGTCGTGAGCGATGGAGAATGACAACTATAAGATGGCGTACTGCTGCTAGCCCTTCGTCATGAGGTTGAAGCTACGAGGGTGCTCATATCTCGTCACCAAGCTACCGTCTGGCATATTGGTTCTTTTAACATATCAAATATGGATTAAAAAATCAAAATCAAATTTTAGTTGAAATATGCTTTATTGATACAAAACAAGATTTTATAATATATTTATAAAACTTATTAAATCCATAATAATATGCATAAAATCTTATAATAATTAAGAAACATATTAACAAAGTATTTTATGAATTAATTGATGATTTGACCTTCCAATTACATAGTATCCTTAAAAACTTTATATTTCTCTTTGATGTGTAAAAAGAAACTTTATTCCAATTACAGAGTATCCTTAACCCTATTTATATTTATAACTGATGAATCTACAATTATGATTATATTTATAATTGATGAATCTATAATTATGCCTCAAGAGTTTCATATTCCTAACTTATCTTGTCATTAAGTTAGAAACTTTATATTTATCTTTGAAGTGTAAAAGGAAACTTTATTCCAATGAGGGAACATAACCCTATTTATATTATGAATCTACAATTATGATTATATTTATAATTGATGAATCTATAATTATGCTTCAAAAGTTTCATATTCCTAACTTATCTTGTGTTAGAAATATGATTGATGGTAATTATTTCATATTCATAACATATCTCGTCATAATTGATGAATATGTAATTATGCTTGAGTTTCATATTCTTAACTGGTTTCGTCATTAAATTTTATAATTAATTTTTATAATAATTATATTTCTTAGTTAAATAATTTTATTTTAATTAGATTATTTTAATTTTGACTAATCAAAAATAATAACTTAAACACATTTAATTATGACCCTTAAAAGTGTAATAGTGCAGCGCAGCTACCTGCTTTACGATTACTGTAAGGACTCCACCGGGAACCCTTTTATCACGCCGGAATGGACTCCACGAAGCACCCTACTCTCACGCCGGAATAACGAAGCTGTGAATGCCCAGTTGTGCTATGGTTTGTTTGCTGCTACAAGGATGAGCCACCGCTACTGCTGTGCGTTGTAGAAGTTGAAGCGTTTGTCTTTGATTCTATAATTAAATACATGGGTTTGTGCTTTGGTTTTCTGTTCGCATCTTCTTCTTCTTCTTCTTCTTTCTCTTTTGAATCGTTTGGCTTTCCTTTATCCTCGAGTATCGTCTATCACGGGCCTGGAAATCTCGACAAGCTTCCAGTTGGTCCAACTCCGTTGTTGGCTCAGGTCGGGTTTCGGACCATCCGTTTGCTGGAATGTCGTCGAACCATCCGTTTAACTTTAACCCGACTTGGCGTATCTTCTTCGGGTTCAGATATGCACCACTGTTTGATTAGGTCGAATTCGGATCACAGTCCACGTTAACATGGTGAAAGCCCACGCCGCGGTTCACCACGTAGCTAGCTAGCTAGCTAGCTATGATGATCGTCGTCGCACGAACCTCGAAGCGTGACGACGCACGTCCCTCCCCTCATCTTTCTACCGGAGTCTGTAACTGCTGTGAACGAGTTCCTCCCTCAGTAGTGACTGACATAAAGACATGCCGATTTACTACTAGTAGAACTACTACTTACCTTTTGGATTGCAACCTCCTTTTACCCCCAATTGCTAAACCGATCAAAAGAAATCACAACCTGTATCATCCAAACAAATAAAATAACGAGCATTCCGTTCTGCAACAAAAGCATGGGCTTAGTTGGTCCAGTAACTCAGAAGCAAAGAACAAAGTCCACCATTACTTCGTTTTTCTACTACTCTCTCAAAGCTTTTCAAACAAATAAGACGACAATGCAGGAATCTCTTCCTACTCTTTATGGACGAGAGACGATGAGAGATTGCAGATAACGCAAGAATCCAACATTATTCTGCTGATGACGCTGCCTTCCTCAACCTTGATCCTGCTGCTCTGCTTGTTCCAAAGATGGAGAGAGTAGCTCGCTCCTCGAATCCAACCCAAGTTTTCAGAAATCCATCTCGAATGACTCTGGTTTCGTGGCCCCGAGAACAGCGTCGATATCTTATTCCAGCCTACCGGGTAGAACGCCGGCGGTGGCAGCACACTGAAACTGTAACCAGGCTTTCCCCTAATCCTCGCCGCCACCCTCGAGACAAGGTAAGGCCCATTGTGACCCCATTTGTTTCCGTCGAAGGTCATCGCGAACTCCTGCAAGAACTTATAAAGCAGGGGATGCCTCCTGTCGAATACCATCACGGCATTGTTCAGCCGAGTCCAGTTGCCTGTCTCTGCGTCCACGGCCTGTGCTCCGATGGTGTTCCTGAGACCGCCGAAGCCTTTGAGGATTATGACATCGGTGTCGACGTAAACACCGCCGTACTTGTACAAGACGGCGAGGCGGAGCAAGTTTGAGAGGTTTTGGCCGAGGGGGACCTCTCCGGGGCTGACTTCCCTTCGTCGGAGCCGATGGAACCAGGGCGCAGCCGGCGTTCTCTTCAGGAGGTGGGTGAAGTCCGGGGAGACCGCCGCCACGCGAAACCCCCGCTCGACGAACGGTTTGAGAAGCAGAGATCCAAGGGTCGAGTCCATGGTGTTGGAGACGATAAGCAAGCAGGCATGTGGGTGGGACTTGAATAGGCTCTCGACGGAGAACAACTCCCGCGGGCCGAACGCCTCCAAGGAGGAGATCCAGGCCATGAAGAAGCGATCTTTACAAGGAGGCCCCGATCTGTGTCCACGGAAGAAATCATCGGTTCGCTTGGCGAACGTTCTCGACTTAGCATTGGTTTGCAGGATCTTGAGGAGAAGGTTGCCCCTCTGCTTCGAGGTGGGAGCTCTGCGAGTGGTAGCCGGGGACGCGGGCGGAGTACGGCCGTCGACGGAGTCGGAGTAAAAGCGGGAGCTCACGTAAGTTTTCCCGTTACGGTGGCCGGATTCTCCGCCGAGAAAGCGCAAAGGAGGCGCTTTTGCTATCGGGGCGCCGAGGTTAGGAAAGGAGCGGTTCCAGGCGAGGCGGCAAATGAGGCTGAGGCAGTTGCATTCCAGGAGAAAGAGGAGAGCGAGGGCGAACAAGAGTAAGAGGAGGAGGGGAAGAGGCCTCGTCCGCCATGCCATTGTGGCGGAACAACACGTCCATCCGCTCCGGTTTCTTGAACTACCTCTGCGTCGCTGCTGTCCCACCGAACGCATGGTTTGCCTTCTTCACCTTCCGGTGAAAAGAAACATGTTGTTCGTTTCTCTCTCAATACAGAGTATTGCCCATCTCTATGCGTGGGCTAGCCTCATCGTGTGTCCTACTCCACGCAAGTGATACTTTTGGGGTTTGATAAGAACAATTAAGGTTAGTGTGGGAACCCGCGACACTTTTGCGGTCCGACGAAGATTGTTAGGACTGGCGTAGATGCCCATACATACCCATGTGGTGGTATAAAACAGGAGAAGATGATGGGTTTGATGAAGGTTTTTTCACATGGTTAGGAGCATCTATAGAAATTTTTCAAAGTAGGGGAAGAACTCTCCTAAAATATCCCAAACTTGGGATTTTTTTTTAAAATTCATCCATACATATAATTTATAATTTATAAAAAATTTGGACTAGTCACTACTAAATTATGATTGAAAATAATTATTCTAAATTACAAAAATATTTATAATGTATAGTACATGAAGTTCTCGAGAGTATAATTAACGACTAGAGGTTGGTTATATTAGTCAAATGATGGTCAACTTCAACTTAATTATCTAGAAATGAATGCCAAACCTTTTGTATATATATATATATATATATCGCTTATATTCTGTATTATCTGTACTTAATTTGTTTAGAACAGGAAAGGAAGGATATAAATCAAACTCATGGTAGACACGGATCCGATTGTATTTAACATTAATATGGTTGTTGATATTAGATGAATTAGAAATGATATAAATCTTCTGTCAATTGTTAGTTCTTTAATTCCCTTCTCCTATATTAATGTATACTATTTAAAGTTTTAAAATAGTAAGTATCCAAATAAAAATAAGATAACATATAATATTTCAGTTTCAGATTACAAAGATCGAATCAAATAATGATAGTCTAACAGATTTTTATCTACAGATCCACGAATCAAGTGAATAATTTATTCCGATTGATTGAGATAATATGTTCCTCTTCATATTATAATTCGATAAATGGAAAGAACATGACGCTAATTTTTACACACACACACACACGTATTCAGATGTCCAAATACAAATAAGACTCAACCTATAACATTCCGATTTTGAATTGCAAAGTTTGGATCTGAATATACATATTTCTCTCTATAATTATATCCGCAAATCAAGTGAAGGAATTTTCCTAGTTAATTATGATGATATCCCTCTCCATATTATATGAAGATAAGTTATCAATTGTTACCAGAGATTTTTGTTTTGTTAACATAAACACATGTATTTTGTAGGCAACATATTACTGTATTAGTAGTTGAACACTAAGCAGTCACAAATTTATATGGATATAAGATTTTATATCAGTAGCAATAAAACAAAAAGATCTCACATCACAAAAATATTTAGTATCCAAAGTAATATTCTTCCTGTTCCTCCTCCTCTCCTTCTCTTGAGACTTATTCATATCGACAGAATTTATTCTCCTTGTATATTTAACCAAAGTATATTTCACCATTTGAAATAGTTTCTTATTTTTATGAGGTCTGTACAAGGGTTTTATGTATGTACCCTTCAGGTATATATACGAAAGAAACTCATACAAATAATTCTTTTCATACTCTTTTTTTTGTAATATCATACTTGACTCATCATTTATCATAACGTATGATAAAAGCTTAGATTTTACTATCACATTAGATCAAGGCCTTAAAAAAACCCTTTAAATTAGTCATAAAACATTGTAAGAAGCCATTTTGTATCCGATAGTTTGTATGTTACAGTTTTATATGACTGAATCAAACGTTGTAACCATGTTAAATTATTTATTTATTGTTGGATACATTTTGTATCCAATAATAAATAAATAATGTAATTTATTTATTATTGATAATTAGCATGTTGTTTGTCACATTCCCTTATATCACTAATCCGAATTTATGGACATTTCTCCTTGCAATTTATGTCCATATAAGTTTGAAATTCTAAGTTTCTTATGTCATGGCTTTGTATGCAATAAAAAAAAAAACAAAACAAGTGTATGAATGTAACTGTAAGTGAGCAAAAATACTACAACTATGCTAAAAACATGTAACTAATTTATTTTCAATTGAAACTAAAGTATAGTGTACTGTTACTTCTTCCGACACAATTAGTTTGATATTGATATGATTATTTATATATAATTTTATGTTTGTAGGGATAATACTCTTCTGAATAATGTATTATCAGTTTTCGATCAGATTGATGATGCAAATAGAAATGATCAAGTAGTATTGATAAAGAAGTCACCCATCTCGGAGGTGATAACAACCATCTACCATTTTGTTAGAGAAGTCACCCAATTTCGATAAGATTGATGATACGAATTTAACTTAAATTACCCTATTTTTCATATGACAATAATGAAAGTGATGATGTATTTTAAACAAAATTGGCAAAGCAAAGGATAGCAAAAGAAGTGAAATTAATATTGATCACAATATATATATGACATGCAATGTTGTTGGTTAGCGTATCAATTTAGATGGGGATCTATACGACAACTCTATTAGAGAGTTGAAGTACAACGGCTGAGTTTAGTGTTAGCTCTAATGGAGATGATAATTTGATATTAAATATCTTAGTTTCCTATGTCGAAGATATAGAGTTTGTTGAATCATATATTTTGATAATAAAATCAATTGATAAGTTTATGAACTAATAAGCGCTTGAGATAAGTGACGCAGGACAAACTTCAATCATAAAAAGTCAAATCATTAAAGTAGGAGAATCAAACGTTGGGCCGAAATGCATGATGTTAGAGATTGAGCATCGGGCCAAAACGATCGAGCATTGCGCCAAGAAGATCAGATGTTACGGGAGGTCAATATGTTGATAGATCGGGCAATACGTCGAAAGAAAGGACGATGTGTTGAAAGTTTGACAAAGTGTTGGATAAACTAATAAATGTCAAACAACATAGGCTTCATGATTATAGTTGTTGAGTCTTGATCGAAGTAGTTTAAGTGTCTAATTAAATTAATTTTGGTGTAACCATACCAACTTGATTAGGAGCCCATTGGGCCTGAATTAGGGTTGAATTGGGCATGTTGGAAGGTCAATTCAGTATCTTGAGGTTGGCCCAAGCGATGGCACTACTAGGCCAAGTGGTGGTACCACTTGTGAGCTAGAAAGTATGAATTATACTTTTTAAAAAAACTCGACGATGGTATTGATGATGAAATCAATTAAAGAGATTATGATCTAATCTGCAATTTGAGAAAAGTGATAAGAACTAACTTCGATCATGAAAAGATGAAATAATTAAAGTAAAAGAATCAAACGTTGGGCCGGAGTTAGAGATCGGGTATCGAGCTAGAAGAATTGGACGTTGCACCGAGATCGTACGTTGCAGGGGTCAACATGTTGACGGATTGGGCGATACACCAAAGGTTTAGATGATATGTAGGAAGTTTATCAGGAGTTCGGATGAACCAATGACATGTCGGATAACTTATATTCTTATTTCGTAATTGTTTAAGTCTTAATTATCGTAGTTAGGTTTTAAATTGAGTTAGGTTTGGGTGTAACCCTACTAACTCAATTAGGGGCTCTTTTAGGTTTTATCTGGGGATGAGTTGGGCCTATTGGAAGGCCCATTTAGTGATCCGGGATTAATTCAGGCAGCGGCATCGCCAAAATAGGCGGTAGAACCGCTTGTGAGCTAGAAAAGTATGAAATACACTTCTTCTGGAAGACCTAACGATGGTACTACTAGTGTTAGTTTAACATATAGTGGTACCATCCGTATTGGGCAATGGTATCACCATTTATTAGCCTAACAGGCAGTACTACTACCTAGTAATGGCAATGGTATCGTTAATACCTTCGAAACTCGAGATGAGATCTTTTTTGGCTCTATTTTTAAAGTCATTGGGGCTTATAAATACCCCGCTCTTTCCTGGTTGAAAAAGAATAAAAATAGAATAAAAAGCCTTATGATTCTGAGTTGTAAAATTGTGACAAGTGCTATGTGTCCTCCTCCTCCTCTTTTAAGTTTTGGGCTTATTCTAGGAGAGATATGAGACTTGTAAAGTGCTAGTCATAGGAGTCCAGTAAACCAATCATGTGAGTGATGGCACGTGTAACTTGATACAGAATCTTTTTGCTTATTATATTTTGGCATATATCACTTTATAACTATTGCATATATATATATATATATATATATATATATATATATATATATATATATATATATATATATATATATATATATATATATATATATATATTGTGATGTCCTTGGATTTGTGCAATGGGAATCAGATCGTGATGAGATCACGAAAATGAGATCGATTCACCTTTAAACACATATCCTAAATAATCCCGATCATAGGTTACTCGAGAGGGACATCATGATAACCGGACAGGCTGGTGTGCTGTATACCCGTCCATATGATGGATACAGCTGGTCTCATAACTACTCGTGTAGGGACACTATGGATATAGTACAGGTGCTCATTGGAGAATGAGTTCACTGATTGATCCGCTTACGAAATTCTGGATGGTTGATGATGCCTTATTGTCAAACAGCGATTCCGTAGTCATAGTGGTATATCTGATCCTTAGACTTGAGACACCAAGGATGTCCTGTATGAGTGCTCCACTCTTTGATACCATACTTATAGGTTTGTCTATCCTAAATCTAGTACAACTAGTCATCGGGAGTGGCAGTCGACCTTACGAGGGCTATTGAGTGTCGATAGAGGATCATCCACTCTCGGCGTCATGAGAGGAATATCCCATGTGTTCTTGCTCAGACAAATCCCTAGCCAGGGTCATTCATGTTGAGAGAGAAAGAGTTCTCCGGTAGAATCCGATTAGAGCGAGACTCGAGTAGAAACCGTATGGGTTTGATAGCACCATGCTCGATATACGGTCTCTAGGATATTAGATGGATGAGGGACTATAGGTACACGGTAATTGAGGACAGATAGGTCTAATGGATTGGATTCCCCTGTATCGTCTAGGGACTACGGTGTAGTGGCCTAGTACGTCCGTAGTCGATGAGTTAAGTGAATTATTACAGAGATAATAATTCACTGAGTTAGAAGAAGTTCTGACAGGTATGACTCACGGCCAGCTCGATATTGGGCCTAGAGGGTCACACACATATAGTAGGCATTGCGATGAGTAGAGGTTCGGATATGAGATATCCGATGGAGCCCTTGTCTTATTGGATATCCAATAAGCCCCTGAATTATTGGATCCCATGGACGAGATCCAATAAGAGCCCATGAGAGATTATTGGATAGAGATCCACTAATCTAAAAGGCTTGGGTTATTGGATGCAGATCTAATACCCACTAGGTGAGGATCCATTAAGGTTTGACAGGGGACCTCTATAAATAGGAGGGATTCAGAGCCTCATAGGCTAGAACCTTTGCTTGCCTCTCATTCTCCTTCCCCTCTTCACCTCAGTGCAGGCCTGGAGTTTTGAGGAGCGTCGTCATAGCCCTGCTGTGTGAATTACCGCTAGAGAGGAGGACGCTTGACCTCCTTCACACTCTCCTAAGGATCTGCAAGGAAACAGGGATATACAATCTCCCTAGGTAACACAATATATTCTATACACAGTTTTTTAGTTTCACGGATTTTGCGCACCAATCTTTGCACAACGACGAACATCTCTTTGGGAATCGAGGATTTTGTTTTCTTGTTCTTCCACTGTGCATGTGATGTCGCCCCAAAGATTTTCCTAACAGTGGTATCAGAGCTAGGTTGTTCGTGCGATGGATTGGTTTTAAACTGCGTGTGTTATTTTTTGGAGAAGCTTTTGACGTCAAAATCATTGACGCAAAAGCGGAAAAAGGCAGCAACTATTGCTGCCCTCGCTGTCGTCGCAGATGGTAGCACCCCTATGGGCGTCGTCCCTTCCGCGGGCGGTTCTGCCCGCGAGGCAGCGCCCGCAGGTGGTGTTGCCTTGCCGGGCGACCGCCCCTGCTGGGTTTTTGCCCGCGAGAGCAGTGGCCAGCTGCAGGGGCAGCACCGCCAGCGGGCGTGCCACCTACAAGCGAGGGCAGCGACCCCGCCCTCCGCTGCATAGCCGGCCACCGGTAGGGTGGCGGAGGTGTCGACAGTAGGGGAGGATGAGGGCATTAGGGTTTTCTGGGCAAAAGATAATTTTGCCCCTCGAAATTTGAGAAATTTCAGTTTTTGTCTTTTGTCTAAATTATAAAAATACCCATAGGAATTAAGAAATTTCCTATATGTCCCTGATTTTATAAAATACTAATTAATTAAAAAATTTAGTTGATTATTATTTTTATTATTATCTAGTAGTCATACATGATGATGATTATTTATAAATGTGATGTATGATGTGTGGACGGATTATCATGGACCATATGATGTGTGTACTTATGATTATTACTATTGGGGTCTGCGAGCCTCCATTATATTTTTTGTTTATTGTTGGGCCTGCGTGCCTATGATTAAGTTGTAATCACATTAGGAGGCGCAGCGGGAGCGTGGATGCGATAGCGGGACCCACGAGACGGATGATCGCAATGCATGAAGATGCATCGAGATGTCGACGGAACCGACGAGGATGAGATAGATGATCACAGGGCATGGAGATGCACCGTTGCACACATAGATCTTGATGTGAGTGATTAGGCCTATTGGCTCGGGCCTAATCACATTAGGTTGTGGTCCATGATCATCTAGTGTGATTGCTTATACATATACTAGATATGTATATATATTTGCATGCGATGTAGATATATATTAAATATGTATATGTGTGACATGTCATATTAGGAGACCAAGTCATAGAAACATCTCTCTCGATAATATTAAGTCGGTAAACGTGAGGCAATTAGATTGACCCACGTGGCCTTCCATCGTTATAAGTAGGAACCGATTCCCAGTGTAGGTTGAGTTGGTCGAATCCCTTGAGACTCACCTATATCGCGATTCGCTATCTTGCGTACGACATAGAGATGTCACCGGTGACCTGAGGACATGGTATTATTGAATCTCGTATTTTGATGATGAAATCACTTGATATGTGTTTATGTTTTAATCTGTGTTTTGAGTGATGCAGGATGCTCTGATCAGGATGAGACAATTAAAGCAGGAAAATCATGTTATGCCGAAGGAACATGTCAGAAGATTGGACATCGGGCCGGTGGATCGGTCGACGTATCAACAGAAGGCTTCGGGCCGTGGACTCGGGCATCGGGCCAAGAAGAGCGGGTATTGTGCCAAGGATATCGGAGTTGCGGAGTCAACTGGCCGATTGGGCAATAGGCTGCAGGAGAGGACGATGCGCCGAAGAATCGGACGAAGCGTCGAGGGACCAATGACATGCCGGACAACTTGGTTAATTGCTTAGTATTAATTGTCTCGATCGAAGCTTGGTTTTAAGTGTGCAGGATTAACTACGATGGAAGAAAGACATGCAGTAGGAGTTACGCCGGAGTCAAGACTATGATCACGTTGGGAGTTCGAGAGCTCGACGGAAGTCCAAACGGTTGTTAGAGGTTTTGCGGGAACAAATCCGAGAAGTCCAGGAGCTTGCCAAAAGAAGCTCGTCGGAACTCGCCAAGTGGATCGTCGCAAGTCCAGGAGTTTGCCGGAAGTCCGTCGGAGCATCGCCGAAGGTTCGTCGGATGTTCGCCGGAAGTTTGCCGGAAGCTCACCGGAAGAAGCGATTGACGCACCGGAGCAAGCTATAGTAAATGTCTTAAGAATTATCGTAGTTAGCATGTAGATTAAGTTAAAAATGGGAGGTGATCCCATTAACTTAATCTTGGGGCAATTGGGCCCTTGACAAACCCAAATTGGGCCGAATAGATTAGCCCATTCGGACCCAGATTACTTGGCCAGAGGTGGCACCGCCTGGGTCAGCGGTGGCACCACCCAGGGCTCAGTCTCCGAGCTCTGGCTGGGCGGTGCAACCGCCTTTGACAGAGGTGCAACCGCCCTAGTCAGGCGGTGGCACCGCTTGAGCTCGGTCTCCGAGCTCTAGCAGGAGGTGCAACCACCCCTGATAGGAGGTGGCACCACCCAGAGGCTCAGTCTTCGAGCTCTGCCAAGCGGTGAAACCGCCCTAGTCAAGCGATGCAACCGCCAAACCCCGAAATTTCGGGAGATGACAATTTTGAGCTCCAAATTCAAACTGGGTTGGGGCCTATAAATACTCCACCCTTTCAGCAATGAAAGGAAAACCCAAAGCACCGAAAGCTTGATCTTACTCTATGATTTTAGAGCTCAAAAGTGTTGTAAAGTCTAGAAGTTCTCCTCCCTCTTTTATTCCAAGTTTTGATCTTTCAAGAGAGGAGAGAAAAGTTAGTAAGGGTTGTCTCCTAAGCCCGTCAAAAGGAGTGAAACTGTAAAAGGGTGGTTGGCTTTCGCCTATTGAAGGAAGGCCTCTTGTGGACGTCGGTGACCTCGTCGGTGGAGGAAGCCAGAAGTGGATGTAGGTCAAGATTGACCGAACCACTCTAAAATTACGGTGCTCTCTGGTTTGCATTTACTTTGAGCATATTATCTTTACTGCAAACCTCCTTAATAGTTTACTGCCTTCTGCGCATTTATGATCGTGTTTCAAAGTTCAGCAGTATTTTTCGAATCGGTATTTAGACGTAAATTAGTTTTATCGTACGAACATCATATTTCAGTTTGCGCTTACATTCTGATTTCCATCATAACTGCAAATTGCCTTTATAGATTCGCTTTAACTGTATCTCACTTGATCACAAGTTAAAGTGATTTATGAATCGGATTTTCTATCGAAATCGCTTTTATCGTACAAACGCAGTTTTAATCGTCGAAAGTTTTCCGCTGCACTAATTCACCCCCCCCCCCCCCCCCCCTTAGTGCTCCTGATCCTAACAATTGGTATCAGAGCCCGATATTTCTCATTTCGGATTTACACCCTAGAGAAATGGCTCTTCATGGCTTTCAAGAGGGCTTATCGGTTGTTTGTCCACCGTTGTTTAAAGGATTGGACTACACTTACTGGAAAACTCGAATGAGAGTTTTCTTGATTTCTATGAATTTGGATTTATGGAATATTGTTTAAAATGGTTTTCAACTTCCCTCTAAACCAATGAACGAATGGTCGGATTTGAAGAAGAAGTATTTTTCTTTAAACGCAAAGGTTATTAATGCCTTATTTTACGCTTTGGACAAAAATGAGTTCAATCAGATTTCTATGTGCGAAACAGCTTTTGATATTTGGCGAACACTTGAAATCACGCACGAGGGAACTAGTAGAGTCAAAGACTCGAAAGTTAACATTTTATTGCATGATTTTGAGCTTTTTTGAATGCAACCAAGTGAGACTATAGGCGACATGTAGACCCGTTTCACGGATGTCGTCAATAGTTTAAGAGCTCTTGGAAATGTTTTTCAGATTTTGAACTCGTAAACAAGATTTTGCGTTCTCTTTCTAAGAAGTGGGATTCAAAAGTAACTGCAATACAAGAAGCTAAAAACCTAAACAACTTACCACTTGAAGAACTAATTGGTTCGTTGATGACATATGAAATGGTGCATAATGCACATGATGAATATGATGAACAAAATCACTTTCCAAAGAACAGGAAGGATTTGGAACTCCGGACAAATGAATACCACTTGAGCGATGACTCAAGTGATGAGGACAATGATGAACTTAAACTTCGAACACTAAATCTTAATAAGTTTATTAAACAAAAACTAAAATAAATAATAAACTTGAATGAAGGAAGAGGCCAAAGAAGAAGAACACAAAGTGGGATGAATCGAGCTCCTCCGAAGACGAGGAGAAAATCAAGAAAGGCGATGTGGCAAACTACGCCTTAACCGTTTTCAATGATGAGGTAATCGAAATCCCCCTAATTTATTCTGAAATTACTTGATGTTTTCATGATGTATTTTCTTTTTTAGTTTATAATTAATTTTCTTAAAAATTACATGTTTAAAAATAAAAAAAATTATGATCATGCTAGTAATTTCGAAAAAGATAATATTGCATATTTTATGATAAAAAAAACAAAATGATTTTGATTGAAAATATGAAATCATGGTTAAGAAGTAATAATGTGTAGTACATTGATTTCCATTGTTATTTCTTGATTTTGATTAAATAAAATCATGTTTGATTTGAAGAAATACATAATGATGTAATATTAAATATTTTGATTAACAATTTTATGCATGAGATTTTAAGCTATACATGATAATAAGCATGTGTTATTTTCATGAGTGTATTTGAAAAACTATGGAAAAAATGTGCCCGAATGCATGAACTTGTTAAGATTATTTTTCGGACTTTCTTGATTCAATGATCAAATCATTTAATTGCCATGATGATTTTACACTATTACATGCCTTAATAACATGTTGGAAATTATGTGTTTTGGATACAAAAAATTTCATGATCATGAGCATGTTTTATCTTCATGATTGAACTTGAAAATCTATAGCGAAACCTTGTCCGAATGCATGAAAGTATTAAATTTTATTTTCGGATTTTCTTGATCATAACAATTCATTTTTTAGAATCTATTGATCTTGATGGTTTTATGATGAAATTCATTTTTCGATCCTAAACGTTGATGCATGTTTTTATTTAATATAAATGAAAAAGCATGCTAACATGAAATCAATCACTTAAAATGAAATACTTAAAAAAGGGAAAATATATTATCAATGAAATCATGAATCTATTTATGTTACGAATTTTGTGAACCATAAAAATGATTTTTGGTGATTTGAATTTGAATGAGTTTTATCCAAAATCATGATCTTGATTCTGTGATATTTACAAATTAAGATTTATTATGAATCAATATTTTCTTTTGATTAATTATGAGTAGGTTTTTCAAAAAGAAATCATGTCTTTTGGTATTCACATATTCTAATCTTTCATGATATGATTTTTATGCAATTCCTTGTATTCATGAAATGTTTATCTCATCACCTAATAATTCTTCTTTATATTCCTTATATGATGATATGAATACATGAAATATTCATTAATTTGTTTTGATGTATACAAATAAGAAGTTTCGATCATGCATGGTAGGATGTAATTTGACAAATTTGGTACCATCATGATGTAAAATAAATGATGATTAGGAATCATGCGTTAATGATGATTGTATATTTTTCAGTATCGTGCATGAAAAATAAGGTTTTTGAAATTGTGTATGTTTTAATTTGAATATATAATGATGCACAAATAAGATTGATACTTACCTTTGTCATAATATGAAAATTGATAAAAGGGTCTTCCCTTCTTTTTGACAATGACAAAGGGGGAGCAAGAATTTCTAGCGTGGATATCATGAAAAGAGGCAAACTAGCTAGCTTACACAATTCAAGATGAAAGCAAAAATTACACATCTCAAAAGAGAAGATGCAAATATAACACTTGCCAAATTGTTTGCTTGCCTCATGTAAAACATTATCTCTTGCTAGTTTGGCATTTTGCTAGCTTGCACTTTGCAAAGAAAGCAAAAATGACACTTCTCAAAAGAGAAGAAAGAGCTTGTTATCTTGAACATCACAAGCTTGCCAAAACAAAAATTGCAAAAGTGCTATCTTGCCTATCTCAAGAAGCAACACTTGCAACTTGCACATTGCAATAGGAAGCAAAAAAACATAAGCTTACACAAGAAAGTTATTTTGCATTTGCTTTCGAAATTTTTGCTAGCTTGTATGTAGTAAAACTTGCATATCGTAAAATTTGCTAGCTTGTAGACTAAAGAGAAGCAAATAGTTACTATCTCAAGAAAAGTAAACATGCTAAACTTACACTTTGCAATGGAAGCAAAATTGCGAGCTCAAACATTGCAAAGGAAGCAAAAATTTGCTAGCTTGCAAGTTCTAAAATGTTGTAACATTGCTAGCTTGCATGATGTAGAACTTGCTATCTTGAACATTACCAAAAGTGCTATCTTGTATGTTGTAAAACTTGCATATCTAAAACTTGATAGCTTGAATGTTCTAAGCATGATGTAACACTTGCTAAATTTTCTAGCTTCAAAACTGCATGATGATAAAACTTGATATTATGTTTTTCATGCAATAAGTTAAACTAATATTCCAAACACAAGAATAGTTGGACTTCTCCTTTTTGTTGATGACAAAGGGGGAGAAGTATGATGTTATGCATAAGTTTATGCATAAGTTCATGATGACGTGTTGCAAGTATTCATGATGAATATTGCAATGACTTGAATTCAGTTTGAATTCAAGATTCTATCAATATGACATATTGATAGGGAGAGTTTGTTTAAACTCTGGGAGTTAAGTTTAACTCCATCATCAAGTGGTTGTCATCATAAAAAAAGGGGAGATTATTGAATCTCGTATTTTGATGATGAAATCGCTTGATATGTGTTTATGTTTTAATCTGTGTTTTGAGTGATGTAGGATGCTCCGATCAGGATTAGACAATTAAAGCAGGAAAATCATGTTATGCCGGAGGAACATGTCAGAAGATTGGACGTTGGGCCAGTGGATCGGTCGACGTATCGATAGAAGGCTTCGGGTCGTGGACTCGGGCATCGGGCCAAGAAGAGCGGATATTGTGCCAAGGATATCGGAGTTGCAGAGTCAACTGGCCGATTGGGCAATAGGCTGTAGGGGAGGACGATGCGTCGAAGAATCAGACGAAGCGTCGAGGGACCAATGACATGCCGGATAACTTGGTTAATTGCTTAGGATTAATTATCTCGATCGAAGCTTTGTTTTAAGTGTGCAGGATTAACTACGATAGAAGAAAGACATGCAACAGGAGTTGCACCGGAGTCAAGACTATAATCACGTTGGGAGTTCGAGAGCTCGACGGAAGTCCAGATGGTCGTCGGAGGTTCTGCGGGAACAAATCCGAGAAGTCCAAGAGCTTGACAAAAGAAGCTCGTCGGAACTCGCCAAGTGGATCGTCGTAAGTCTAGGAGTTTGCTAGAAGTCCGTCGGAGCATTGTCGAAGGTTCGTCGGATGTTTGCCGGAAGAAGCGATTGACACACCGGAGCAAGCTGTAGTAAATGTCTTAAGAATTGTTGTAGTTAGCATGTAGATTAAGTTAGAAATGGGAGGTGATCCCATTAACTTAATCTTGGGGCAATTAGACCCTTGACAGACCCAAATTGGGCCGAATAGATCAGCCCATTCAAACCAGATTACTTGGCCAGAGGTGTCACTGCTTGGGTCGGCGGTGGCACCGCTTGGGTCGGCGGTGGCACCGCCCAGGGCTCAGTCTCCGAGCTCTGGCTGGGCGGTGCAACCGCCTCTGATAGAGGTGCAACCGCCTGAGCTCGATCTCCGAGCTCTGGCAAGAGGTGCAACCGTCCCTGACAGGAGGTGGCACCGCCCAAAGGCTCAGTCTTCGAGGTCTGCCAGGCGGTGCAACCGCCCCAGTCAGGCGGTACAACCGCCAGACCCCGGAATTCCGGGAAATGACAGTTTTGAGCTCCAAATTCAAACTGGGTTGGGGCCTATAAATACTCCACCCTTTCAACAATGAAAGGAAAACCCAAAGCACCAAAAGCTTGATCTTACTCTGTGATTTTAGAGCTCAAAAGTGTTGTAAAGTCTAGAAGTTCTCCTCCCTCTTTTCTTCCAAGTTTTGATCTTTCAAGAGAGGAGAGAAAAGTTTGTAAGGGTTGTCTCCTAAGCCCGTCAAAAGGAGTGAAACTGTAAAAGGGTGATTGGCCTTTGCCTATTGAAGGCCTCTAGTGGACGTCGGTGACCTCGTCGGTGGAGGAAGCCAGAAGTGGATGTAGGTCAAGATTGACCGAACCACTCTAAAATTACGGTGCTCTCTAGTTTGCATTTACTTTGAGCATATTATCGTTACTGCAAACCTCCGCAATAGCTTACTGCCTTCTGCGCATTTATGATCATGTTTTAAAGTTCAGTATTTTTCGAATCGGTGTTTAGACGTAAATCAGTTTTATCGTACGAACATCATATTTCAGTTTGCGCTTACATTCTGATTTCCATCATAACTGCAAACTACTTTTATAGATTCACTTTAACTGCATCTCGCATGATCACAAGTTAAAGTGATTTACGAATCGGGTTTTCTATCGAAATCGCTGTTATCGTACGAACGCAGTTTTAATCGTCGAAAATTTTCCGCTGTAGTAAGTCACCCCCCACCCTCCTCTTAGTGCTCCTGATCCTAATAGGTATGCTTGGTCGAGTCCCTCAAGGGTATATCATCAAATCAGACTCATCTTGTAACGAAGGTGTTGACTTAACTGAGCATCATGGTTGGTCGAGTCCCTCGAGACCATGATGATTCGGAGGCCGAACAGGACGATAATCACAAGGAGTTGTTGTTGAATCTCGGATTTTGATGATGAAACTAATTGATTGTGTTTAGATGTTTAAAAGCATTTTGAGTGATGCAGGTCTACTCGATTAGGATTAGACAGTTAACGCAGGAGGAATTTACGTTGCGCCGGAGGAGATCACGTTAGGATATTGGATGGCAGAAGGCTTCGGACGTCGGGCATCGGGCCAAGAACGGAATTGCGCCAAGGATATCGGGGTTGCGAAGGTCAACCGTCGATTGGGCAACAAGCCACAAGAGAGGATGATGCGCCGAAGAATCAGACGAAGCGCCAACCAATGACGTGCCGGGCAACAGAATGTCAATTCGCTTTGAAATAATTGTCTAGATCGGAGTAGAGTTTTGGCTTGTGTGTGCAGGATTAACTACGATAACGATGAAGACATAAAGCGAAATAAAATATCGGAGTCAAGCGCGAAGGATTTGTTGCGAGTTCTAGAGTTCGACGGAAGTCCGAAGGTTCGTCGGGAATGCTGTCGGAACTAGCCGAGAATGAGTAGGGAGCTTTCCGAAGGGTTTTTCGGAAGCTCGCCAGAAGGTTCATTGGAAGTTTGCGGAGCTCACCGAGAAAGATCGGAGCTTGACGAAGAAGCTCGTTGGAACTCGCCAAGATCAAATCGTGAAGTCTAGGAGCTTGCCGGGAGTCCGCAGAATGGTTTCCGAGAGTTTATCGGAAGACCGTCGGAAGTTCGTCGGAAGCTCGTCGGAAGAAGTCTTGACTTACGGACTTTGTAATAGCTTAGAAAATGTCTTTAAATTTATAGTTAGCATGTTAATTAGGGTTATGATTAGGTGTTAATCTTATAACCCAAGTAGGGGCCAATTGGGCCCGAGTTCGGACTGGTTTGGGCCAAGTTTGGAGCCCAACTAGTGAGCTGAATTGGCCTAGGCGGTGGCACCGCCCAGCACCCGAGAGCTGGGCGGTGGCACCGCCAGTCCACTGTCAGTGTCAGAAACTGATAGGCGGTGACACCGCCAACATCGGGAACCAAAGAGAATTCAAATTTTGGAGCCCAAATTTGAATCCTCTTGAGGCCTATAAATACCCCTCAAATCTCAGCTGAGATAACAACCTTTTGAGAAGCTAGAAGTTGAGAAAAGCTTTAGGAAAAGTCTTGTTTTCAATAGCTTGAGTGTTCACCTCCTTTCTTTTCATTGAAATCTTTGTAAAAGGGTGAACCACTTGTAAGAGGTTGTAAGAGGGGTGTAAGAAGGAGGTTGATCTTCGCCTAGTAAAGGAAGATCATTAGTGGATGTTGGTGGCCTCGACGGAAGAGGAATCGGAGGAGTGGATGTAGGTCACGATTGACCGAACCACTATAAACTACCGTCTTCTCTGGTTTGCATTTATCTTATTGTCATTTATATTACTGCAAACCATCTTCACTTTGATGCTCTACTTCTTTGTCTCCTTCTTACATATGCCTTCAAGTTAAAACGCAATCGAAACGGTTTCAAACAAAACGTTGCTTTTATCATACGAAGTTTTCGTAATTGTTTAAATCGTCGAAAGTTTATCATACTTTACCGTTGCACTAATTCACCCCCCCCCCCTCTTAGAGCCGCTCCGGTCCTAACAATTAGTATCAGAGCCACATTTTTCTACTTTGGTTTAACACCCAAATAGAAATGGCTCTTTACGGCTTTCAAGAGGGTTACTCTCTCATTTGTCCTCCCTTTTTCAATGGGACGAACTATACTTATTGGAAAACTTGAATGAGAGTTTTCTTACTTTCTTTGGATTTGAATTTATGGCACATAGTCGAAAATGGATTTGAAATGTCTTCTCTTCCAATGAACCATTGGAATGATTTGGAAAAGAAGATGTTTTCTTTAAACGCAAAGGCTATGAATGCCTTATTTTGCGCTTTGGACAATACTGAGTTCAATCGGGTTTCTTTGTGCGAAACGGCTTTCGACATATGGC
Source organism: Musa acuminata AAA Group (assembly GCF_036884655.1). NCBI lineage: Eukaryota > Viridiplantae > Streptophyta > Magnoliopsida > Zingiberales > Musaceae > Musa > Musa acuminata. The sequence continues at coordinate 14,041,358 of NC_088328.1, read as the reverse complement.
ACATTCTTGAAATCACACACGAAGGCACTTCTAGAGTTAAAGATTCGAAAATCAACATTTTAATGCATGATTTCGAGTTTTTTCGAATGAAGCCGTGCGAAACCATTGTTGACATGTACACCCACTTTACGGATGTCGTCAATGGTTTACAAGCTCTTGGCAAATGTTTCTCAAATTTTGAACTTGTTAGTAAAGTTTTACGATCACTTTCTAAAGCTTGGGAATCAAAAGTAATGGCAATACAAGAAACAAAATATTTAAATATTTTTCCACTTAAAGAACTTATCGGCTCATTGATGACATATAAAATGGTGCGCAATGCATATGATGAACACAATGAACACTTGAACCACCTTCCAAAGAATAGGAAGGATTTGGAACTCTGGACAAATGAATACCACTTGAGTGATGACTCAAGTGATGAGGACAATGATGAACTTGAACTTTGAACACCAACTCTTAATAAGTTCATTAAACAAAAATCTAAAATAAACAATGAAATTGAACGGAGGAAGAGGCCAAAGAAAAGGAAGGCACCCAAGGATTAATCAAGAACTTCCAAAGGTAAAACAGCGAATTGGGTTTTGACGGGCTTCGACTACAAGGTAAGTAACTCAACTCTCTTGAATTATTTTGAAATTACTTGAAGTTTTTCATGAGTGCTTAATTTAGATAATAGGAATAGAAAATAAAAAATTATTTTTCAAAAAATATATCATGTTTTTCTTTTAGCATCTTTAAAAAATTAAAAAATTTAAGCATGAAAAGATAGATTCACCTAAAAAGAAAAATGTATGACTACAACAAATAACAAAATGATTTTGTTTGAAAATGCCTTATGCCCAATGAAACCATCATTGATGAATATGCTTTATGTTTAATAGTTTCTTTGGCTTATATGCTCTATCATCATAAGTATTTTGAAAATAAATGAAATCATGTTTGATTTGAAGTAATGCATAATGATCATGCTTAATGATGCATTTTTTGATTTGACATAAAAGTGGTTTTAAAAATGATGTATGTTTTGATTTGACATAAATGAAATAGGCATGCTTATATGAAATAGTGAAGTGTCATGCTTGACAATTGTATACTTAATGATGCATAAAGTTGTAATAAAAATATTAATATTTTAATACTATGATTTGATGATTTTATGCATGACATTGTAAAGTTATATATAATGATGCATAATGATGAAATTGTGTAATAAAAATATTAAACATTTTGAAACCATGTTTTAGTGTCATGCATATTGATCATGCTTAATAAATCTCAAAATTATGCATGATGAATCTTACGATTTATGGATTATTGATTTTTACCATAATAAAAGTACCTTATTGATCTTTGTTGTAATAAATCTTACTCTTTCAGTTTTAAACATGATACATGTTTTTATTTGGCATAAATGAAACAAAATCATATGTTTTGAAACAATCGAAAAGAGGGAAACATTCTTGAAAATTATTTTGCTCGATCTTATTGATTTTGATGAATCCATTTGTATCATCTTGTGAATCTCTTGGATTTTGATAATGATTTTGATGATTTAAATTTGAATAAATTTTTATCGAAATCACGATCTTGATCTTTTGAAATTTATAACATGAAATCCTTTATGAATCAAGATTGTTTTCTATTTAAAAGGAGATTCATCGAAATGTTTCATAGTCTTTTAGTATTCATGATCTTAATAATTATGTTTTGAAACTTTATGTAAACCAAGAATGTTCATCATGATTCTTTCTTTGAATATTTAAAGAGGAGAATTTTCTAGATGAATCATGATTTTGATGATTGAATATTTGATGTGCATGAATTGAGATCTTGCTCTCCTACTATTCTTTTTTCTATTCACCAAAAGGAAGACTAATTCTAATAAACAATGATATGCTATATGAATTTTATTTTATTCATGAAGTAATATCTCATCACTAATTTTTGTTTATATTCCTTCATGTGATGATATGAATGTATGAAATACATATGATATGATTTTTTTTATACAATTCCATGTATTCATGAAATATTTATCTCATCACCCAATTAATTCCTCTTGATACTTGGAATATTTTAAAATGTGATCTTGATAAGAATGTTTCAAGTTGTTCTTTGTGCTATATCTTTTCAAATGAATCTTGATCGTGAACTTGTTAAGAAGAATTTTAATGAACCATTGAATCATATCTTTGGTATTCATGAATTGATCCTTATTGATATATTTAATGAATTCTTTGCATATTTAGCTTGTTGAATGGTTGAAATTTTTAGCCATTGAGTCCTCCCTTTCTTTTTGACTTTGATAAAGGGGAGAAGGTTTTTGCTAGCTTGTGCATTGAAAATGAAAGTAAACTTCCTAGCATGCTAAGGAAGTAAAACTTGTAAGCTTGCACTTCTCAAAAAGAGAAGAAAGATCTTGCCTATCGAAAGAAGCAAAAAGTGCAATACTTCGAAAACTTGCAACAAAATTGCTCTTGCCATGCTTTGTATCAAAAATAGGTTGATATCCTTAAAAGCATCGCATTAAATTTTTTAGTATCGCAATGTATCACATGTATCGCAAATTGAAATTTTTGAGACTATTATCATATCATGTTTAACAATTGATGTCTTTCATGACATGATTTCTTTACATTTTTGTCTTGTATATATCATGTGATGATTGAAATATTGATTAATGCAAATTCATAATTTATCTAAAAGTCTAAATCATTGGTTCCTCTCCTTCTTTTCGGCAATGACATAGGGGGAGAAAGGTTGCTAGCTCAAGGCAAATGCTGGCTAGCTTGTACTCTTCCCTTCATTTCGACAAAAACAAAAGGGAGAAAGCTTTTGCTAGTTAGAACATGCAAAGAAAAGCAAAGTGCAATCTTGCACAAGAAGCAAGTGTTGAATTGCCATGATTGAACTTAAGAATCTTACTATGCTTTTGTGCTTATATGTTGTGATGAAAATCTAGCTTCATGTTACAAAAACTTGAATATATTTTAAAATAGCTAGAGCTACTTCTCCTTTTTGTTGATGACATAGGGGGAGAAGTATATTGATGACTTCATGCATTGAATTGAATATTTTATATATATTTGCATGATGATTTAAATGTTTTTCATAACATGTGATGAATGTTACTTGGATTTGGGATAATCCAAGTGTTCTATCAATGGCATATTGATAGGGGGAGTTTAGTTAAACTCCGGGGAGTTAAGGTTAACTCCATTAGTCATCAATTAGTTGTCATCATCAAAAAGGGGGAGATTGTTGAATCTCGGATTTTGATGATAAAACTAATTGATTGTGTTTAGATGTTTAAAAGCATTTTGAGTGATGCAGGTCTACTCGATCAGGATTAGACAGTTAATGCAGGAGGAATTTACATTGAGCCGGAGGAGATCACGTTAGGATATTGGATGGCAGAAGGCTTCGGACGTCGGGCATCGGGCCAAGAGCGGAATTGTGCCAAGGATATCGGGGTTGTGGAGGTCAACCGTCGATTGGGCAACAAGCCACAAGAGAGGACGATGCGCCGAAGAATCAAACGAAGCGCCAACCAATGACGTGCCGGGCAACAGAATGTCAATTCACTTTGTAATAATTGTCTAGATCGGAGTAGAGTTTTGGCTTGTGTGTGCAGGATTAACTACGATAACGATGAAGACATAAAGCAAAATAAAGTATTGGAGTCAAGCGCGAAGGATTTGTTGCGAGTTCGAGAGTTCGATGGAAGTCCGAAGGTTCGTCGGGAATGCTGCCAGAACTAGCCGAGAACGAGTAGGGAGCTTGCCGAAGGGTTTTTCGGAAGCTCACCAGAAGGTTCATTGGAAGTTCGTGGAGCTCGCCGAGAAAGATCGGAGCTTGACGAAGAAGCTCGTTGGAACTCGCCAAGATCAAATCGTGAAGTCTAGGAGCTTGCCGGGAGTCCGCAGAATGGTTTCCGAGAGTTTATCGGAAGACCATCGGAAGTTCGTCGGAAGCTCACCGGAAGAAGTCTTGACTTACGGACTTTGTAATAGCTTAGAAAATGTCTTTAAATTTGTAGTTAGCATATTAATTAGGGTTAGGATTAGGTGTTAATCCTATAACCCAAGTAGGGGCCAATTGGGCCCGAGTTCGGACTGGTTTGGGCCAAGTTTGGAGCCCATCCAGTGAGCTGAATTGGCCTAGGCAGTGGCACCGCCTAGACTGGGCGGTGGCATCGCCAGTCCACTGTCAGTGTCAGAAACTGATAGGCGGTGGCACTGCCACTGACAAGCGGTGACACCGCCAGCATCGGGAACCAAAGAGAATTCAAATTTTGGAGTCCAAATTTGAATCCTCTTGAGGCCTATAAATACCCCTCAAATCTCAGCTGAGATAACAACATTTTGAGAAGCTAGAAGTTGAGAAAAGCTTTAGGAAAAGTCTTGTTTTCAATAGCTTGAGTGTTCACCTCCTTTCTTTTCATTGAAATCTTTGTAAAAGGGTGAACCACTTGTAAGAGGGGTGTAAGAAGGAGGTTAATCTTCACCTAGTAAAGGAAGATCATTAGTGGATGCTGGTGGCCTCGACGGAAGAGGAATCGGAGGAGTGGATGTAGGTCACGATTGACCAAACCACTATAAACTACCGTCTTCTCTGGTTTGCATTTATCTTATTGTCATTTATATTACTGCAAACCGTCTTCTCTGGAATGCTATCTACAGTAAAGGCTTGGTTATCTAGACACTTCTCCATTAAGGACATAGGGGAAGCATCCTATATCTTAGGAATTCGAATCTATAGAGATAAATCTAAGAGGATGCTTGGCTTGTCCCAGTCTAGGTATATAGTGTTGAATCTCGGATTTTGATGATGAAACTAATTGATTGTGTTTAGATGTTTTACTGCATTTTGAGTGATGCAGGTCTACTCGATCAGGATTAGACAGTTGACGCAGGAGGAATTGACATTGCGCCGGAGGAGATCACGTCAGGATATTGGATGGTAGAAGGCTTCGGACGTCGGGCATCGGGCCAAGGAGAGCTGGATTGCACCAAGGATATCGGGGTTGCGGAGGTCAACCGCCGATTGGGCAACAAGCCGCAAGAGAGGATGATGCACTGAAGAATCGGACGAAGCGCCAACCAATGACGTGCCGGGCAACATAATGTCAATTCGCGTTGTAATAATTGTCTAGATCGGAGTAGAGTTTTGGCTTGTGTGTGCAGGATTAACTACGATAACGATGAAGACATAAAGCGAAACAAGTGTCGAAGTCAAGCACGAAGGATTTGTTGCAAGTTCGAGAGTTCGATGGAAGTCCGAAGGTTCGTCAGGAATGCTGCCGGAACTAGCCGAGAATGAGTAAGGGAGCTTGCCGAAGGGTTTCTCGGAAGCTCGTCGGAAAGTTCGTTGGAAGTTCGCGGAGCTCACCGAGAAAGATCGGAGCTTGCCAAAGAAGCTCTTTGAAACTCGCCAAGATCAAATTGTGAAGTCTAGGAGCTTGCTGGGAGTCCGCAGAACGGTTTCCGAGAGTTTATCGGAAGACCGCCAAAAGTTCGCCGGAAGCTCGCCAGAAGAAGTCTTGACTTGCGGACTTTGTAATAGCTTAAGAAATGTCTTTAAATTCGTAGTTAGCACATTAATTAGGATTAGGATTAAAAGATAATCCTATATCCTGATTAGGGGTCAATTGGGCCCAAAATTAGACTTGGTTTGGGCTAAATTTAAAGCCCAACCAGTGAACCGAAGGGTCTGGCGGTGGCACCGCCAGCACCCGAGAGCCAGGCGGTGGCACCGCTTGGCTAGGCAATAGCACCGCCAGTACACTGACAGTGTCAGACACTGACAGTGTCAGACACTGACAGGCGGTGGCACCGCTAGCATCGGGAACCAAAGAGAATTCAAATTTTGGAGCCCAAATTTGAATCCTCTTGAGGCCTATAAATACCCCTCAATTCTCAATTGAGATTACAACTTTTTGAGAAGCAATAGATTGAGAAAAAGGTCTTAGAAAAGTCTTAGCAAGTCTTGTTTTCAATTTGTTAGAGTGTTCACCTCCTTCTTTCTTGCTAAAAATTTGTAAGAGTGTGAACCGCTTGTAAAAGGTTGTAAGAGGGGTATTTGTCCTTCCCCTTCAAGAGATTTGCTAGTGGAAGGTGGGAGCCTCATCGAAGAGGGCCTCGCAAGTGGATGTAGGTCATTTGACCGAACCACTTTAAAATTGGCGTGATCTCTGGTTTACATTTTCTTATTGCTATTTACATTACTACAAACCTTCTTACGTGCTTTATTTCCTCATTACCTTTGCTGCACACCTTTACGAACACGCATTCAAGTTAAGCTTTTCAAGTTCGATTTTTATCGTACGAAAGATTTTCCAAAACCGACGTTTTAATCCGCTGCACTAATTCCCCCCCCCCCCCTCTTAGTGCCGCTCCGATCCTAACAATTGGTATCAGAGCCCGGTATTTCTCATTTTGGATTTACACCCGAGAGAAATGGCTCTTCATGGCTTTCAAGAGGGCTTATCGGTTTTTCTTCCACCGTTGTTTAACGGATTGGACTACACTTATTGGAAAACTCGAATGAGAGTTTTCTTGATTTCTATGAATTTAGATTTATGGAATATTATTGAAAACGGTTTTCAACTTCCCTCTAAACCGATGAACGAATGGTCGGATTTGGAGAAGAAGTATTTTTCTTTAAACGCAAAGGCTATGAATGCCTTATTTTGCGCTTTGGACAAAAATGAGTTCAATCGGGTTTCTTTGTGCGAAACGGCTTTCGACATATGGCACACTCTTGAAATCACACACGAAGGCACTTCTAGAGTTAAAGATTCGAAAATCAACATTTTAATGCATGATTTCGAGCTTTTTCGAACGAAGCCGAGCGAAACCATTGTTGACATGTACACCCGTTTTACGGATGTCGTCAATGGTTTACAAGTTCTTGGCAAATGTTTCTCGAATTTTGAACTTGTTAGTAAAGTTTTACGATCACTTTCTAAAGCTTGGGAATCAAAAGTAATGGCAATACAAGAAACAAAAGATTTAAATATTTTTTCACTTGAAGAACTTATCGGCTCATTGATGACATATGAAATGGTGTGCAATGCACATGATGAACACAATCAACACTTGAACCACCTTCCAAAGAATAGGAAGGATTTGGAACTCCGGACAAATGAATACCACTTGAGCGATGACTCAAGTGATGAGGACAATGATGAACTTGAACTTTGAACACTAACTCTTAATAAGTTCATTAAACAAAAATCTAAAATAAATAATGAACTTGAACGGAGGAAGAGGACAAAGGAAAGGAAGGCACCCAAGGATGAATCAAGAACTTCCAAAGGTGAAACGACGAATTGGGCTTTGACGGGCTTCGACTATAAGGTAAGTAACTCAACTCTCTTGAATTATTTTGAAATTACTTGAAGTTTTTCATGAGTGCTTAATTTAGATAGTAGGAATAGAAAATAAAAAATTGATTTTCAAAAATTATATCATGTTTTTCTTTTTAGCATCTTTGAAAAATTAAAAAATTGATCATGAAAAGTATATTGCTAAGGTTTCTTGCATGTTATGTTTTGAAATGTTGAATGATATATGCAACATTAGGGATGATAATTATATGATATGTGATAATGCTTAGGATTAATCTATGCATGTGTATCTTGATGATTTGATGTCATGCATGAATTTTTGAAATAAATGTTGATTTGAAACTCTCATTTTAGATTAACATGTTTTTGGTCTAATCATTTTTATGATAAATTAAGATGACATTCTTATGATATATTAAGATGACATAGTGTATGTACATCTATGTATGAATTTTTGATAGTCTTTTGATGATAGATGTGATATTATGATGTGTTTGGTCTTGACGGCTTCATGACGAAACTTTTATTTCGATTTTAAAATGATACATGTTTTCACAAAAGATTTGAATAACCTCACATGAAATCAATTGTATGAAATGGAAATGAATTTTCTATCCTATTGAAATTAATGAATTTATTTTACAAATCTTGTGAATTTCATGAAAATAAACATGATGAATATTTTGAAAATAAATGAGTGTATCATGTATTTGGTCTTAATGATTTCTCTTAAACATATTTTTTGAAATCATAGTTGATGATGAATATCAAGATATTAAAAGGATGTTATCATGGAATCATGCTTGATGATTTGTTTTACGAAATTTACCTTTCCGTCTTAAATGTTGACACTTGATTTATTAAAGGTAAAGACATGCTTATAAGAAGCAAATCACATGAATAGAAATTTATAAAAATGAAATATGATCCTCTATCTTATCAACTTTTCAATAAATCTATGCTTGTCATGTATGAATTTATTGAATGTGATTTTGAGGATGATTTCGGATTTCACAAATGCTTGATTCATACTTATGACATGAGACACATTTTAAATATGAATCATGTTCAATGCTTCAATCATATTATATCTCCCTTAATTCATTTTGTTCTCCTAGATTTATTTACCAAAGAGGAGAATCTTCCGAAAATGAAATGATACAAATGAATCACTTATCGATATGTCTTTTTGAAATATCTTTTTAATGTGATGTTGATAATTTGAGATGCCTATTGGAATTCATGACATGAGATAATTGAATCCTTGACTTACTCTAGCTTGAAAATAGATGTTTAAAATCTTACTTGATGAGTTGTTTTATAAGATTTTGCCTTTATGTCTTGAACTTTCATGCTTATCTTGGTTTTGGCATATAATGACTAAGGCATGCTTAGATGAAAAAGAATCACTTAAAAAATGCTTTTCCCATCTGATCGAGATTAATGATTTTACGATATTTTGTGAATCTCGAAATTGATTTTGATGACTTGATTATGAATTTCAAGTTAACGATTTGATTTGAATGAGTTTTATCTAAATCATAATCTTGATCTTGCAAAATTGGAATCACAAATAATATCTTTTGGTATTCATGAATTGATACTCACAATATGAAAGTATTGGTATTAATGACTTGAATTTGATTGAAACATTGCATGCTTAAATTAATCATTCTCCTATGTTTCAAAAATTCTTTAAATGCCTTATATGATGATTGAAAATTAATTTGCTTTATGACGAATCATGAATCATGACTTGATCTATGATATTGATATATTTTAATCATGATCCTTGGTTGTATAATTCTTTTACTCTATTAAAAAGATTTATCGAATGAATCATGTCCTTGAATTTTCTTGATATCATGACATGATTTTGTAATATGGCTTGTATAATGATTAAAATTTTTTAGCCATTGGTTTCTCCCTTTTTTTTGATAATGATAAAGGGGGAGTTAGTTTACTAGCCTGCATATTTCAAAGGAAGGAAAATTTGCTAGCTCGATCATTTCATTGAAAGAACTTGCTATCATAAACACTACCAATGAATTGCAAATCCTACAATCTAAGGAGAAGCAAAGAATTACTATCTCGAAAGAAGTAAAAAATGCAAAACTTAGAAAACTTGCAATATAATTGCTCTTACCATGCTTTGTATCAAAAATATGTTGATATCCTTAAAAGCATCGCATTAAATTTTTTAGTCTATTGCAATGTATCACATGTATCGCAAATTGAAAATTTTAAGACTGTTATCATATCATGTTTAACAATTGATATCTTTCATTGATATGATAAATTATCAATCTCATGATGTATCGCATAATGATATCATGATTTGCGATTGTATCATGTGATCCTTGGTGAATTTTCACATTGATATCCTTCATGAAATGATTTCTTTGCATTATTGTCTTGTATGCATCATGTGATGATTAAAATATTGATTGATGCAAAGTTGATGTAAAAGTCTAAATCATTGGTTCCTCTCCTTCTTTTTGACACTGACAAAGGGGGAGAAAGTTATTGCTAGCTTGCACACTTGAATGAAGAAATTTGCTATATCAAACATCATAAATATTGTTATTTGCAAAGAAAAGCAAAGTGCAATCTTGCACAAAAATTCAAGTGTTGAATTGCCATGATTGAACTTAAGAATCTTGGTATGCTTTTGCGCTTATATGTTGTGATGAAAATCTAGCTTCATGTTATAAAAACTTGAATATATTTTAAAATAGCTAGAGCTACTTCTCCTTTTTGTTGATGACATAGGGGGAGAAGTATATCGATGACTTCATGCATTGAATTAAATATTTTATATATTTGCATGATGGTTTAAATGTTTATCAGAACATGTGATGAATGTTACTTGGATTTGGGATAATACAAGTGTTCTATCAATGGCATATTGATAGGGGGAGTTTGGTTAAACTCCGGGGAGTTAAATGTTTATCAGAACATGTGATGAATGTTACTTGGATTTGGGATAATCCAAGTGTTCTATCAATGGCATATTGATAGGGGGAGTTTGGTTAAACTCCGGGGAGTTAAATGTTTATCAGAACATGTGATGAATGTTACTTGGATTTGGGATAATCCAAGTGTTCTATCAATGGCATATTGATAGGGGGAGTTTGGTTAAACTCCGGGGAGTTAAGGTTAACTCCGTTAGTCATCAATTAGTTGTCATCATAAAAAAAGGGGAGATTGTTGAATCTCGGATTTTGATGATGAAACTAATTGATTGTGTTTAGATGTTTAACTGCATTTTGAGTGATGCAGGTCTACTCGATCAGGATTAGACAATTGACGCAGAAGGAATTAACGTTGCGCCGGAGGAGATCACGTCAGGATATTGGACGGCAGAAGGCTTCAGACGTCGGGCATCAGGCCAAGGAGAGAGGAATTGCACCAAGGATATCGGGGTTGCGGAGGTCAACCGCCGATTGGGCAATAAGCCACAAGAGAGGACGATGCACTGAAGAATCAGACGAAGTGCCAACCAATGACGTGCCGGGCAACATAATGTCAATTCGCATTGTAATAATTGTCTAGATCGGAGTAGAGTTTTGGCTTGTGTGTGTAGGATTAACTACGATAACGATGAAGACATAAAGCAAAATAAGTGTTGAAGTCAAGCACGAAGGATTTGTTGCAAGTTCGAGAGTTCGACGGAAGTCCGAAGGTTCGTCAGGAATGCTACCGGAACTAGCCGAGAATAAGTAAGGGAGCTTGCCGAAGGGTTTTTCAGAAGCTCGTCGGAAAGTTCGTTGGAAGTTCGCGGAGCTCACCGAGAAAGATCGGAGTTGGCTGAAGAAGCTCATTGGAACTCGCCAAGATCAAATCGTGAAGTCTAGGAGCTTGCTGGGAGTCCGCAGAATGGTTTCCGAGAGTTTATCGGAAGACCGCCGAAAGTTCGCCGGAAGCTCGCCAGAAGAAGTCTTGACTTGCGGACTTTGTAATAGCTTAGGAAATGTCTTTAAATTCATAGTTAACACATTAATTAGGATTAGGATTAAAAGATAATCCTATATCCTGGTTAGGGGCCAATTGGGCCCAAAATTAGACTTGGTTTGGGCTAAATTTAAAGCCCAACCAGTGAACCGAAGGGTCTGGCGGTGGCACCGCCCAGCACCCGAGAGCCAGGCGGTGGCACCGCTAGCATCAGGAACCAAAGAGAATTCAAATTTTGGAGTCCAAATTTGAATCCTCTTGATGCCTATAAATACCCCTCAATTCTCAACTGAGATTACAACTTTTTGAGAAGCAATAGATTGAGAAAAAGGTCTTAGAAAAATCTTAGCAAGTCTTGTTTTCAATTTGTTAGAGTGTTCACCTCCTTCTTTCTTGCTGAAAATTTGTAAGAGTGTGAACCACTTGTAAAAGGTTGTAAGAGGGGTATTTGTCCTTCCCCTTTAAGAGATTTGCTAGTGGAAGGTGGGAGCCTCATCGAAGAGGGCCTCGCAAGTAGATGTAGGTCATTTGACCGAACCACTTTAAAATTGGCGTGATCTCTAGTTTGCATTTTCTTATTGCTATTTACATTACTGCAAACCTTCTTACGTGCTTTATTTCCTCATTACCTTTGCTGCACACCTTTACGAACACGCGTTTAAGTTAAGCTTTTCAAGTTCGATTTTTATCGTACGAAGGATTTTCCAAAACCGACGTTTTAATCTACTGCACTAATTCACCCCCCCCCCCCCCCCCCCCCCTCTTAGTGTCGCTCCGATCCTAACACATAGAAACTATTGTCAAAAGATTTGGCATGAAAAATTTCAAGAGAGGTCTTATACCGATGAGACATGGGATATCGCTTTCTACGAGTTTGTCCTCAAAGACTCAAGAAGAAAGGGCGAACATGGATATGATACCTTATGCCTCAGCAATAGGGTCTATCATATATGTCATGCTATGTACTAGGCCTGATATAGCGCATGCTTTGAGTGTCATGAGCAGGTATCAGGCGGATCTAGGCTTGGAGCACTGGAAAGCAGTAAAGTGTATCCTTAAGTACTTGAGAAGGACTAAGGAACTTTTACTAGTATATGGAGGTAATAGCCTTAAGGTTGAAGGCTACATGGACTCAAGTTTTCAGTCTGATGTCGATGATAGCAAGTCGAATTTAGGGTATGTGTATACCTTGAATGGAGGAGCAGTGTGTTGGAAGAGTTCCAAGCAAGATACTATTATTGACTCGACCATAGAGGCGGCGTACATTGCTACATCAGATGCAGCAAAGGAGGGAGTCTGGTTGAAGAAGTTCATCACAGATTTGGGAGTTGTGTCGGGTAGCAAGGAGCCGATCTCTTTATATTGCGACAACAACGGGGCGATTGCTCAAGCGAAGGAACCTAGGTCTCATTAGAAATCTAAGCATGGTCTGAGGAGGTTCCACCTTATCAGAGAGATCGTAACATGAGGAGATGTAGCAGTGGAAAGAGTTCCATCCGAAGATAACATTGTAAATCTACTGAGAAAGCCGTTGTCTCAGATTGTCTTTGAGCGTCACAGGGGTCTGATGGGGATCAGACAGATAGGTGATTGGCTTTAGGTCAAGTGGGAGATTGCTAGTCATAGGTGCCCAGCAAGCCAATCACGTGAGTGATGGCATGTGTGACTTGATACAGAATCTTTTTACTTGTTATATTTTGGCATATATCACTTTATAACTATTGCATATATGCATATATATATTATGATGTCCTTGGATTTGTGCAATGGGAATCGGATCTTGATGAGATCACGAAAATGAGATCGATTCACATTTAAACACATATCCTAAATAATCCCGGTCATAGGTTACTCGAGAGAGACATTGTGATAACCGGACAGACCGGTATGCTATATACCCGTCCATATGATGGATGCAGCTGGTCTCATAGCTGCTCATGTAGGGACACTAGGGATACAGTACAGGTGCTCATTAGAGAATGAGTTTACTGATTGATCCACTTACGGAATGCTGGATGGTTGATGATGCCTTATTGTCAGACAGCGATTCCGTAGTCCTAGTGGTATATCTGGTCCTTAGACTTGAGACACCAAGGATGTCTTGTATGAGTGCTCCACTCTTTGATACCAGACTTATAGGTTTGGCTGTCCCAGATCTAGTATAGTTGGTCATTGGGAGTGGTAGTCGACCTTACGAGGGCTATTGAGTGTCAATAGAGGATCATCCACTCTCGGCATCATGAGAGGAATATCTCATGTGTTCTTGTTCAGACAAATCCTTGGCCAGGGTCATTCGGGTTGAGAGAAAAAGAATTCTCCGGGAGAATCCGATTAGAATGAGACTCGAGTAGAAACCGTATGAGTCTGACAACACCATGCTCGATATACGGTCTTTGGGATATTAGATGGATGAGGAACTATAGGTACATGGTAACTAAGGACAAACAGGTCCAACAGATTGGATTCCCCTTTATCGTCTGGGGACTATGGCGTAGTGGCCTAGTACGTTTGTAGTCGATTAGTCGAGTGAATTATTACAGAGATAATAATTCACTGAGTTAGAAGGAGTTCTGACAGGTTTGACTCACGGCCAGCTCAATATTGGGCCTAGAGGGTCACACACATATGGTAGGCATTGCGATGAGTAGATGTTCGGATATGAGATATTCGACGGAGCCCTTGTCTTATTGGATATCCAATAAGCCCCTAAATTATTGGATCCTATGGACGAGATCCAATAAGAGCCCATGAGAGATTATGGATAGAGATCCACTAATCTAAAAGGCTTGTGTTATTGGATGTAGATCCAATACCCACTAGGGGAGGATCCATTAGGGTTTGACAGGGAACCTCTATAAATAGGAGGGATTCAGAGCCTCATAGGCTAGAGCCTTTGCTTGCCTCTCCTATTCTCCTTTCCCCTCTCCACCTCAGAGTAGGCTTGGAGTTTTGAGGAGTGTCATCGTAGCCCTGCTGTGTGGATCACCGCTAGAGAGGAGGACGCTTGACCTCCTTCACCCTCTCCTAAAGATCTGCAAGGAAATAGGGATATACGATCTCCCTAGGTAACACAATCTACTCTATATGCAATTTTTTAATTTCGCGGATTTTGCGCACCAATCTTCGCACGACGACGAACATCTCTTTGGGAATCGGGGATTTTGTTTTCTTATTCTTTCGCTGCGCATGTGATGTCGCCCCCAAAGATTTTTTCAACAAAAAGTTTTTGTAGCTAAGAAAGCAGTATTCCTTGAGAAGAAACACATTCCTGGTAGAGACAATGAGACCTTGATAGAGCTGAGTGAGGTTGGAGAACCTAACTCAAGCATCATTGTATAACCCGAGTCTGTCCAGGTACATAATGTTAGTTATAGGTGCTATACAAGCTAGTCACATGAGTGATGATATGTGTGATATAACATACACTTTTTTGCTTATTATTATTATGATATTTTCTCACTTTATATTGCTTAATGTATAAATATATTATGATGTTCATGGATATGTGCAATGGAAATCAGATCATGATTAGATCACGATAATGAGACCGATTCAACTTTAAACATAAACCCTAAATAATTATGGTCATAAGTTACTCAAAAGGGACATCAAAATCACTAGAGAGACTAGTGTGCTATATACCTATCCATTTAATGGAGATGGCTGGTCTCATAACTGCTCGTGTGGGGATACTAGGGCTATAGTGCAAGTGCTCATTGGACTCGAGCTTCTAGTTTGATGTTGATGATAGAAAATCTAATTCAGGGTATGTGTTCACCTTGAATGGTGGAGCAGTATGCTGAAAGAGTTCCAAAAAAGATACTATTGCTGACTTGACCATAGAGGTGGAGTACATTGTTGTGGTAGACATAACAAAGGAGGGAGTCTAGATGAAGAGGTTTATCATAGATTTGTGAGTTGTGCCAAGCAGTAAGGAGCTTATTCCCTTATATTACGATAACTATAGGGTGATTACTCAAATCAGGGAACCTGAGTCTCATTAAAAATGTTTTGAGGAGGTTCCAACTTATTAGAGAGATCGTGGCCTAAGGAGATGTAATAATGGAAAGAGTTCCATCCGAAGATAACATCACAGATCCATTGATAAAGCCATTATCTTAAATTGTCTTTGATTTCACAAGGGTCTGATAGGGATCAAACACATAGGTGATTGGCTTTAGGTCAAGTGGGAGATTGCTAGTCATAGGTACCCTACAAGCCAATCACGTGAGTGATGGTACATGTAACATAACATGCACTCTTTTTTCTTATTATTATTATGATATTTTCTCACTTTATATTGCTCGATGCATAAATATATTGTGATGTCCATAGATCTGTGCAATGGGAATCAGATCATGATGAAATCATGATAATGAGACCGATTCACCTTTAAATACAGACCCTAAATAATCTTTGTCATAGGTTACTCAAAAGGGGCATCGAGATAATTGGACAAACTGGTGTGTTATATACCCGTCCATATGATAAAGGTGGTTGGTTTCATAGTTGCTCGTGTGGGAATACTAGGGCTATAGTGTAGGTGCTCATTGGAGAATGAGTTCACTGATTGATCCATTCACGGAATGTTGGATAGTTAATGATACCTCATTATCAGACAATAATTTCATTATCCTAGTGGTGTACCTGGTCCTTAGACTTGAGACACCAAGAATATCCTATATGAGTACTTCACTCTTCGATACAAAACTTATAGGTTTGGAAATTCTAGATCTAGCACAACCAGTCATCGGGAGTAGCAGCCATCCTAACGAGGGCTATTGAGTGTCGATAAAGGATCATTCACTCTCAGTATCATGAGAGGAATATCTCATGTGTTCTTGCTCAAACAAATCCTTAGCCAAGGTTATTCAGATTGAGAGAGAAAGAGTTCTCCATGAGAATCCGATTAGAGCGAGACTCGAGAAGAAATTGTATGGGCTTGACAGCACCATATCCAGTGTATGGTCTCTAGAATATTAGATGGATGAGGGACTATAGGTACATGACAACTAAGGATAAATAGATCCAAAGAATTGGATTCCCTTGTATTATCTGGGGAATACGGCATAGTGGCCTAGTACGTCCATAGTTGATAAGTCGAGTGAATTATTATCCCCATAATAATTCACTCGACTAGCTCGATATCTCATACCTATCAGAACTCATACCTATCAGAACTCTGTCAGAATGAGTTCTGATAGGTATGACTCATGGCTAGCTTGATATTAGGCCTAGAGGGTCACACACATATATTAGGTATTGCAAGAAGTAGATGTTCGAATGTGAGATATCTATTATGACCATTTCAGCACTAAGAGGATGGGTGAATTAGTACTTTCGATAAAATCATCGATTTAGAATAACTTTCATTCGATAAAAAATTTGTATCGGAAATGTGAAATTGTATCTCTTTTTTCATTTACAATAATTTTCAAAGCATGACAAAAATAAAGTATCAATTTTATTTCAATATGTTTGTGCATCATTATGGTTTTAGTTTATAACATGCACAATTTCAAAACTTTGCATATGATATCCTTACTTCATGCATGACATAAATAAATCAATCGGTCGTCGTGACCTACATCCACTCCTGATTCCTCTTCCATCGAGGCTGCCGATGTCCACTAACAATCTTCTTTCAATGGGCGAAGACTAACTACCCTCTTATAACTCTTTCTTATTTTTAAAGGTCTAGGAGACAACCTTTACATGTCTCACATCTCTCTTAGAATGATCACAAAACTGAAGGAAGATAAGGACACATAACACTTTTTCAAAACTTTTACAACTTAGAATCTCAAGACTTTTGTTCTCAATTTTGTGCTTTATAAGTAGGGAAGATTGGAGTATTTATAGGCCCCACATGGCTTCAAAATTAGAGTTAAAAAGTATCTTATCCTGGGTTTCCGATGTACTAGTGGTACCACCGCTATTATTGGGTGGTACCATCATTTATAAGGCTGACAACATGTGGTACCACCAACTATCAGTCTGACACTAAGCGGTACCACTTCCCACTCTAACACTGACATCGGGTGGTACTACCTCCCAATCTGGCAGTACCACCACCTAACAGGGCCTCGGAGACTAGGCTCTGACGGTACTACCGCTAGTTTGGGTGGTACCATTGCCTAGATAGCTTGAGAGGCTGAGCCTTAGGCGGTGCCACCGCTAACCCTAGCAGTGCCACCACATGGGCTAGCTAAGGGGTCACTGAATGGGCCTTTCACTTGGACTAAAATAGTCCCAACTCAGATTCAGTTGCCCCCTAATTGAGTTAGTACGGTTACACTCAAATCAAACTCAAATTAAGACCTAACTTTGACAATAAGGACTTAAACAATTACAAGACAATAAATCTAAGTTGTTCGGCTTATCATTTATTCATCTGAACTCTTGGCTAACTTTCGATGAACTTTTGGTGTGTATCACCTGATCCATTGGCAAGTTGACTAACACAACTTCCGATCTTGGTGCAATGTCCAATTCTTCCGGCTCGATACCCATTTTCTGAATCCGGCCCAATGTTTGATTCTTCTTGCTTCAATCATTTTGCCTTTTTTTTATTGAAGTTAGTCTTGCATCGCTTTTCTTAAGTAGCATATTAGATCGTAAACTCATTAATTGATTTCATCATCAAAATCTGGGATTCAACAATCTCCCCCTTTTTTATGATGACAACCAATTGATGATAGAGTTTAAACCAAACTCCCCTTATCTATATATCATATTGAAAAAAATCTTTGAATTCAGAAAATGATAACTTTAGAATTCAAATCAAAATAATTTTAATCATTTTCTTTACAAAGTTCATCATTTCATGTTTCTTATTTATAACATTGCATATATCATATGCATCATTCTAAATCATAAACATTTTAAATTATCATGGTACAACATGCATAATTCTCAAAACATTACAAATCATCATCACTTTGGGCATAACATGCATGATATCAAAACATAAGATTTCAAATCATCATCATGTATAATTTTAAAAATATAAAGTCATAAAGCATGATTTCAAAACATTTACATTTTTAAAACATTCATCATTTCGTCATCATTATTTTCAACTCATTCATCATTACTTTTTACTTCTCCCCTTTATCATCAACAAAAAGGAAAAAAATATAACTAACAATTTTCAAAACATGCAAGCTATCAATTTAGCAATTTTTATATCACTTTAGAATATGCAAGTTAGTAAGTTTTACATCACTATAGAACATACAAGCTAGTAAGTATTACAGATGTGAAAGTTAGCAATATTTGCTTCTACTTAAAATGTGCAAGCTAGTAATTCTTGTTTCTCTTTTGAGATATGTCAGTTTGCAAGTTTTGCTTCTTGAGATAGGCAAGCTAGCACTTTTCTTCTCTTGAGATAGCACTTCTCTTTCTCTCATTTATCATCATATATAAAAAAAGAGAGGATGAATTTAATGGTGCAAAAATTTTAATCATCACATAAATACATGGAAGATCAAGGCATAAATTTAAAAGATCATGAATCAATTTGACAAGTATTCTTTTATAAATAGAGAATCATAGGAAATGATCTTGATTCAAATCAAGAATACTGAAAAACCATGAGTTATTTTTTTTATTCAAAAATAAAACTCGAAGTCATAAAAACCAAAAAATCAAGATAATGATCCAAAAAAGATATAAGAACAATTCATGCATTTGGAAGATTTAACATACCTAATTATCTTCTAATAAAATTAAATTATTCCTCATTTAATGATTTTATAAAAATATCTACTAATTGATTCTTTGCATCAATAAATTCTAAAGATATATTATGATTATTAACATGATCTCTAATAAAATGATGTCTAATGTCAATATGTTTAGTTCTAGAGTGTTGAATGAGATTTTTGTTAAACATATTACACTAGTATTATCATATTTTATAGGGATGTTCTTCAAATAAATTTCATAGTCTTTTAAAGTATTTTTCATTCAAATAACTTGTGTACAACATATACTTACTGCTATATATTCAGTTTTAATTATAGATAATAGAACATATTTTTTTTTTGAAAGATCAAGAAACTAGTGCATGACCTAAAAGTTGACATGTTCCAAATGTACTTTTTCTGTCTATTCTATATCTAACAAAATCAGCATCGGCATATGTAATTAATTAATTTTTTTTAATTTTCGATACCATAATCATAAATTAGGAGTTCCTTTCAGATATCTAAAAATCCTCTTAACAGTTTTTAGGTGAGATTACTTAGGATTATATTGAAATCTAGCATATAGCTCAACACTAAACATAATATTAGGTTTAGTTACTGTGAGGTATAGTAAACTACCTATCATACCCCTAGAAGTCTTTTGATCAAAATATTCTCCATCAATGTTCATATCTATTTTTGTAGAAGTGCTCATTAGTGTATTAATAGCCTTAGCACTATCCATATTAAATCATTTTAATAGATGTAATATATACTTAGTTTGACTAACAAAAGTTCTATCACTAAGTTATTTGATTTGTAAACCTAGAAAAAGGTTAATTCCTCCATTAAGCTCATTTCGAATTCTTGGCTCATATTATTGGTAAAAGATTCACATAAAGACTTATTTATAGAATCAAAAATAATATAATCAATGTAAATTTGAACAATAAAAAATTTATTTATGAAATATTTAATAAATAATGTGGTATCGACCTTGCGTTTCAAAAAATTATTCATAATTAGAAAAGAACTAAGTCTCTCATATTAAGCCCTTGGGGCTTATTTCAATCCATAGAGAGCCTTAGATAATTTAAAAATATGATTCAAAAAAATAGAATTCTCAAATCGAGGTGGTTGTTCAACATAAATTTCTTTGGAAATAAAGCCATTAAGAAAAGTATTTTTAACATCCATTTGAAATAACTTAAAATTATTACAACTAGCATAGCTTAGGAGTATCCTTATGGCTTCTAATCTTTTAAAATGAGTGAAGGTTTCTTCATAATCAATACCTTCTTCTTCGTTGAAACCTTTGACCACTAATTGTTAGGATCGTTTTGGCACTAGGGGTTGAATCAGTGCTTTCAATAAAATCGTCAGTTTTGAAAAACTTTCATTTGATAAAAAAATTGTATCAGAAATATGCTTGACTTGGAGTAAGTGAACTAAGTAATTAACTCAGAGAGTAATAGCAATGAAAAGTAGAATGTAAATACAAACTGAGTTTATAGTGGTTCGGTCATCATGACCTACGTCCATTCTCGATTCCTCTTCCGTGGAGGCTATCGGCATTCATTAATTATCTTCTTTTAATGGTCGAAGACCAAATACCCTCTTACAACTCTTTCTCATTTTCACAGGTTTAGGAGACAACCTTTACAAGCCTCACACATTTCTTAGAATGATCATAAAACTTAAGGAAGAGGAGGATGACACTTAGCACTTTTCTAAGACTTTTACTCAAAATCTCAAGACTTTTATTTGCTTTTCATGCTTTATAAGTAGAAAATATTGGGGTATTTATAAGCCCAAAATAACTTCAAAAATAGAGCTAAAAATTGTCTCATCCCGAGTTTTCGAAGTATTGGCGATACCACCGTCTGACAGACTGATAACTGGTAGTACCACCACTTGTCAATCTAACACTAACATTGGGCGGTATCACCACCCAGTCTGATAGTACCACCACCTAACAAGGCCTTGGAGATTAAGTTCTGGTGGTACTATCGCTAGTATGAGCGATATAACCGCCCATACAACCTAGGAGGCTGAGCCTCAAGCGGTGCTACTACGTCTCATTTCTCTCAAATTGATTTAACTCCTCATGTATTGTAAAAATCCATGATTTATCTTTTAGAGTATCGTTAATACATTTCGGTTCAATTTGAGACAAAAAAGCCTGCATTCGCACAAAAATTAAAAAAAAAAAAAAGAATGAGTTTAAACTCCTTTTGATGTATCTTTAATTATTAGCTTCTTAAAATGAGCATCTACATACTTTTATTCTTTGGGTAAAGATTCTTTGGAAGTAGATGCATCTAAGTTGCTAGGAAGAGGAGAGTTTTCATTCAAATTTAAAATATTAAAATTAAAATCATCATCAATATCATTTTTCTTAAATTCAAAAATCTCATTAAAAATAACATGAATAGATTCTTCAATAACTAAAGTTCTTTTATTCAAGACATGATAAGCTTTAGAAATAGAGCAATATCCAAGAAATATGCCTTCATCGGATTTTACATCAAATTTTTCTAAGTCATATTTTTATTTATAATAAAGCATTTACAACAAAAAATTTTAAAACACGAAATATTGGGTTTTTTTTGTTGTTTCACAACTCATAAGGAGTTTTGGAAAGTAATGGTTGTTAGGAAAAGAGGTCGACACTAAGAAGGGGGGTGAATTAGTGCAGCGTTAAAATTGTCTTCAAAAAACCTTTCGTTTCGATAAAACTATTTACATTGAAAATCGATCTCAGAAAGTGTTTAACTTTAAAACATTTGCAAGAATGTAATGAGCAAGTGAAGTAAGTAAATCAGTTTGCAATGTGAGAATTAAAAGTAGAATAAGAATGCAAACCGATTTATAGTAGTTCGGTCGTCGTGACCTACATCCACTCTGCCGATTCCTCTTCCGTCAAGGCCACCGGCATCCACTATCGATCTTCCTTTAATAGGCGAAGATCGACCTCCTTCTTACACCCCTCTTCTCCTTTTACTGGGTTTAGGAGGCAACCCTTACAAGCACTCACACTCCTCCTAAACAGAATTCTAAGGTTAGATCTAGAGGAGAGATTTCTCAAGTGATTGCAATAGCGTTTCTTCACTTTTAAACTCTCTGTGCTTGTGTGTTTTAACCAGGGATGAGAGGGGTATTTATAAGCTTCAAGTTGATTCAAACTTGGAGCCTAGAAACATCTCATCCCGGGTTTCCTGGGCACGGGCGGTACCACCGCCTGCGCTGGGCGGTACCACTGCCAGTGTCAATCTAACACTATCACTGCATTGGGCGGTACCACCACCTGACACTGGGCGGTACCACCGCTCAAACTGGCAGTACCACCACCTGCAGCCTCTTAGAGGTTGTGTCTGGGCGGTGCCATCATCCAGACCGATGGTACCACCGCCCAGACCGATGATACCACCGCCTGATATAGTCTCAGAGATTGTGCCACGACGGTGTCATCTCTTGGGGCACTGTTTGGGCCTCTCATTGGGCCCAACACAATCATTATATAGGCCCATTTGGCCTCTAATTGGGTTGGCCCAAATCTAAACCCAATTACGTGCTAACTACGATTCCTAAGACATATTCTAAACTAAATAAGTCTGTAAGTCTAGTTTCTTTCGGTGAGCTTCCGGCGATCTTCCGGCAAACTTCCGACGTTCTTTTGGCAATGTTCCGGCGGACTCCTGACAAGCTCCTGGACTTCACGATGATCTTCTTGATGAGTTCTAACGAGCTTCTCTGGTAAGCTCCGAGACTTCTCGGCTGGTTCTGACAGAACTTCTAACAAATGTCCGGACTTCTAACAAACTCTCGAACTCCCAACGAAATCGCGTCCTTGACTCTGGGACTTCATTTTGCTTCATGCTTTGCTATCATAGTTAATCCTACACATATAAAACATACTTCAATCTAGACAATTAAGGCTAAGTATTAATCATGTTGTCCGACATGTCATTGGTCTCTCGACGCTTTGTTCGATTCTTCAGTGCATCGTCCTCTCTTACGGCCTACTACCCAATTGGCCAATTGACTCCACAACTCCGATATCCTTGGCGCAATATCCGCTCTTCTTAGCCCAATGCCTGAATCCATGGCCCGAAGCCTTCTATCGATATGTCGACCGATCCTTCTGCTCGACATCCAAGCTTTTGACATATTTTCCTCCGGCACAACATAATTCTTCCTACTTTAATTGTCTCATCCTTATCAAAGCATCCTACGTCACTCAAAATGTAGATTAAATCACAAACACTTATTAATTGGTTTCATCATCAAAATATGAGATTTAACAATGGTCTTATTAGCACCCTATTCATGATATAGAATACTATGTTATCGGCTTCGACCCAAAAATATTTGGGTAGCATATGTTCACTAAGCATGGTTCTTGTCATTTCTTGGAAACTCATATTTTCTCTCTCAACAACTCTATTTTGTGGAGAGTTTCTTAGAGTAGAGAAGTTGTGATTATACCCATTTAAATCATAAAATCTTTTTTATTTTTAATTATTTTTATAAAATTTTAAAAAATATTTAAAGCAATCATTTTTATGTGCTAAGAAGTATGTCCAAGTATATCTACTATGATCATCAACAATTACAATGGTATATTTACTATCTCCTAGACTTGTTGTATCGAATGGTCCAAATAAATCCATATGGATTAATTATAGTGGTCTAGAGGTACTTACTTGATTTTTAGATTTAAAGCTACTCTTTATTTGTTTACCTAATTGACATGCATCACAAATTTTATCTTTGACAAATTTAATTTTAGGCATACCACTTACAAGTTCTTTTAATTTATGAAATTAGTTTCATACTTGCATAGCCTAATCTTCTATGTCAAAGCCATGCATTATCATTTAAAATCGAAAAGCAAGTTTCATCACAAAACTCATCAAGATCAATAGTATATACATTGTTAGTCCTTAAGGCAATCAAAGATCTATTTATGAGTGGTATTTCTATAATACAAGCATTAGATTCAAATTTGATATTATAACATTTATCGCATAATTGACTAATGCTTAGCAAGTTATGTTTTAAACCATCTACTAATAAAATATTTTCAATCAAAAAGTTTGATTTGTTACCTATATTTCTTTTGCCAATAATTTTTCTTTTGTTGTTATCTTCGAATGTGACAAATCCTTCATCTTGGCTAGTGAGCTTAGAGAATTATGTTAGATATCCGGTTATATGCCTTGAGCATCCACTATCAAGGTACCATCTCTTGCTCCTAGCTTTTAATTATAGACATATCTACAAGAAAGAAAGATTCGCTTTAGGTATCTATTTATCTTTGAGTCCCTCGTGAAAAGATCTACCTATTTTGACTAATGATATTAAGTTATTTATGGTTCCTTGAGGAACTCAAACTAATTTGTGTGAGCTATATTTTTTAAATAAATATTTATAAGCAAAATGTCCACCCCTATCATAGAAATTACATTTATTTTCACGGGAAACATGTAATATAGGTTATTTAACGAAAGTAGTTAGATTTTTTTTAGTATTACTCATAAAGCCAATTCCTTCCTTTCTATGAACATGACCCTCATTAGCAAGGATCATGTTTAATAATTTGTTATCAATTTAAATTTTTTTAAAATTTATTATAATACTATATTTCCTTTCTGAAGTGAATCTAACTCTTTACACTTAATGTAAGGAGTTCACATGCTATTATCATGCTCATTTTTTAATTTTTTAAATTTACTAGAGAGAGAAGCATGATCATTTTTTAACAACTTATATTTTTTACCAACTAGCTTACATTTATCATATAAATCATTAAAAACATTAAGTAAATCATCATAAGCTTAATGAGACCCATTTGAGTCACTTACCTCGTCATTAAGCACCATTAGAGTATAATTTGCAACTTCATTTTTGTTGGTTCGCTCCTCATCTTCGAATGCACTTGACTCATCCCTAGTTACCTTGAGTGCTTTCTTCTTCTTTAGTAGCTTCTTCTTTATTCACGAATATTCAATTTTGAAGTACCCTGGCTTCTTACATTCATAGTATATTATTATTTCTTTTTTAGTTTATTTTTATCTTTAGTGTCTTATATTATTTTATTCCTTTTTAGATTTCTTTTAAATTTTCTTGTAAGAAGTCCCAAGTTATCATCATCATCACTTGAGTTTTCTCTCAAATGATCTTCTTTAGTTTTAAGTGTCATGTCCTTCTTGTTCTTTGGAAGGTTATTCTTAAATTCATCATTTGTCATACATGTCATTTCCTAAGTCATTAAAGACTCGATAAGTTCTTCAAGAGAAAAATTATTTAAGTCATTTGCTTCTTGTATTGCCATTACTTTTGGATCCAACTTTTTGGAAGGGATCTTAGTATTTTATTTATAAGTTCAAAGTTAGAAAAACTTTTACTAAGTGTTTTTAAACCATTGATGACATCCATAAAATAGATGTACATGTCTCTAATGATCTCACTTAGTTTCATTCAGAATAACTCATAACTATGCACCAAGAGATTAATTTTTAACTCTTTAACTCTACTTGTGCCTTCATGTGTGACTTCAAGTGTGTGCCAAAAATTATGTGCAATTTCGCATAAAGAAACCTGATTAAATTCATTTTTGTCTAGAGCTTAAAACAAAGAGTTCATCGCTTTAGCATTCATAGAGAAAGTCTTCTTCTCCAAATCATTCCATTGGTTTATTAGTTTAGAAGATATTTGAAAACCACTTTCAATGATATTCTATAACTCAAAATCTATAGAAATCAGAAAAATCCTCATGCGAGTTTTCTAATATATGTAATATGTTCTATTGAATATAGGAGGATGAGTGATAGAATGACCCTCTAGATTACCGACAAAAGCCATCTCTCTTAGGTGTTAAACTAATGGAGAGAAATGTAGCTCTGATACTATCTGTTAGGACCATTTTGACACTAAGAGGGGGGGGTGAATTAGTGTTTTCGATAAAATCATTGATTTTGAATAATTTTCATTCGATAAAAAATTTATATCGAAAATGTGCTTGACTTAGAGTAAGTAAACTAAGCAATTAACTCAAAGAGTAATAGCAATGAAAAGCATAATGTAAATGCAAACTAAGTTTATAGTGGTTCGGTCGTCGTGACCTACGTCCACTCCCGATTCCTCTTCCGTCGAGGCCACCAACATCCACTAACGATCTTTTTTCAATAGGCGAAGACCAACTATCCTCTTATAACTATTTTTCCTTTTCATGGGTTTAGGAGACAACCTTTATAAGTCTAACACCTCTCTTAGAATGATTATAAAACTTAGGGAAGAGGAGGAGGATACTTAGCACTTTTTCAAGACTTTTACAACTTAGAATCTCAAGACTTTTGTTCTGAACTTTGTGCTTTATAAGCAGAAAAGATTGGGGTATTTATATGCCCCAAATGACTTCAAAAATAAAGCCAAAAAGTGTCTTATCCTGAATTTCCGGGGTACTGGCGGAACCACCAACATTATTGGGCAGTACCACCGTTTGTCAGATTGATAACTAGCGGTACAACTACTTGTCAATCTAATATTGGGCAGTACCATCGTCTAGTCTAACATTGACACTAGGCGGTACCATTGCCCAGTTTGATAGTACTATCGCCTGATAGGGCCTCGGAGACTGGGCTCTGGTAGTACCACCGTTAGTCTGGGTGGTGGTCCTGGGAGGATGAGCCTCAGATGGTGTCACCATCAACCCTGGTAGTGCCATCGCTTGGGCCAGCTAAGGGTCATTGAATGGGTCTTCCATTGGCTTAAAATAACCCAAACTTAGGCCTAGTTGGCCCCTAATTGAGTTAGTAGGGTTACATCTAAACTTAACCCAAATTATGACTTAACTTTGATAATAAGGATTTAAACAATTACAAGACGGTAAATCTAAATTATCTAGCTTGTCATTTGTTCATTCAACCTCCAAGTGAAATTTCGATGCATCGTCCGAACCTTCAACGTATCGCCCGATTCATCAGCAAGTTGACTCCTGCAACTACTGATCTTGGCACAACGTTCAATTCTTCCAACTCGATGCCCATTTTCTGACTATGGCCTAATGTCTGATTTTTCTTGCTTCAATCATTTTGTCTTTTATGATCAAAGTTAGTCCTACATCACTTTTCTCAAGTAGCACATTAGATTATAAATTCATCAATTGATTTCATCATCAAAATTCGTGATTCAATAATATCCGTTGGAGCCCCTATTTTATTAGATATCCATTAAGCTCCTGAATTATTGGATCTCATATATAAGATCCAATAGGAGCTAGTAAGAGATTATTGAGTAGAGATCCACTAATCTAAGAGGCTTGAGTAATTGAATAGAGATCCAATACCCAATAGGGTAAGATCCATTAGGGTTAAATTGATAGAGGACCTCTATAAATAGGAGGGAATCAAAAGGTCATAGGCTAGGCTTCTTGGTTGTCACTTCCCATTCTCCTCTCCCCTTCTCCTCCTTAGCTTGTAGCTATAGAGATTTGGGCAGTGATTCGAGGAGCGTCTTCGTAGCCCCTACCGTATGGATCATCGCTAGAGAGGAGGACACTTGACCTCCTTCATTCTTCATCGTCTCCCAAAGATCTACAGGATTTCAGTGATATATGATCTCCCTGTTGGGAAATCTTGCTTATAGCCCTACCTGTCGGTGCCGTGCGGCAAAGACCATGGGTGGGGCACCCGCGGGCTGCCAGCCCCACCGGCTACAAGCCTGCTGCAAGCAGGCCGCCGGCCGGCTGCTGTAGGTGCAGCCCATGTGCTACCTACCTTCGGCTGCGCTGCACTCACGTAGATCGAGGGCAGCAACTGTTGCTGCCCTTGTTTTTGCGTCAACGATTTTGACGTCAAAATTCTTCCTAAACACAACACACGCAGTTCAAAACCAATCATTCGCACGACTAACCTGGTTCTGATACCACTGTTGGGAAATCTTGGGGGCAACATCACATGCGAAGCGGAAGAACAAGAAAACAAAATCCCCGATTCCCAAAGAGATGTTCATCGTCGTGCGAAGATTGGTGCGCAAAATCTGCGAAACTTAAAACTGCGTATAGAGTAGATTGTGTTACCTAGGGAGATCGTATATCCCTATTTCCTTTCAGATCTTTAGGAGAGGGTGAAGGAGGTCAAGCGTCCTCCTCTCTAGCGGTGATCCACACAGTAGGGTTGCGACGACGCTCCTCAAAACTCTAGGCCTACTCTGAGGTGGAGGGGGAGGAGAATAGGAGAGGCAAGCAAAGGCTCTAGCCTATGAGGCTCTGAATCCCTCCTATTTATAGAGGTCCCCTGTCAAACCCTAATGGGTCCTCCCCTAGTGGGTATTGGATCTGCATCCAATAAGGCAAGGGCTCCGTCGGATATCTCATATCAGAACCTCTACTCATCGCAATACCTACCATATGTGTGTGACCCTCTAGGCCCAATATCGAGCTGGCCGTGAGTCATACCTATCAGAACTCCTTCTAACTCAGCGAATTATTATCTCTGTAATAATTCACTTGACTCATCGACTACGGACGTACTAGGCCACTACGCCGTAGTCCCCATACGATACAAGGGAATCCAATCCATTGGACCTGTCTGTCCTCAGTTATCGTGTACCTATAGTCCCTCATCCATCTAATATCCTAGAGACTGTATATCGAGCATGGTGCTGTCAGACCCATATGGTTTCTACTCGAGTCTCGCTCTAATGGATTCTCCCGGAGAACTCTTTCTCTCTCAACCCGAATGACCTTGGCCAGGGATTTTTCTGAGCAAGAACATATGGGATATTCCTCTCATGACACCGAGAGTGGATGATCCCCTATCGACACTCAACAGCCCTCGTAAAGTCGACTACCACTCTTAATGACCAGTTGTATTAGATCTGGGATAGCCAAACCTATAAGTCTGGTATCAAAGAGTGGAGTACTCATACAGGACATCCTTGGTGTCTCAAGTCTAAGGACCAAATATACCACTAGGACTACGGAATCGCTGTCTGACAATATGGCATCATCAACCATCTAGCATTCCGTAAGCGGATCAATCAGTGAACTCATTCTCCAATGAGCACCTGTACTATATCCCTAGTGTCCTTACATGAGCAGCTATGAGACCAGCTGTATCCATCATATGGACGGGTATACAGCACACCAGTTTGTCCGGTTATCACGATGTCCCTCTCGAGTAACCTATGACCGAGATTATTTAGGATCTATGTTTAAAGGTGAATCGATCTCATTATCGTGATATCATCACGATCTGATTCCCATTGCATAAATCCAAGGACATCACAATATATATATATATATATATATATATATATATATATATATATATATATATATATATATATATATATATATATATATATATATATATATATATATATGCAATAGATATAAAGTGATATATGCCAAAATATAATAAGCAAAAAGATTCTGTATCAAGTCACACATGCCATCACTCACGTGATTGGCTTGTCAGGCACCTATGACTAGCTCTCCCTAGGTAACACAACTATCTCACATTTGGTTTTTAGTTTCGTGAGTTTTTGTGCATCAATCTTCGCACGACGACGACACCTTTTTAAAAAATCTAGGATTTTGATATCTTGTTTTTCCGCTATGCATGTGATGTCACCCCTAGATTTCCCTATAGTGGTCTTAAAGCTAGGTTGTTCATGTGGAAGATTAGTTTTGAAGTGCATGTGTTGTGTTTTATAAAGGCTTTTGACATCAAAATCGTTGATGTAAAAGGCGAGAGAGGGAAGCAACTATTATTGCACTCGTAGATTGGCCAATGGCTACTTACAGCCTTGGCCGAGAGCTTCCAAGGGAGCTCTCAGCTTGGCCACCTATGGGCCGCATACAAGCAACCGCACGGGCGGCACTCACAACAGCGCTCGCCCACAAAGGGGGCACTGGTCGCAGGTGAGCCGCCTATGGCGGTCGCTTGGAGTGGCACCCGCAAGGGTGGTGGAGCATACGAGCAATGCACCTACGAGCAAGGGCGGCCGCCGACAAGATGGCGGCAACCGCAACGCAATAGGTAGGAGCATGAACAATTAGGGTTTTTAGAAAAAAAAAAATGATATTTTTGCCCCTCAAAATTTTAGAAATTTGAAGTTCTGTCCTTTCTATCTAAATTACCTAAATACCCTTCATAATTTAAAAAATTCCTTACATGTCCCGAATTTAAAAAATAATAATAATTAATTAAAAGTTTAATGAACTACTATTATTTATCTAGTAGTCTTATATAATGATATGTACATGTGATGCATGATGTAAAGGGATGATAATGGATCGTGTGATGTAATGTATGTGTGTGATGTGATCATTATTATTATTATTATTATTATTATTATTATTATTATTATTATTATTATTATTAGTATTATTATTATTATTATTGAGGCATGTGAGTCTCTATTATTTCTTATTTATTATCGGACCTGTGTGCCTGTGATTATGTTGTAATTATACAAGGAGGCATAACGGGAGTGTGGAGGAGATAGCGGGACCCACAAAGCCGAGACGAATGATCACGACGTATAGAAATGCGTTGAGATACCGACAGAACTTATAAGGATGAGATGGGCGATCATAGGGCATGGAGAAGTGTCGATGCACATATAGATCATGATGTGATTGATTAGGCCCATTGGCTCGGGCCTGATCACATTAGGCTGTGGTCGATGATTATCTGGTGTGATTGCTCATGTGATGTGTAATTGCTTATATACATATTAAATATGTATATATATTTACATGTGATATAGATATATATATTAAATATGTATATGTGTGACACATCATAGGAGATTGAATCAAAATCACCTTTCTTAATAATATTAAGTTGGTAAATGTGAGATAATTAGATTGACCCATGTGGCCTTCCATCGTGATAGGCACGAATCGATTCTCGACATAGGTTGAGTTGGTCGAGTCCCTCGAGGCTCACCTATATCATGATTCGATATCTTGCCTATGTCATAGAGATATCACCGGTGACTTGAGGATATGTTATGCTTGGTCGAGTCCCTCAAGGGCATATCATCGAATCAAACTTATCTTGAAACGATGGCGATGACTTAATCATGGTTGGTCGAGTCCCTCGAGGCCATAGTAGTTCGGAGGCCGAATAGGATGAGAATCATAAGGAGTTATAATTAGCAAGAGTTGCCTACCTTTACGGACTTAGCATGATTGGTTGAGTCCCTCAAGATTATGTTAAGGCGCCGATTGGATCTTGATCCCTACTAGAGATCCATCGGGGGGTCTTTGATTCACATACCAAAGGGAATTATATATTTTGTAAGAAAATAGTGGGAGTAAATTAAGATATAAGACCTTATCTTAAATGTTTATGTTTACAAAATATACATGTTATTTATTTTTGCTATATATTTATTTTCAAAAAAATATCACTTTCAAATCTCTTAGGTGGCATACATGATGTCAACCGCCTCATTAGTCCAAATTATACGGATTGGCTCCGTAACCGAAAAATTATTCTCATGGTAGAAAAAAACATATTCGTCCTTGATACAGTGATGCCTATGCCCGAGGAAGGGGCAAGCAAGGATTGAATCGCTCGTTATGTGAAGTACATAGATGTTGGGCTCTATGACTCCTGAGTTACAAAGACAACATGAAAAGATGGATGCCAGTGTTAGGAAATCTAGGGTGATATCACATGCGCAATGGAAGAACATAAAATAAAATCCCAGAATTCTCATAAAAATATAAAGTTTCATCGTTGTGCAAGGATTGGTGCACAAAAACCTGTAAAACCAAAAACTATGCGTACAAGGAAGATTATGTTACCTAGGAAAATCATATATCCCTAAAAACCTACAGATCTATGAGAGGGGATGAAGAAGGTCAATTGTCCTCCTATCTAGCAGTGATCCACATGGTAGGGGCTGCGAAGACGCTCCTTAAATCACTACACAATCCTCCTCGTTGCATGCACCACGCAATCAAGGACGGGCTACCCCTTCTTGCTATCTACATGCCCCACATAGGGGCTATAGGTTAAGGAGGAGAGGGAGAGAGGAGAATATGAAGTGGTAACCAAGAAGAACCTAGCCCATGGCCTTTTGGTTCTCTCATATTTATAGAGGCCTCTTATAAACTTACCATAATGGATCTTGTCATATTGGGTACTAGATCTCCATCTAACTATCCAAGCCTCTTAGAATAGTGGGTCTCTACCAAATAATCTCTTATTATCTCTTATTGGATCTTATCCATATAATCCAATGGATAAGATCCAATAAATTAGGGGCTTATTGGATATCTAATACAATAGGGGCTCCAATTGATATCTTATATTCTAACATTTACTCATCGTAATATCTACCATATGTGTGTGACCCTCTAGGCCCAATACCGAGTTGATTGTGAGTCATACCTATCAGAACTTCTTCTAGCTCAATGAATTATTATCGCTATAATAATTCACTTAACTCATCAACTATAGACATACTATGCCACTACGCCGTAATCCTCAAACGATATAGGGGAATCCAATCCTTTGGACCTATCCATCCTTAGCTACCGTATATCTATAATCCCTCATACATCTAATATTCTAAATATCGTATACCAGACATAGTGTTATTAAGCCTATACTATTTCTACTTGAGTCTCACTCTAATCGGATTCTCTCAGAGAATTCTCTCTCTCAATGGGTCTAAGTATCCATCCTTTAGCAACTTTTGAATCCTTCCCTCATGGATATGACCTAGCTTATAATGTCACTGGTATACACTGTTCACCTCATCTCGTTTCCACTTGGACACACTTACATTCATGATATATGGAGCTGTGTCTAGAATAAACAAACCATTATGCAATGTTCCTCTCGCAATGATCTTATCATTTAATAATATTGAATAATCATTATTCTCAAAAACTTATTTATATCCACTAATTATCAAACATGAAATAAAAATAATATTTTTGGTAATAGAAGGAATGAAATAGCATGTATCCAATGTAATAATGGCTATACCAAGCAGATGTAGGGTGACCTCCCCAACAACTACTACTATAACTTTTGCTCCATTGCCCATCTTGAGGTCTATCTCACCTCTCGCCAATATTCTAGGTCTTGCCAAAACCTACAATAATTGTAGATGTGATAAGCACTCTCGGTATTCAATACTCATGCGTTATCATAAAAGTTTGACAAATGGAGACTAATAATGAATGTACTTAAAGCTTCTCTAAGCTTTTGTTTTACCTTCTCTACAAGGTACTTTTTATAGTCCAATGCCCGTCTTTGCCATAGTGGAAGCACTGACCTTTGTCCTTTGCCGAGTCCTTCTCGGTAACCTTTGCTTTACTAGTCTACCCTTACCCTTCTTAAGGAACTTTTTTGCCTTCCTTTTCTTTCTGGTCTCACCAGTATAGAGAATTGGCTTCTCTTTCTTGATAGTGCTCTTTACCTCTCTCAATATATTGAGGAGCTCAGGGAGAGTCACCTCAAGCTTGTTCATATTTAAATTCATTATCAACTGAGAAAAGGAATCTAGTAGGGACTAAAGCACAAGATCTACACATAGGTTATCATCTAGGACCATTCATAAACATATGAGTTTCTTTATCTGCTTAATCATTTTTAGGATATGGTTCTGAACTAGTGTCCCCATAGTTATTCTAGAACGAAAGAGACTCTTGGACATCTCATATCGTTGAGTCTTTCGTTATTCCTTAAATAGTTTGTGAATATGTAGGAGAATAGATCTGGCATCCATCCTTTTATGTCGTCTTTGTAACTCAGGAGTCATGAAACCTAACATGTAATACTGAGCAAGAGTATAGTCATCTATGTACTTTATATAGCAAGTGATCTCATCCTCGCTTGCCCTTTCTTTGGGCGTAGGTATCACTATATCAAGAATATACATAACTTTCTCCATCGTGAGAACGATTCTCAAGTTGTGAAATCAATCTATATAGTTTGGACCAGTGAGGCGGTTGACATCAAGTATGTCATATAAGAGATTTGAAAGCGATATTTTTTGAAAATAAACATGTAGCAAAAATAAATAACATACAGACTTTGCAAAAAATAAACAACTAAGATATTGTCTTCTATCTTAATCTACTCATACTATTTTCTCATGAAATACATAACTCCCTCTGATGTGTGAATTAGAGATCTCCAGTGGATCTCTAGTGGGGATCGAGATTCAATCCCCTAAGTACTTCATGGAGAAATGTCTAGAGAGCCAAGCCTTTACTATGGAGAGCATCCGTACTTCATTCCCAATGATCCGGATGTTATCCATATACAACACCAAAAAGGTGATAGTGCTCCCACATCCGTATAGATTGGCATTGATTGTCTGACCTTAATGTTATTAATAATGTCTTATGGTACAAAGGTAAAAACATCATCCTACTATTAAAGTCTTAATAACACTTGGAGGGGGTGAATTAGTGTTATAGTTAATTTTAATCAATTTTAAAATTAATTAGTTAGTTCCAAAAGTAGGCTAGCAAATATATATTTTTTTTTTATTTTATGACTTCCCATTGAGTGATAGGTAACTCTCAAAAGTATTCAAGACTACAGTAGATATATTATCAATACTGTTAGGACCGAAACGATACTAAGAGGAGGAGAGGGGGGGGGGTGCGGGGGGTGAATTAGTGTTGTCAAAAAATTATGATGATTTGAAAACTTCATTCGATCAAACCTGTATCATAAATGTGTTTAACTTAAAAATATTCGTAAGAGTAGTGAGTGATAGAATGAAACATGAAGAAGATGTTTTTGGGTTTGATATGTGCTTCCTATTTAAACACACTAGAAGGGAGGATTTTCCTCAACAAAGTAGCAAGATTTTCTCGTGTAGTTGGAAAAATCTTAGCTACTATTATACCCCTGCAAGATAGTGCTCCTATCAAGGATGCTAATCATGGACCGATGTGATAAAAATAGTTTATGGGCGAAAGGCTTCATGAGTCTACTAGTTAATCAACTATATGTATGTGAGAAACACGTAGTTGATGTCTAACAACTTGATCTCGCATAAAGTGAAAGTCGATGACAATATGTTTCATGCGTGAGTTGAACACTGGATTGATGCTCAAGTAAGTAGCTCTAACATTATCATAATATATTGTATGAGCAGAGGTGGAGTAGATGTCAAGTTCCTTGAGCAGATTTATGACCCAAATGAGTTCTGTAGTAGCGGTTGCAATAGCATGGTATTTAACTTCAATTGTAGATCATGCAACTATCTTTTACTTATGAGAACTCCAATTGATTGGATTAGCTTCAAGGAGGATAATATACCTCGACGTGGATGTTATATCATCAAAGTTTCCTACCCAATCAACATCAACAAATGCATGGAGATGAAGGGGGGAGTTTGTTTGCAGAAAAAGAGGCCATGATTGAGGGTCCTATTAAGATATCATAAGATTCATTTAATTGCATATCAATACGTAATAGATGGTTGATGCATGAATTATGATAATTTATTGATCATAAATGAGATATCTGGGTTGGTGAGAGCTAAGTTCTATAAGGAGCCAAGTACTTGGTGGTATTGAGTTGAGTCCACAGTAGGGCTTCCATCATATAATTTGGTGATTCACCAGTAGATAGAGGAGTTGTAATCACTTTTGCATCATGCATATTTGTCTTTGATAATAAATCCTAAATATACTTTCTTTGTGGTAGAAAGAGTCATGAAGATGTATATGTTGCTTCTACTCCCAGAAAGTAGCTCAAGGTTCCTAGATCTTTGAGGGAGAATCAATCTACCAAATGCTTGAGGAATGTCATGATCTCCATAGATTATTGCCTGTAACAATAATATCATCCACTTATACTAGAAGATATATTGTATTGCCACTTTGTTGATGGAGAAATAGTGAGATATCAGACTTGGAGTTGATGTCAAGAAAGAGCCAAGTTCGGTGTACCAGGCTCTTGGAGCTTAACAAAGTCCATAAATAGCATTTTGTAGTTTACAAACATGCCTTAGATACCGAGGATAGATGAAGCCAGGAGATTATTGCATAAAGCCATATTTAGTTAGTGTCTCTTATAAAAAGGCATTGTTAATATCGAGTTATTGTAAATGCCAGCTTTCTGAGATGGCCAAACTCAAGATAAGTCAGATTATTGTGGATTTAACAATGAGACTAAATGTCTCTATGAAGTCAATACTAGGACATTGATGAAACCCTTTGGCCACTAGACGTGCTTTATATCTGGCAACAGATCCAATTAGGTTATGCTTAATTCGAAAGACCTACTTACACCCAATGATATTTTATATGGGATGAAAGGGTACAAGGGTCTGTGTAGAGTTATGGAGGAGGGCATCATATTCTTCACATATGATTTTATCTAATATAGAGATTTTTGGGTTTGAGTAATTATGGTAGGTTCACTGATCTCATACGAGGATTTTATGAAAGCATATAGGTCAAGAACTTGATGTAGTTTGAAGATACCACTTTTGGAACATGTTATCATTGGATGTCCAAGGGCTATAAGTTGTGTTATTGGTATGGGTGGTGGAGAGGCATTGACATAGGTCGGGGCAAGCTGAGGGACTTCAGTGTCACTAGTTCTAGAATTAGGTAAAGGTAGTGGTTGTGTTTCCGAGGGCATTACTTTAGCAATTGGAGAAACTTATGAAGAAAGGAGAGAAGCAATAGAGGGAGTGAGGAGCTATTGAACCAGGAGAACAAAAGAGTATGGATCCTGAAGAAAAGGATTAGATGGTGTTGTGGGAGGCTCATTTGACGGGATCGACGGAGTACTCTATTAATATATATTTATTGGATTAGGTCGCATAGTAGAAGACTCATGGTTTTAAAATGGAAAGGTAGACTCCACAAAAATAACATGACATGATATAAAAATTTTTTAAGCTTGGAGTTCATAGCATCGGAAGGCATTATGTTCACGAGAGTATCATATGAAAATGCAAGGCTACGACGAAAGAGTATCATTATGTTCAGGAGGAAGAGAATAATGAGTTTTTGCAGGATCAAGAATGAGAGATGACCAAGAAGATAATACTATACATCAATTGGAGCTACGACGAAAGAGTAGGCAGTGGGCTAGGTGATTTATGAAACTGACAGCTGTTAGGATCGGAGCGCACTAAGAGGGGGGGGTGAATTAGTGCAGCGGATTAAAACGTCGATTTTGGAAAATATTTCGTACGATAAAAGTCAAACTTGAAAAGCTTAACTTGAACGCGTGTTCGTAAAGGTGTGCAGCAAAGATAATGAGGAAATAAAGCACGTAAGAAGGTTTGTAGTAATGTAAATAGCAATAAGAAAATACAAACCAGAGATCACGCCAATTTTAAAGTGGTTCGGTCAAATGACCTACATCCAATTGCGAGGCCCTCTTCGATGAGGCTCCCACCTTCCACTAGCAAATCTCTTGAAGGGGAAGGACAAATACCCCTCTTACAACCTTTTACAAGCGGTTCACACTCTTACAAATTTTCAGCAAGAAAGAAGGAGGTGAACACTCTAACAAATTGAAAACAAGACTTGCTAAGACTTTTCTAAGACCTTTTTCTCAATCTATTGCTTCTCAAAAAGTTGTGTTCTTAGCTGAGAATTGAGGGGTATTTATAGGCCCCAAGAGGATTCAAATTTGGGCTCCAAATTTTGAATTCTCTTGGGTTCCCGAGGCTGGCAGTGCCATCGTCTGTTAGTGTCTGACACTGATAGTGTACTAGCAGTGCCACCGCCCAGTCCGGTTAAACATGATATGATAAACATGACATGATAAGAAATCATGTCATGAAAGACATCAATTGTTAAACATGATATGATAATAGTCTCAAAAATTTTAATTTGCAATACATGTGATACATTACAATACTAAAAAATTTAATGTGATGCTTTTAAGGATATCAACCTATTTTTGATACAAAGCATGGCAAGAGCAATTATATTGCAAGTTTTCGAAGTTTTGCATTTTTTGCTTCTTTCGAGATAGCAATTCTTTGCTTCTCTATAAGATAGCAAATTTTACGATATGCAAGTTTTACTACATACAAGCTAGCAAATTTAAAGATTTGCACGTTAGCATATTTGCTTTTCTTTGCGATGTGCATGATAGCATTTCTTTGTAATGTTCAAGATAAAAAATTGTACATTATGCTAGCTAGCAAATTAAAGATGTTCAAGAAAGCAAGCTCTTTCTTCTCTTTTGAGAAGTGTCATTTTTGCTTCCTTAGTAAAATGCCAAACTAGCAAGGGACCATGTTTTAAATGAGGCAAGCGAATAATTTGGCAAGTGTTACATTTGTATCTTTTCTTTAGATGTGCAAGAAAGTAAGCAAGTTTTTGTATTTTCTTGACTTGTGCAAGGTAGCTAATTTATCTTTGAGATTACCCTTTACATCAATTCAAGATAGCACATTAGCAACTCTTTCTCTCCCTTTGTCTTTGGCAAAAAGAAAGGAAGATTCAAGTCATGAATATCAAAATAATAATTTTATCATGAATATTTCATCATTGTGTGCATCATTATTGCATGCATAATACCAAATCATCATATATATTTTCAAAACATATAAACTCATCATTATATACATGATTCCAAATCATCATTCATATCATTTCAATCATTGTTTCAATCATCACTATAACTCATCATGCACAAAATGTAAAATCATCTAACATGATACAAACATTTATTTTCAAAATATTTATCACTATTTTCATGTATGATAATAAAGTATTCATGATACACATTATATACATATATCATCACAATAAAAAACAATTGCATGCATAATTTTATATCACCACATAAGGAATATCAAGAAGAAAGTAATTGGGTGATGCGATAAACATTTCATGAATACAAGGAATTATATAAAAATCATATAATGAAAGATTAGAACATATGAATACCAAAAGGCATGATTTCTTTTTGAAAAACCTACTCATAAATAATCAAAAGAAAATCTTAGGAGATCGATTAATGAAAAAATCTTGATTCATAATAAATCTTAATTTGTAAATATCACGGAATCAAGATCATGATTTTGAATAAAACTCATTCAAATTCAAATCGTCCAAATCATCAAAATCTCAACATTTCTTTCAAGTGATTCAAAATGGCATAAATAATTTTATTTGTCTCTTAAGTAGAAATCAATAAGATAGAGAAAAAGAAAATTTTTAATAAAAAATTCTTTCCTCCTTTTGTTTCAACTTATTGTTTGATTCCATACATGCATGTCCTTTTTTTTTTTTAATACATGCATCATCGTTTAAAATGGAAAGATCAAAAATCATAAAAAAAGTGCAATTCATAATTCAAAAAAAAATATTTCAACTTATTACTTCAAGTCAAACATGATTTCATTTAATCAAAATTGAATAACTTCAAGACCAATAAATCATCATGTATAACAATCATCAAGTATGATACAAACTTTTCAAAATGTTTATCATGATAAGGCATATAAGCCAAAGAAACTATTAAATATAAAGCATATTCATCAATGATGGTTTCATTGGGCATAAGGCATTTTCAAACAAAATCATTTTGTTATTTGTTGTAGTCATACATTTTTCTTTTTAGGTGAATCTATTTTTTCATGCTTAAATTTTTTAATTTTTCAAAGATGCTAAAAAGAAAAACATGATATAATTTTTGAAAAACAATTTTTTATTTCCTATTCCTACTATCTAAATTAAGCACTCATGAAAAACTTCAAGTAATTTCAAAATAATTCAGAGAGTTGAGTTACTTACCTAATAGTCGAAGCCCGTCAAAGCCCAATTCGCCGTTTCACCTTTGAAAGTTCTTGATTCATCCTTGGGTGCCTTCATTTCCTTTGACCTCTTCCTCTGTTCAAGTTCATTGTTTATTTTAGATTTTTGTTTAATGAACTTATTAAGAGTTAGTGTTCGAAGTTCAAGTTCATCATTGTCCTCATCACTTGAGTCATCGCTCAAGTGGTATTCATTTGTCCGGAGTTCCAAATCCTTCCTATTCTTTGGAATGTGGTTTAAGTGTTGATTGTGTTCATCATGTGCATTGCACACCATTTCATATGTCATCAATGAGCCGATAAGTTCTTCAAGTGGAAAAATATTTAAATATTTTGTTTCTTGTATTGTCGTTACTTTTGATTCCCAAGCTTTAGAAAGTGATCGTAAAACTTTACTAACAAGTTCAAAATTCGAGAAACATTTGCCAAGAGCTTGTAAACCATTGACGACATCCGTAAAACGGGTGTACATGTCAACAATGGTTTCGCTCGGCTTCATTCGAAAAAG
Organism: Musa acuminata AAA Group; assembly: GCF_036884655.1. Classification (NCBI taxonomy): domain Eukaryota; kingdom Viridiplantae; phylum Streptophyta; class Magnoliopsida; order Zingiberales; family Musaceae; genus Musa; species Musa acuminata. The sequence continues at coordinate 14,001,058 of NC_088328.1, read as the reverse complement.
CTCGATATCATGCATTAAAATGTTGATTTTCGAATCTTTAACTCTAAAAGTGCCTTCGTGTGTGATTTCAAGAGTGTGCTATATATCGAAAGCCGTTTCGCACAAAGAAACCCGATTGAACTCATTTTTGTCCAAAGCGCAAACTAAGGCATTCATAGCCTTTGCGTTTAAAGAAAACATTTTCGTCTCCAAATCATTCCAATGGTTCATTGGAAGAGAAGACATTTCAAATCCATTTTCGACTATGTGCCATAAATTCAAATCCAAAGAAAGTATGAAAACTCTTATTCGAGTTTTCCAATAAGTGTAGTCCGTCCCATTGAAAAAAGGAGGACAAATGAGAGAGTGAACCTCTTGAAAGCCGTAAAGAGCCATTTCTATTTGGGTGTTAAACCAAAGTAGAAAAACGTGGCTCTGATACCAAATGTTAGGATCGAAGCGGCACTAAGAGGGGGGGGGGGGTGAATTAGTGCAGCGGATTAAAACGTCGGTTTTGGAAAATCTTTCGTACGACAAAAATCGAACTTGAAAAGCTTAACTTGAACGCGTGTTCGTAAGGTGTGCAGCAAAGGTAATGAGAAAATAAAGCACGTAAGAAGGTTTGCAGTAATGTAAATAGCAATAAGAAAATGCAAACCAGAGATCACGCCACTTTTAAAGTGGTTCGGTCAAATGACCTACATCCACTTGCGAGGCCCTCTTCGATGAGGCTCCCACCTTCCACTAGCAAATCTCTTGAAGGAGAAGGACAAATACCCCTCTTACAACATTTTACAAGCGGTTCACACTCTTATAAATTTTCAGCAAGAAAGAAGAAGGTGAACACTCTAACAAATTGAAAACAAGACTTGCTAAGACTTTTCTAAAACCTTTTTCTCAATCTATTGCTTCTCAAAAAGTTATGTTCTCAGCTGAGAATTGAGGGGTATTTATAGGCCCCAAGAGGATTCAATTTTGGGCTCCAAATTTTGAATTCTCTTGGGTTCCCGAGGCTGGCGGTGCCACCGCCTGTCAGTGTCTGACACTGACAGTGTACTGGTGGTGCCACCGCCCAATCCGGCGGTGCCACCGTCGAATCTCTCGGGTGCTGAGCGGTCGCCTAATCTAGCTGTGCCATCGCCTACACTATTTCAGCTCACTGGTTGGGCTCCAAACTTGGCCCAAACCAGTCCGAACTCGGGCCCAATTGGCCCATACTTGGGTTATAGGATTAACATCTAATCCTAACCCTAATTAACGTGCTAACTACGAATTTAAAGACATTTTCTAAGCTATTACAAAGTCCGTAAGTCAAAACTTCTTCCGGCGAGCTTCCGACGAACTTCCGATAAACTCTCGGAAACCATTCTGCGGACTCCCGACAAGCTCCTAGACTTCACGATTTGATCTTGGCGAGTTCCAATGAGCTTCTTCGACAAGCTTCGTGAACTTCCAATGAACCTTCCGGCAAACTTTCGAAAAACCCTTCGGCAAGCTCCCTACTCATTTTTGGCTAGTTCCGGCAACATTCCCGACGAACCTTCGGACTTCCGTCGAACTCTCAAACTCGCAACGAATTCTTCGCACTTGACTCTGGCACTTTGTTTCGCTTTATGTATTCATTGTTATCGTAGTTAATCCTGCACACACAAGCCAAAACTCTACTCTGATCTAGACAATTATTACAACGCGAATTGACATTCTATTGCCCGGCACGTCATTGGTTGGAGCTTCGTCCGATTCTTCAGCGCATCATCCTCTCTTGCGGCTTGTTGCCCAATCGCTAGTTGACCTCCGCAATCCTGATATCCTTGGTGCAATTCCACTCTCCTTGGCCCGATACCCGACGTCCGAAGCCTTCTGCCGTCCAATATCCTAACGTGATATCCTCCGGCGCAATGTCAATTCCTCCTACGTCAACTGTCTAATCCTAATCGAGTAGACCTGCATCACTCAAAATGCTTTTAAACATCTAAACACAATCAATTAGTTTCATCATCAAAATCCGAGATTCAACAACAGCTACTCATAAATATTATCGTTACTCTAGCTTTTGACCAAAGATGCTCTCATGCTCAAATCCTTAACAAGAAAGGAGTTAGGAAAGAATTCAATTGAGGTACTATTTTGTTTGCATAATTAAGAAATAAAAATGAGATTTCGTTTGATATAAGGTGTATACAAAATATCTTTGAGTGTAAAAATTATGCTATGTGAATTAAGCATTATGGAAGTAGTATGAGTAATGGGGATTCTTTTATCGTCACCGATGATGATGTCTTCATTTCTGCCATAATTATTGTGGATGGATAAGTTCTATAGATCTAAGGTAATGTGGTAAGATGCACTAGAGTCCATAATCTAATTATGTTGACTAGTATTCGGAGTAGTCAAGAAATTTGCTTGAGGCTAATGTGATGGAGGAAGTTTGGGTCGAGATCGATAAACTTTTGTAGAGTGGCCAACTTTGTCACATAGTTGGTAGATAACTCTTTGTTGATTTATATGGTTAGGACGCCAGGGCTGAGAATAATTGAAGTAGTCGCCTTGATAGTTTTAACTAAAATGTTGATGATGTAGAGGAGAGGGGGTTTGTTTAGAGCTCACAAGTTCATGAGGTATTTTGGCCAAACCTTTATTAACGGTCTTGTTATACTGGTTGCCCTTCTTCTTAGATTTTTGATTAACTTGAGCTATGATGGATGGTCTTGGCAATTTATCCTTATGCTTGAGATATATCTCATAGTCAATCAAGTTGTCGTAGAGTTCTTCAAATGACATCAATGAGTCATGTGCCCATATTGTTACTATTAGTTCCTTATATACTCATCCCCAAGGCCATTAAGGGTGTGGACAATGACTTCTTCATCACTGAGGGAATGACCTATCAGGGCCAAGTTATCGATGATGACTTTTATATTTTATAGATAATCTACAATAGTACTTCCCTCTTATTTTGTTTTTATGAGACTAGATAGGAGATTAAGCATACAAGTAAGCGAACGATTTGCCAAGGTGGTTTTCAACTTGTACTAGGCTTCGGTAGTAGTGTCATATGAAGAAATGAGTAGGGCGAGCAATCCAATGACTAAGGCTTGAATTGCTTGGAGGATGAGATGATATTGGCATAATCATAGTTTGTGATCTGGATTTGGTATTAGACAATGTGCTCCTAAGATGTTGGTGCCCTCTCTCACCTCTCACCCCCCTCTTCCCTCTCCCCTAGATCGATTACCACATCTTTCCCTATCATATCTTACTATCGAACTCGACTGAACACTACGATATGCACCGATTGCAGTCATCGTCACCTGCTTTGATTCCTTGATAGAATGAAACATAAAGAAGATGTTTTGTGTTTGATATATGCTGCCTATTTATACATACTAGAAGGGAGGATTTCCCTCAATAGAGCAATGAGATTTTCTCGTGTAGTTGAAAAAATTTTAACTTCTATCAGTGGGTAAGTAAATCAGTTTGTAATATGAAAGAAAAGCATAAAGTAAATGCAAACTAATTCTATAGTAGTTTGGTCGTTCGGACCTATGTCCACTCCCGATTCATCTTCCGTCAAGGCCACCAGCATTTACTAATGATCTTCTTTCAATGGGCGAAGATCAACTACCCTCTTTACAACTCTTTCTCTTTTTCACAAGTTTAGGAGAGAACCTTTATACATCTCTCTTTTATACTAAAACCTCACTCCTCCCTTAGAAAGACCTCTAAATGAGGAAGAGACTCCATACTTCAAGAGAAATTATAACTTTTTTTTCACAAGAATTCTTTCTCCTTTTCTACTCCTTTTCTTACTCTTATAGGCAATAATTAGTGGGGTATTTATAGACCCCAAATGACTTCAAAAAATGGAGCTAAAATTTAAATCCTTAGGTTTTTAGGATACTAGCGGTACCATGGCCTGCACTAGATAGTACCACCACCTGCCAGTCTATCCACTAGCAATACCAGCCTCTAGTCTAGGTAGTACCATCACTTGACATTAGGTGGTACAACCGTTGACTCTAGCGATACTACCATTGGGTCTTTTGGAAAATGTACACTTCGTACGTTTCAACTCATAGGCGGTTCCATCACTTGGTCTGGCAGTGCCAGCACCTAACCCAATTGTGGGTCACTAAATGGGCCTCCCAATGGGCCTAAATCAGTCTCGACTTAGGCCTAATAGGCCTCTAATTGAGTTGGTGTACATGTCAACAATAGTTTCACTCGGCTTCATTTGAAATAACTCGAAATCATGCATCAAAAGATTAATCTTCGAAACTTTTACTCTACTAGTGCCTTCGTGTGCAGTTTCAAGAATGTGCCAAATATCGAAAGCCGTTTCGCAAGTAAAAATCCGATTAAATTTATTTTTGTCTAAGGCACAAAACAAGACATTCATAGTCTTTTCATTTAAAGAGAAAGTCTTCTTCTCTAACTCATTCCAATTATTCATTAGAAGATAATACATTTCGAATCTATTTTCAATAATATTTCATAAATTTAAATCCAAGAAAAATAAGAAAACTCTCATTCTAGTTTTCTAATATGTATAGTCCGTTCCATTGAACATAAGAGGATGAATGAGAAAATCCCTCTTGAAAGTTGAAAAGAGCCATTTCTCTTAGTTGTTAAACCAAATGAGAAATAATGAGGCTCTGATACCAACTATTAGGATCAAGAGTTGGTACTAAGAGGGGGGGTGAATTAGTGTAGTGGATAAAAATGTCGATTTGAAATTTTCGTTTCGATTAAAACCAATTCGGAAGATGTTAACTTGAAAGCATACGGAAGAGTATAGTGGATGTAAAGTAAGTAAGATAGTTTGTAGTTAAGATAAATAGCAAAACAAAAATGCAAACTATTTTATAGTGGTTCGATTGTTGTGACCTACATCCACTCCACCGATTCATCTTCCGTCGAGGCCATCGGCATCCACTATCGGTCTTCTTTTAATAAGCGAAGACCAACCACCTTTTTATAACTCTTTTCTCTTTTTACATGCTCAGGAGAGAACCCTTACACCCCCACTTACTCCTCTCTCAAATTATACTAATACTTAGAAGAAGGAGAGGAGTTCCCATAAGATTACAAGAGCATTTTCTTCCTTTTTCACTCTTAATTTTTATGTCCTTTAACTAGAGATGAGAGGCGTATTTATATACTTCAAATGGATTTAAACTTGGAGCCTAAAAGAGTCTCATCCTAGGTTTCTCAGGTCTTAGCGGTACCACTGCTTGTGTTGGGCGATACCAATGCTTGTAGCATTGACACTGAGCGGTACCACCACCCAGTTTGGCGATACCATTGCCTGACACCCTACTACTAGATGGTACCACTACCCAAACTAGCGGTACCACTGCCCAGACTAGTGATACCATTGCCTGACATAGTCTCAGAGATTGTGCCATAACGGTTTTACCTATTTGGTCACTGTTTGGGCCTTTCACTTGGTCTAACACAATCTAAACTTGGGTTACTGAATGGGCTTTTCTCTTGGCCCAAAACAGCCCTATTTTGGGCCTAATTAACCCCTAATTGATATGACTTAATTATATTCTAAACTGACTCAATTAGACTCTAAACTGACTCGATCTAGACATAATTGATTACAAGTGAATCCTTGTTGTTTGGCATATCATTGGTTATTCCGACGCTTCGACCAATCCTTCGGCACATTGTCCTCTCCTTTGGTGTATTGCCCAATTGGCACATTGTCTTCTTACAACATCTAATCTTTTTAGCTCGATGCCTGAATTCATGACCCAAAGCCTTCTGCCTATACATCGACCATTCCTCCAGCCCGATGTCTAATCTTCTAATATGTTTGCTTCGGCCCAACAGCTGATTCCTCTTGCTTTAATCAATTTACCTTTTCTGATCGACGTTAGCCCTACGTTATTTAAACGCATATTAAATCACAAGCACTATCAATTGGTTTCATCATCAAAATTCGAGATTCAACAAAACTTACCATTAAAGTCTAACACATTTATTTTGACTTTTCTCTCTATATGGACTCTTAGCCAACCAAACTCGTTAGTCCATTACTCGAGTTTGTGGATTTCTAGTAAATCCTAAGAATTCATTATTAGGGTCAAAAGTTTGGTTATTATGAATTGTTGAACCATGGTTGTGAATAGGTGCCCTATAAATAGACATAGGATTTGTTCAAAGTGGAACTTAGGAAGTAAGCAAAATTCTTTGATTTGAAACTATAGAGTATAGAGAATTATCATGTTGCCTAACTGACTCATCAGCCTCTTCATTCGTGATTTTAATACTATCAATAAATTATATTTTGATAATGATATTGTTAAATACTATAATGCATAAGGTAATGACGCTTTGGGGAACAACTTTTAAGGTTATTAAGTTCAATAGTACTATAGTTAAATAGGAAAGAGAGGGTGATAAATAAAAAAAAGGTTAGGAAGAAGAAGCAATGAGAATCAAGATCTAATGAAATATATAATTTTTTTAAAAAAATATTAGTGAAGTTTTCAAAAATTACTAGGAATGTGGTTGAAACTATTAATGAATCGAGAGCTAAGTGGTTCAATAATTTCATAAATATAGACACTCCACAATCTAACTCCACGATGGAGACTGACGTTAGAGAAGCAAGGATATGTGAGCTACATAGCTATTGATTGAAACTATAGAGTATAGAGAATTATCATGTTGCCTAACTGACTCATCAACCTCTTCATTCATGATTTTAATACTATCAATAAATTATATTTTGATAATGATATTGTTAAATACTATAATGCATAAGGTAATGGCGCTTTGGGGAACAACTTCTAAGGTTATTAAGTTCAATAGTACTATAGTTAAATAGGAAAGAGAGGGTGATAAATAAAAAAAGGTTGGGAAGAAGAAACAATGAGAATCAAGATCTAATGAAATATATAATTTTTTTAAAAAAATATTAGTGAAGTTTTCAAAATTTACTAGGAATCGAGAGCTAAGTGGTTCAATAATTTCATAAATATAGACACTCCACAATCTAACACCACGATGCAGATTGATGTTAGAGAAGCAAGGATATGTGAGCTACATAGCTATTGATTGAAACTTTTACTATTAGGTGAGACCTAATGGAGTACAAGGCAAGTTTCTGAGATTCAATACCAAGTAATATTCAACAATAATAGAATTAGAGAGAGAGAGAGAGAGGAGTAAGATTAGAGAGAAGAGTAAGAGACTATAAGAGAGAAGATATAATTCTTTTTAACCCAATTTGAATTGTTTCATCCATTGATAATCTCAGGAGTCTTAGTATAATAAACGATAATAATGATTCTCAAGAGTAACTTTGCAAGAAACTTTTTTCTTTTAGAAACCCAAAATATGATTTATATGAGACATAAATAGCTATAAAAAATTTATCATAATTAAGAAATAAAATAGTATACTTAATACAAAAGTAGAGTCCAAAGGTTGACACATAGAAAAATAAAAGTCTCTTTAATTTTTCACACAATTCTCAAAGTTTCTATATCAACTAATTGATAATTTTTTGCTAATTTTTTCTCTTAAATAAACTCTTCTGAAATCCTTTTGCTATTTCTTTACCTTAAATAAACTCTTCTGAAATCTTTTGTAAATCTAGATGGTTCTCCATCACTTGTGAAGAGATAAATAACTAATTTTCCTATTTTTGAACTTTGAATAACATATTTTAGTAAATTCAGTTATTAAGTGGCTGAAATATTTTAAATTTCCATTTATGGTCAAATTAGGATGCAGTAATATCAAATTTAATAACAAATTCCTTTTGACAAAAGTAATTTTTTTTTTACCCTAAGTTACCTTTTTTTTTAATAACACAGTTTTTAGTCATATTAAAAAATAGTATGATCTCATTCAAAGACAAACTAACTCAAGTCCAATTGTGTATAAAGTATGTGAAATTTTTAGAAAACTTTGGCAATGACTTATGAAGCCCAAAATGACTACTTTTTCTGTTTTTAGACGTTAAAATATCTATTTTCATTAAATTCAACCGTAAGTGATTGAAATATTCCAAATTTTTTATTTGCGACCAAATTAGGATGAAACTATATCAAATTTGACTGCAAATTCAATTGTATATTATTAGAGAAGCGATCCTTAAGTATTGACAAAAAAGATAACTTTTGGACCCTTATTTATACTGGTTTTGAATGAGATTAGACTATTTTTGGGACCTATTCAAAGATTATGTAACTCAGATTCAATGTTTCAAGAGTATGTCAAATTTTTAGGGCACTAGAAAATGTCTTGTAAAGCCCTAAATTGGCATTTTTTTAATTTTAGGATTATAAATTACCTATTTTCAGATAAATCAGTCCTTAAAAGTCTAAAATTTTCCCTTTTTCCATTTATGGACAAATTTTGTTGAAGTACATGACCCTTTTGGAAATGTGTAATGAAGCTCTAATGAACCATTCCCTCCCCCCCCCCCCCCCCCCCCCCCTTCCCCCCCCCCCCCTTTTTTTTTTCTTTTTGCCCTTTAAATGACCCATGTTTAGACAATTGGTTGACATTATCTAATTTTTCCAATATTTGGCCATATTAGGATGCAACTATAAAAATTTGACCACAAAACCACTTATATATTATTATAGAAGCATTCCTCAATTTTTGAAAAAAAAATTGGGACCTCAAATACACTATTTTTAAACATAACTATACTACTTTTGGAGTCCCATTCAAAAATAGCGTAACCTCGTTAAAAAATAATGTAACTCAGATGTAATTATTTTGAAATTTTGATAAAATTTTAGGACACATTTGAAATTATTTGTGAAACCCTAAATAATTTGTTTTTAATTTTTAGGCTTTAAATGACCTATGTTCAGTAAATTTAGAGGATAAAATTTTATAATTTTTCTCTTGTTTTACCAAATTAGTTGATTCCATATCAAATTTAGCCACAAAATCAGTTCTATATTATCATAGAAGGATTCTTACCATTTTAATAAAAAATATTTTTGGGACACTAAGTTATCTTATTTTTGGGGCTTGCTTAAAAATAAGGCACCTTCGTTCAAAAATAGTGTAACTCGGGTGAAATTAATTTAAAAAATTATCAAAATTTTAGGATACCTTGAAAATAATTTGTGAAAACCTAAATAACTATTGTTTCTATTTTAAAGCTTTAAATTTACCTTTTTCAGTAATTTCAGCACTTATAAGGCCCAAATTGTGGCAAATTAATGATTCTGGCAAATTAAAGTTTATTTTACAACCAATAATTGCAAAGTACCATATAAATAATCCCATACAATGTTTTTGGAGAAGATAATTGCACCATCAGTTACAGTAGTGTTTACAAGTTATTGTTTATAAGGTTTTTTGCATGAATATAACACATGTTTTGTATATAAAATCCTATCTGCAAATATAGTGTTTTAAAATATATTGTGATAATATAGTGTTTCAAAATTATAAGTTGAAATATAAAATCAAATTTATAAATATACGATTGCCCATTCTTATACAGGTGGAAATTTACATGTACAATGATTATGTTCGTATTGTTGGCTTATTGAACACTTTCTTTTAATCCTTCATTTTGTTGTTCTTTAATATGCATTATACTTCTAAAATATAATGCAACATGATAATCTTTCTACTGTAGTAATACTATTTACTTTTATCATTGTAGGTCTTCTTATAAGTTTTAATTATATAATATTCTTTAGAAAATAAATATGGATTAACTTGTATATATATATAATAGTGGTAGTGGCATGACAGCATGAATTTCATAAGTATCAAAACTACAGAATGAACAACTTTTTCTCTTTATATCTACCATAATTGTCTAAGATGATATTTGTATTTCTAATTCATTATGAGTATGAGGAAAAACTTAATAGTATTATCTTTTCTCCTTCGACTTACCTAGTTTCTAAAGTAGATTTTATTCCATTGATTATTTGATTACGGATGTAGAACCATTCATCAATATTCCTTATTCCTATCTCAATCATTTAACTAATAAGGAAGCTACAATCATCTTTTAATAATGAATTCATATTTTTCAATTTATTTGTTGTGAGCATAGTATATTGATGACTAAGAAAGTATACCGTTGTCAATTTCTCCTTCTCAAGTTCTAATATCGAAGGAAATTTTCACTATGATTTTTTTTCTTAACTTTTACGTGCATTCATCGAGCGAGCTTATATAAAGTATTAGGTTTAGTAGTAGCCTAGCTAGCTATGTACCATCTCGATCTCATATATCAATCATAAAATTTTTATAATGATAAATTATGTAATAATCACAATTTGCTTGTAAGAGATCTCCTTCGTAATTGAAAGAATTCATAGGCTACAACCACTTATAATGGTTTTCACAATTAAAGGATGAACCACTTCTATGAATTCCTTCTTTTAATCTCAAACATAAAAATATAATTAAAAATAATTTATTAGTACTATCAATAGTTGTTGCTATCATCAAAGCACAATATCAATATAAAAAAGAGATTGCATATATCTCTTAAAACTTTTAAGATATGCTTCAAAAGCCTAAAAATTGAAAATAAATTTTCAATTTCATTGCCATTTGAACATGAGTCTCTTAGTCCTCAATCTTTAATTATGTTAGAAATAGAATTACATCTATGATCGTAATGATGAGATATAAAGAGAAATATACTTTTGTATATGAACAAATACTAACAGACTATAACACGCAGCGGAATTAAATGGAATCACAATCAAATAAAATATCAAGATTTATGTGAAAAACCTCTCCAACGTGAAGGATAAAATCCATAGGGCAAACTAGGGATAATCCACTATAAGAATAATGAATATACAAATCTCGATCTTTTGGCTAAAACCCTAGTAACAATCATAAGAGAATAATTGAGATACAAGGATCATGTCACTGTACACAATATTCAAATTCTCCCCAAGTAATCACAACAAGAATCTACTGTAGATCTGATCTAACTTAAGACGAGAACACTGCTTAGATGATTGAGAATAGTCTCTCTACGTTGTCCTTGTTTTCTTCCCTTTCTTTCTCCTACTTTCTACCATTTTCTCTTAATTTTTAGAATCACGTAGTTGTTGCAAAATCTGTCTCGTTGCAATAGTTTTTCTCCCTCAAAAATCACAGCCACCACACCCCGTAATTTGATTTAGGGTTAGATTAGGAGAGAAGATGAGCCGTGGGCTGTTAAAACCTACTATGGGTTGAACCTATGGGCTGTTAGCCTAACAAGTAAAAGATCACTATAAACTTGGCTAAATATAACCTCTCATGCAAAATAAGCTTTTATGTAAGCTACAATTACTCTAACTGTTTTTCGAATATCCACAATAATCACGGTGGCCAAGACTTGATCTTTACTTTGCTGTACAATGAAAGTTGTGCTGTATTCTTTATGATTATTATTTAATCTTAGTAAATTACAATAGCACTTTTTAGAAAACTTTATCATTCTAAAACTTTCAATTCCATCACAAGCTACTGTCAACCATTCTTAACTAGAAACTATACATCAGATTTTTATCTTATAACTTCTAGTTACAATATGTTTGATCTCAATTTTTTTTTTGCATAAAATACTCTTTCAATCTTTTTGAAATTTCTCCATATCTTGAAGTACCTGTAGAAAGTTCACATTGGATTAGATATCCTTAAATATCAATATTAGACTACTTATTATAAATTAATATCATTAAAAAACCTTATGTATGATTTATATATGACAAATGAAAAAAATCCTTTTGAGGCAACTTCATCATTTTCAACATAAGGAATCATGATATTAGGCTACTATATTCAATCAACATTCCTTTAATATTATTATCATACATATCCTCCCTTAAAATAATTCACTCACTAATGACATCAAATTAAGTACAAATATCATGATCAATGTCATCTTCAACCTCTTATTCTTTCTTCATCCTATTCGTTTTCAAACACCACCACTTTTATCATCTTCATCCAGTGAAATGAATTATTCAAATCTAGGCTTTGATTATTATCATGCGAGCTACCTGACACTTATACTTTCACATAACCTTAATGTTTTACCTAAAGTATGATTATCGATATCATCAATGACCCAAAAAATGCTTCAGGACGAGGACAAATTAATTTTTCACTATGAGATCATCCCTGTTATAGTTCAACAATAACAATGAGATCATTAAAATGCAATAATGATCATCCCTATAATGAGATCATTGGAGTTCAATCCTCTTCTTTAGAAAGAGGATCGTCTCAACAATGACATCATTAGAACATAATAACAACGACAAAGATATAATCTTTAATAAAAAAATATACATTACAGTTTTAATTACATTAGACATCAAATATAACATACCATTTTAATCATTTTATATTATATTTTATAAAACAAAAAAAAGTGATTAGCATAGTGCAAGTCAAATTTTTTTTCACTTTGAAATCAATAAATAATATTCAAGGACTAATAAAACAGTAATTTACTGCCCAAGTCAACCAAAGAACATTTGTAATATTACTATATTCATCAAAACTCTACATTATTTTATACATCTTAACAAAGGAGCAACCACAAGGAGGTATATATATATACATATATGTATATATGTAACTAAAATTTCTCATATACTTACATGAGAAATATGATTTCTGCTTAGCAAAAGGAGAGAGAGAGAGAGAGAGAAAAAAAACGAGGACAAGAATAAAAAAAGAAAGGAGAAATAAGGTGAAGGCTAAGGACGAGAAAGTTAAGTAGATTTCTTTTATCTCTAAATCAAGCAAAAAAAAAAAAATCACATCTCAAATCCAGTAAGATATATTATATTCATTAATTCGAACGGAACGAAAAAGTCAGTACAAAACTAAATGGATTTATGTGAGCTGGTCGTCAATTGGCCACTGTTTGAGCGAGAAAATGAAGCAGTCAAATATATATATATAACTAAAACGGTAAAGTAGGGAAAAACCAAATGTTCGACAAAATCCCAACAGGAGAACGTTTTACGCAAAACAATAAAATGTCAGGGACTTTTTCGAAGAAATCGCTCACCTATATAATGTGATCTCAAACAGAGAAGGGGAGATGCACGCAGGACTCCGTGCAAAGGAGAATCCCTCTCTTTCTTCGGGTACTCCGTGGAATCTTTGGAACGAAGACGACCCGATCCCGTCTCCTTGCCCTCCTGAGTCCGATCGCCGAAGCTACCTCGATCGCGGTAACCCTAGCTCATGGCCTCCTTCGGCTCCGATCCCTCGTCTGGCGCCCTTTCCCCACGCGCCGCCCGCCACCCCTGGACTCACGTCGTTGGCGGTGATCCTGAGGCTTCTGCCACCGTCCCGCCTTCCCCAACATTCACGCCGCCCCCGCCGCCGGCCGCGGTGATCCCCTCCGCCGTGTCCTCCGATCGATTCCCCCAGAAGCCGCCGCCGGACGACGTGGTTGCATCGTCGTCATCGGAAGCCACCGCCGGAGTGAAGAAACCGGTCTGGAAGAGGCCACCCAATGGCTCGATCCACAAGGGCGCTGCCGTGATGGGTGGTGCCGCCTCCTGGCCCGCCCTCGCGGAATCCGCCAAGGCCGCTTCCAAATCTCAGCCTTCCGATGCTTTGAGAATCCTTTCAGATGGACCAGTCCCTGTGCCCTCGGTGAGATTGCCAGATTTGGTAAAAAAGAATCCGATAACTTTTTGATTGAAAAGATCTATATATAATGATTTAAACCTTGAATGCTATTCTAGTTAATCTTTGGTTATGATTCTGTATTGTCACCTAGGGGCTTCTTGTTTCAAATTCTTCACCTGAGCCAAACCCAAGTCCAACTTCAACCCTAAACTATGTGACACCTGAACGCCAGAAATCAATGAAACGTAGCGGCAGCGGTGGCGGTGGTAGCAGTGGTATATCCGCCGATGGTGGGATGCCGTTGCTCTCACCACCACCGACTTCAGGACCTATGCCTAAGAGGAACCTGGATAAGCAGGCTCCCATGGAACTCTCACCTCTGGACCAAACTACCAAGAACACCACCAATTGGGACCATGGTTCCAGGGGAGGTGGGTTGGGATCACAGGCCCATGGTAGTGGCGATCACCATAGAGGCTATGGTCGCAATCGGAAGTTGAACAATGGTGGTGGTGCTGGGTCTCACCAGAACAACTCTGGCAAGCGCTATGATGGATATCATAGGAATGCTGGTGGCAGAGATGTCCACATTCAGCAACAGGGTGCCTGGCCCCACCTCCGGTTACCTGTGCCGCCTGTGGCAGCCCCATTCCTCAGCCTTCCTCTGCAAGTCCAACCTTTTGGGAACCCCATGCTATATCCTGGTGAGTTCCATGGTATCAATGGATAATCTGAAGTATTTTTGTTCTACTGCTGGTATGTTTCATTTGTATTGGCAATGTTCTTGATTTGCCTTCAGATATGCCTTCTCCTATCTTTTATGTTGCCACTCAGCCACCTCCCGGGGTTGTGCCCTTTGTTCCTCATCCGTCAATTCCTCCTGCAATGTTTGTCCCAGCAATCAATCCACAGCGTGCAAGTTTGTTGAATCAGATAGATTACTATTTCAGGCAAATATCTGGTTCACAATTTAGTGATTATTTTAACATAATTCAAGGCTTGCTTAAGTGACAACATTTTATTTTGGCTTTTTCAGCTCTAATAATTTGTGTAAAGATGTTTATTTGCGGCAGAACATGGATGAGCAAGGATGGGTTCCCATATCCTTGATTGCTGGATTCCCTAGAGTGAGTGAGTTATAATTGCAACAACTAATATTTCCTTTTCTCTATTGCTAGTTTGAGTTCATTCGAATATCCTTTTGAACTTTGCTTAGTATCACCCTTTGTTTGTGTTTTTGTAGACAGTGGTTTTTCCATCTGTATGTTGAGCATGATATATTATTGAACTTTCTCCATCAGTTATTGAAGAACAGGGAATTCTTGTCTGCTTGATTGTGATGAATACTTCTATATTGATAAATAGCAATGATAACAATTAAGCATTTTTGTCGTAATCCATTACATTGTTCTATTTGCTTTTTCTGGAACTGGTATCTTTGGTTGGAAGGAGAAGGCTGTGTACAAGGACCTCTCCAGACCACATATCGATAGGAGTCTTGTGCACTAGGGCACTCTTTATATTGGTCTATTAATTGTCTGTACTATTAACTAGTCATTCTTGCAACCCATCATATACATTCATCTAATACGTGAATCATTTGAGCAACTTGTTTTTGGATTTAAGAATCTCTTGAAAATGGAACATGTAGACAAGATTCGGTTGTCACTTGTTGATATTTAGGTTCTAATACACACCAATTGGGCTTTTTGGGAAGAATGCAGTTCCCCACTTCATCCGTGGCAAGTTTACTCTCCATTCTTTGTCATGTTCAATGATTTGGTGTGGGCATTTTGCTTCTTCAGCAAAAATTGTACCTTCAGTGGTCCCTTAAGTATTTCTGTGAAATTCTTCATATAGAGAAATTCAAAATTTGAGCTAAAAAGGAATAGCATGAAACAATTGTTTCGGACAATTTCTCTTGTTATATAAGTGAAAATTTTTACTCTTAATCTGTGAAATGGAACAGATATATTTGTTACCAATGAATCTAAGCATTTACATCCATATCCAATTATAGTCAAACACCTTTTCCTGTGGATCACAATTCATAATATTAGTTGTTTCAAGGCTGTTTTGTGCCTACATTATACTTTGGTGTTTTGTGATACATATCCACTGTTGTTTCAGTTGTGGTTCAGTTGTATTTTGTGGATCCTGTAGTACTATAAAGTCTTCCAGGGATGATTATTCTAACTTTTTTTGCTGGAATTGAGATCAACCGGTTCTATCATGTTCTTGTAAGGACTGTTATCCTTCATTTATTTTTTCTTTAAAAATTGGGTAACACAGATAGACAAATATACCTGGGGCTAGCCACAGGCTATTAACGATACCATAAAATATTGATCATATGGAGTAAAAAGATTTATGTGCAACCAGATAGCAGCAATCACTTGGAAGTATTATGATCTGATCTGTTGGAACTTGTGATATGATAATTCTGTTTAATAAAAAATATAGCTTTTGCATCAGTTATGACATAATGGCTGCCATCATTACTCCATCTAATTGCACTCAACTTTGAAGACTTATTCAATTTTTATTTTGTCTTGTGGCTAAAATCTGTTACAAGTTCAGATTTTACCCTTGTGGATTATAACTCATTACAATAGGATTTTTTGCGGTATCACATAAAATGAATGTAGATAGTTTATCATGATGATGAAAGCTTAAGGGACGAAGAGATGATCATGCAAGTATTATGATCTGATCTGTATCACATATGGAGTGCAAAAATTTATGTGCAACTAGATAGCAGCAATCACTTGGAACTATTATGATCTGTTCTGTTGGAACTTATGATATGATAATTCTGTTTAATAAAAAATATAGCTTTTGCATCAGTTATGACACAATGGCTGCCATCATTACACCATCTAATTGATCTCAACTTTGGACAAAGATATGATCATGCAAGTGATCATAATGACCTGAACATACAGTATATCTTATACAAAAGAAATGAAAACCTATCTTTTACTTATCAGGATTAGTTGTCATTCATAAATATATTAAAGAATGTGGTTCAAGACAAGGAAGGTCGTTTCATGTACTGGACCCATCGTTGGTTGGATCTGAACATATCGGTACATCAGTGTGTATCAATGTCTTGAGTAGGAAGAAGGAGAAGAGGAAGGAGTGGCGGAGGAAGAGGAGGCAGGAAGGCGGAGGAGGAAGGAAGAGGAAGGAGGAAGAGGAGGTGGTGGAGGAGAGGAGGAAGAAAGAGGAAGGGAGAAGAGAAGGCGATGGAGGATGACGAGGAAGAATAAGATGAGGAAGTGATAGAGGAAGAAGAGGAGGAGAAGCAGGAAGTGTACCGGGGAGGTATATGGAGTGGTGAGCGACAGCGATGAGTAGGTAAGAGGCATCGAACAATAGTGGCTTAGGAGTGATTCTATACTCCCCACATACGGAGAAGAGGACTCACATTCGTGAGCCCTATTCAAACCAAGGATTGTGTTTCAAATGAGCAATGATACCGGTCTGGGTGTGAATTGGCATGCGAGTACCCCCATTTTGGGTGATTTGCTCCGACCCATTAAAATGTATTTTCCCTATCCCATTTAAACATTTTTAACGTAAGCCCTCTTCTCTCGAATGCGAGCGCATGTCACCTTGTAGAATGTGAGCCCTCTTTGCGCAAATTGGAGAGCGAGGCGACACGCCTTGTTTATCGCTCACCGGGCTTCATGGATAGGTATGCCTTCTCTTTTCTTCCTCTTCCTCCAACGCATCCTCTCCTTCCTCCTCTTTCTCCACCACCTCCTCTTCTTCCTTACTCTTCCTCCTTCCTCTTCCTCAACCATCTCCTCTTCTTCACTCCTCTTCCTTTCACATCTTCCTTCCTCCTTCCTCTTCCTCCACCGCCCCTTCCTCTTCTCCTTTTTCTTCTTCTTTGAAACACTGGTACATATTGGTGTATCATGTATCTATACATCGATATCAACTAGTAATATTGGTCCAACCAAATCATCAAAATGAGTACAATATCCAAAACGATGATCCTTGAATCAAACACTAAGTTTTTTTATAATCTTTCTAATGGTCAGACCGAACTACCCAAAATGAGGGTGGTCCGGAACCAAAATGGTGATCCATGAACCACACACTTTAAGTTTTTCTTAAAATTTTCTAATGGTTGGATACTTGGATTGGACTACTTTAAACGAGGGTGGTCCACGTACCTGTCCATGGTATGTATTGCTCATTTCATACCAGTTGGTGACAGGGAGAACCTTGGTTCTAGATCCTATTTTTATACTTAGGAAGATTCAGTTGTTGATCCAGGAGGAATATTCATTAGCTGAAGTCCTAGTAACCATAGGTAGGGCATTTTTTCACTTGTTAGTGGGTCCAATCTGTATGATATACACTTGAGGCTTGTTTGTTAGGAACATTAAATTAATAAGCAGTTCAAATGAAGTTATGGTTTGATGGGGTTATTGATTTAGTTTTAAAATTAAATTTCAAAATACAAGATTATAGGAGATTATTGAAATAGATAGTTTAACCGCTAGGTAAGTCCAACTAAATGCTTCTATTTTTTTCTGTGTTTCTTGAATCATTTAAGATTTGAGAGAGAGCATTGGTGTGATAACTTCAATATGTCTGACAAGCATTATCTTCATGGGCCATGGACTAGAGGCTAACATAAACATTGCTGCACCTTGTTATCTAGTAGTTCAATTTTAAAGGATGTTTTCTGAGCCACTGTATTTTGCAAGGCACTGTTTAGGTCTTCGAAGCAAGAATTTTAATTCTATTATTAATGACTTTGTAAGTAGTAAACAATCCTAATATGCTTAGGTCATGCTGGCTTGGAACCACTATTTAGAAACTTGTGGAGAAAGAATGAAGAAAAGATGTGGATAAAGAGTAGGGAATAAAATAAGTTTTTTTGCTGACCAGTAGGAATTACACCTTGGGTATATCTACAAGCCTCTGAGAGCTATTCTAGGAAACTACTAAGATTGTATAGTCAATATTCTAGGAGGTTTGATATCTAGCAACTCATTACTAAGGAAAGAGATAAAATTAGAATATCATACAATAAGCAAATAGCTAAAATTAGAATCCAAAAAATAAGGAAACAATATCAATCCTCTCCCTCAAACTGGTTGAAAGATGTTCTCCATCCCAGCTTGCCTAGAATAAATTGGAAAGTAGAGCTTAGCAACCCTTTAGTGGGAAAATCTGCAAGTCGATTGGAGTAACATAAGGAGTGCAAATCTCTCCACTTTTCATTTTTTCTTTAGTGAAGTATTGATCTATTTCCACTTGTTTAATTTGGTTATGGTGGACTAGATTATGAGCAGGTCTATTGTTGTCAAGTGCAACTTAGGCCTTTCCAGTTTTATCCCCAAATTTGAAAGAATCAATCATATCCTGCTCAACTCATATATACCTTGAGCCATTTTTTTGAATTCTGCCTCAGCACTTGATCTGGCAACTACATATTACTTCTTGCTTCAACATATAATAAGATTGCCTCCAACGAAAGTACAATATCCACTAGGGATCTTTGGCATGTGACAGGCCCAACCCATGCTGCATCAATATAAGTTTCCACTTGCACTTTCCCAATTTTCTCCATAGAATTCCTTTCCCAGAGCCTAAATTTAAGTACCTAAAATTTCCAGTATTCAGCTTCCATGTGCTTTACTCATGGTGCGTTCATAAATTGAGTAATTACACATATACAATTTCCTTACATGTATGAATAAGGTAAATTAGCCTTCGAACAAGTCCTTGGTGCCTTTCTTGGCTAGCAAGTTCTTTAGGGTCATCTCATAACTTGTGATTCGTGTCAATTACGCAATGTGCAGGTTTTCGACCTAGCATCCCTATCTCCTTGAGTAGATCCAGAGTATATCTGTGTTGGGACAAGAAATTTCCTTGTCAGGAATACACAACTTCTATTTCAGGGAATATTTCCTCAAATTATTAATCTTAAATTCATTTGCTTGATGCTGCTTGAGCTTCTTAATCTCATCTTGTTCGGTCATAATGATGTCATCTGCATAGACAATTCAAGCAGCCAATTTATTTGAGGTTTTCTATTCGTAAAGAGCGTGTGATCACCATGACTTTGTCTACATCTGAACATTATCACAACCTTTGTGAATCCGTTGAACCATGCTCTAGGAAGTTGTTTAAGATTTTCTTATAGGACGATGATAGCATTTGTACCCTTTTGTGTGGATGAGTAGCCAAGAAAAACATATTGAACAGTTCTTGGTTTAAGTTCTGTTTGATGTTGACTGTGAACTCGAACAAAATAGACACACTCGAACATCTTAGAAGGTAGTCTACCATTCCTTTTTAAAGGTGGAATATTACTCAAATAATCCCGAGGAGTTTGCAATTATGGACTTTAGTGGGTAGATGAGTATCTTATTGATTAAATAAATGGCTATGGAAAATAGCTTCCCCGAGTAAGCTTTTTGCCTCTCATTTGGAAAAGTAAAGCTCTTGCAACGTCATGTGTCGGGTTTTGCTCTTAGCAGCTTCATTTTGTTAAGGACTATTTGTAGCTGATGACTGTTGAATGATCTATTATTTGTAACAAGAAAAGATTAACTCACTATTGAAATACTCCTTCCCATTATTTAAGCGGAGAAAATGAACATAAAATGAATTTTGGTACTGACTACAAATTTGTTATTGAGAAGATAAACCCATGTCAATCTAGTGCGATCATCTATAAAATGAGACAAACCATCTAGCATCAGAAATATTAAAAATTCTATATTTTCCACATACATTAGTATGAAGACATCTTATTTATTGGAAGGAAATTAGCTCAATGATGTTTTGCCATTTCACAGATTTCACAATGGAAAGATAATTTATTCAAATAAAAAGAACTTTTTTTGTATAATAGATAATGAAAGATGACGAAGCCTTTTGTGCCAAAAAATGATATCAGATTCTTTAAATGAGCAGGTCATATCTGCCTGTAGTCTCAAGGTAGTAACTCCATACTCATCTTCCATATAGCTTGGTATTGTGGTGAGAAGGTCAGAAAGTTAATGAATAATCTAGATCTCAGACCTTTTTTATGGATGTTTTATGGGCTTAGATCCGTTTCATTTTGCTTCTGGTTTCTCGATCTTCTTTCATTTCACTGCTGAAGTATCCTCATGCTGTATGGAAAACTGCTCTTACAATGTTTTGCAGGTCAGGCAATTAACAAACAACATAGACTTTATACTGGAGACAGTGCGGTCATCAACTGAAGTGGAAGTACAGGTACCTTCTATAATTTTCAATTAACTCTTGCATTCAACTTTCATTGTCATACATTGTGTCTAAATGTTTTTTTCCTTTTCCACTACATGCATAAAATGTGACATACTTTTCATGGCCATATAATCCAGAAATAAAACTAACTTTATTCAGTTCAAATTTTAAATGTATCATAAATAACAATGTTTGACAATAAGGAAGATCAAGTCCTAATGGTTTGTATCGAAAACTGCAAAATGCTAAATCGTCCATGTAGTGCTACCGAGTAGTAAATGATGAGTCTCTTTGCACTAGAGTTGGAACTGAAATATGAAGCTGCTCTAAAGAACAAAAATAATAGATTTTAGCAATGCAGAGCCCCTCAAAAAATGTAATAAGAACAGGAATATATCAGGAACAAATATCAGTAAGTTCTACAATAATATCGAATCACTCTATCATAATCTTAGTAGTCACAGGTCATGCAATCTCATAAACCTTTAGCGTATGTTAGACATCAGATTGTGCACTCTCTTAGCTGATGAGGAGGCCCTACCTTATGGGATAGGCGTTATATTTTTTCAACCGATATGAAAGACAATCCATCTTGCGCTACCCCATTTGCTGATAGAGGGTGTTTTCCAAGGGAGGACATGTTCCTCTTGACATCTGATGGAGGAAACATTTGGACAGCTCGGTAAATTCCCAAAAGGAATTAATATACTAGCCTTTCTGATCAAATCAAGATCAACAAAATTTCTCGTATTATATCGGGCACACTTATCATAACATGACATATGATCAAGGATTGAAATTTTGTACCATATCGGAGTTTCAAGATTTGCTCGGTATGATACGGTACTACTGTATACCGAGCGGTATATATATATATATATATATATATATATATATAAAAGTAAAAAAAAATATTTTTCTACGACGTCGCCTCTCTTCTCCTCATGTGGGGCGACATCGCCCAGAAAAACGAGGCGATGTCGCCTTTATACACACACACACACACACACACACATATATATATATATATATATATATATATCAGTGTCTGCCGTACCGAATCGTACCGCCTGGTACGGGCAGTACGTACCGGTCCGACAGGCCAGCGGTACGCGGACCGCCTGGTACCGGTCCGCACTGTTGCAGTACAGTGCACTGTTGCAATGCACTGTACAATGCTACAGTGTACTGGTGCATTGTAACAGTGCTACAGTGCTTGGTACACCGTACCGTATCGGTACCGAGCCCAGGTCCAAATATCGGTACGGTACGGTATTGCGAACCTTTATATATATATATATATATATATATATAAAGTAAAAAAAAAAAATCTGCGATGTCACCTCTCTTCTCCCCACGACACCGGGGATTCTTCTCTTGCGCGGATGAGAAGTCGTCGACAGACGAGGAGGGAGAGCGATGTCGATCTCTAGGTTCTCCTCTTCTTCTCCCTTTTCTTTCTTCCCCTTCTCCCACTTCTTTCTTCTCTCTCGGTCACCCCTCTTCTTTCTTCTCCCTCGGTCACCGCCCGATTTAGGGGCAATTTCCGCCTAATAATAGGGCGGAAACAGCCCCAATCGACGATACCGCCCAGTAGCGGGCAATCTGTGTACTGGTCTGCTGGCGGACCGGTATGTATTGCCTGGTACGGGTGGTATTATTTGAAATTAAAAACCTTGTATATGATATACGTCTTAGGGTCTTAGGGTATAGTGTTATCATGGAAACTCATTTAAAACATATCAAGATCATTAATAAACCATCATACATCAATATCATGAGCAGTCATACCCTAATTAACAATCAATTAGCTTGAACCCTAACTGAATTGGTTCAGTTGTGTTGAACTGAACTCAATTCAGCTAGAACCTAACTGAATTGACATCAAATCTTCATAGAGCCGGTCTAGATACACCCTAGAATGGTCTAACTGGACTTGATTGGCTCTAATTTGTGTCAAACACACTCGTACCGGTTTAAATCGGATTGGAATCATCTTAAACCGGTGTGAATGGGGCAAATCAGTTTTGTTCGATCAATTTTCAAGCTGCTAAAGGCTCACAAGGACCATAGGCCAATCTTAAATCTGTTACACAAAGGCCAACAAGCATTCTAGATTGAGCATAGAGTGTTGGAATAAACTCTGGGCCAAGTCATAGGAGCCTTGGACTAGGTCACATGCGTTGCACATGCCCATAAAGTGAGGTCGAGTTGAAAGGGCTTGGACTAGCCTGTTCCCAAGCCATGGGGCTTGGCCTTGGACCGATCCACATGGGCCATCACATGCCCTGCACATGCTCAAAGAGCAAAGTTGAAGGTTGGGTTAGAACTTGCTTGGACCATAGATGGGGGCCGCCAACGTCGAGCCATGAGCAATGGATCGAGTCTGGCCACACTTTGTAGAATCGATCCAAGTCGAGCGATGTTGCTTTTGGTTGGCCCATGAAATCATTGCCTGTGCTAAGCCCTTAAGCCTTGTGGGATTTTGGGTTGGGTTGACCAAGTCTGGTTGGTCAACTCAGGTGAAACATGAATTCAACCAAATCCTCAATCCAGTTGAATCAATCTATCTTATTTTACATGAAGCTTAAAATTTTGGAATAATGGTTCTAGACCCACCAAAAATTATTAGAATAAAGACTTAGAATATGCAAAATTTTAAGAAATACAAGATTAAATAGTCAAAATAGACTTTCAAATAATTAAAATTAAAATTTATTTCTTTTGAATTTAAAACCCTAATAATTTTATAATTCCTTATTCGAAATAGATAAATGATAAAAATTTAAACATAATTTAATAAAATAATTATGTATAATTTACTACATAAAATATAATAGAGAATAGTTATTTTAATCAAAGAATATTTCGCCTATATTAGTATGAAATAACCAATGTGTATTGGTACACAAACCACCCCCGTTTCAGGTGGTTCGGTTTGCCTGTTTAAAACGAAAGATTCAGTCCAAGGATGATCCAAATCGTGTCTCGCGCACACCATGACATCGCCGCAAGACCATAGCACACATACTTTCCCTAATCGCATCTTGCACACACAGGAGACATTGTGCTGTCATGGACTTAATTAAAATTGCCTAACTCATAAGACACCCTTATGTTATACGTCCGCATAGTATCAGCCTAGACAACCTCGTGTAAGCCTCGGAGGACCTACAACAAAGAAATTTGAAAATTGAAATTTAAAGTATTTTGGCGGAGTCATCTCAGTTTCCATCGTACGATAAACTCAATGTTCTCAAGTAGGAATTGAGTTCACAACTCTCGCTTTAAGTCTTCCTATATATCCTCCTAGCATTGAACCTTATTAAATCTCTTCCCATCGGGTGTGCTGCCAAAGTTTTGCATTCCTATTCAGATATATGGTCACTATCAAAACTCTATATTCTTTATAATTAGGCTTCGTTGCCTGAAAGTACTACTTTATGTCGAATAGAAAATTCTTAAGTTCCTTTGCGTCCCTAACACCCTAGTAGCAGTGCGGCTTCGGTGCCCTCAAGTTTTATGGCGGAGCAACGTGGGTGTATTTCCCTTTCGCATAAAGAGCTCTCATGAGCATTGTAATTCTTGTCGTGAGATCTACCATAACTTTTTGTAAATTCTACACAAACTCTTGGGTGTCTTCTATCAATCGGTTGACTCAAGACTCCATCATGCTGATTCGAGATCCTATATCCTCATGTGAGCTCTCTACCCCAAGGAGCCTTCGTTAGCCTTGATAGAATTCCTCTAGGCTTGCTTTGAGGATGTCGAGGTGGGTTTCCGTTATTACAAGCCTCTCCTTATGGTTCTATTTTCTTATAGTTGATATTTTGATTTGCGCTTCCTTAGCTCACGGAGAATTGCCAACTTCTCACTCGCCATTTTGGCTACTGCATTTCTCGAGTGGCTCCAATAGCTTAAGAGTGATTTTACATTTGTGGCCGCTTGGGGTAGTGGCCTTGGCCCTGCTTGAGCAATCTTGCTCTATTCATCATGGTGCTTCACCATGGCGAGAGTGCGAACCTTCATTTTTTTTTTTGAATCACTTGCCCACTCTAAAACCAAATGTCGTAGACTTAGCTCGAATTGTCTAAGTCGTGAGGCACCCTTATAATAGCCATTCGTAAGGGTGAGGAATTTAGTTTATATGTTATCTGAATAAATTTTATTAGTTAGAGATATTTTGCATATGTCATAAGTTGTCAAATGACAACATTTACTCAAGAATATGGAAGTTTATCAATCAATAATATCATCAAACAAAAGAAGATTATCCTTCAAACCGAATCAAGAATATTATCTTCTTCAAAAGAAGGAACAGATCGTATATTTGATTTGATACGATTGTAATTTTCTTTCTTTCTGTAATTTCCTTTTTATTCTTGTGCTTGAGCCTATAAAAAGGTGCTAGATCATTGTAATGCATCAATTAAAGATGAATCAATGAATCGTATTTTTTTCCTACCTTTTGTTTGAGTGGTGCGACTCAATGAATCATGTTTTTTTCCCACCTTAAGTGTGAGTTGTGCGAAGCCACAAGTTGCTTTTCCAGTGGAATGATTCTATCCAAGGTTCGTCGTACCGTACCGTACCGGCGTTTCGACCCGGGCTCGATACGGTACGGTACCGATGTATCGGGCGGTACATCAGGGCGTACCAAACGGTAAACCCTGGTGTACCGAATAATTTTATACTTTTTCATACTGTAGCAGTGCTACAGCATAGTACTATAGCACTATAGTAGTGCTATAGTATAGTACTGTAGCACTGTAGCGATCCGCGTACTGGTAACCTGTCGGATCGGTACGTACTGCCCGGTACGGGCAGTACGCTTCGGTATGGCAGACCTTGATTCTATCGTCCATGTGCAAGATGTGCAACGATGCGAGGCTTTCATCCTGGGCGTTCACTCCTTGAGCTAGACGAGTCTGATAGTTATCTCGTTATGTTTTTCTATTATCTTTCAGTTACTAGTTTCTATTCCTCTCTTTCTAAACGTCTATTATAAAAAGGAATTTTGCTATTTCTCATCCTACATCAGGTCAGCCTAGAAGCAACCTCAAACAAGTCTTGAAGGACCTACAAAAGATAAAGTTGAAAGTTGATTAGATTTAAGAAAAGGAGTAGCGTACAAGTCACGACATCTTGTGGGAATGTACAATAAATAAGTAATTTAACAAACACTTGAAGTGCAAAGAGAAAAGGGGAAAACAAGGACTTTAGAAGGTCAAAAGACAATCACTAGTCCACTTTGCATAAGGTAATTTATGCTTACTTTCTATACAAAGTTGTTTATCCAAACAAGCCCAACACTACTCCAAAGCCCCAACTAGCCTTGTGCCACCAGAGTGGTTCTAAGGGGTTGAGATGGCTAACACTACTGCACAATAGCTAATATGCGAAAATGGAGCAAATTCGTTTTTATTTTGCCTAGTCTATCAATCAACTACTACACACGTAGTGAACTACCCATGTTTACAAAAACCAAGCAAAAACATATAAAAACTAGGGAAAACTCAATGTCAAACAATTGTATAGGCAAACATAGGCGACAAATGGTCCTTTTACGAAGGCATTACAGACCAATGATTCGTTTGTGATAGTGCGACCAAGCTACACACCACCAACGTGCACAATCACCAATTGAGTGTTCTTCTCTCTCTTTCTTTCTCTTCCTCATGTTATTCTTTGTCCCTGGCCACTTTTTCCTTCCTCTTTCTCCTCATTTTTTCTCCTCCTCTTACTCCACTATCCTTTCCTCTTCTCCTTCTTCCTTGTCTTCAAAACACTAGTACACGCTACATTGTGTGTCGGTACATCGGTTCCGACCAATACATATCAATCCGACTAGGGGCCAATACTCTGACAGACCATACGACAATCATTGATTTTAATCCAAAACTAGATTTTTTCATGATTAAATCAACCTTAGATCTCATATATTTAAATATAAAAACATCAATTAACTCATCTAGAATTCTAAAAAAATCAGAATTAAATCTAATATGATTATATGATTTTCTAAACATTATAATTACGAAAATATTATAATAATTAAAAACAAAAAATTGGAGAATTACCTCTCTTGTAGACCGTGTATGTGCTCCACCTGGTAGACCAGATGCTTGATCTTCTATTGATGGAAGGGCGTCTATCTATCCTTATTTTGAGAAGGGATTCCTATTTGAATTAGGATCCTAATATTGAAGATTTTGATATTTTAATTAATTAATTAATTTGATCTATTTTGTTTCTTATCAACTTAAATTGGAATCGAATTCCCCTTCAAAATTGACCTCCCATCTAAACCTACCCAAAAGGGCATAAAATCACCTACTGTGATAGAAATCTGACTTATTTTTTAATTTGATTTATTCTGAATATTTAATCAGTGCTTACTTTCATACTACTATTGGAAATAAAAATTGATATCCTATCTGTGAATATTTCTAAATCCTGTTTTTCCTTTTATTTTGTAATTATGAGCCACTCTTTTAGTAACGTAGGTGGACCTTAAGAATGGCAGATGTACATTGTAAAGATCATATTATGGTGTGGCTGCTCACTGGAATTCTTGCTTTTTGAACAAGAAAAATAGTGAAGAATCTTTCTGTATCATACTTGCATACACACGGATTATGCAGATGCAGCTGTGATTTCTCATCTTTTCCATCACATGCTTATCGCAGGGTGAGAAAATAAGAAAGCGTAATGACTGGATGAATTGGGTTCTGCCACCAAGTAACAATCAATTTGCTAATATTTCCATTCAATCTCCAGCAACAATGAAATCTGACAATCTGTGAGTGCGCATGCAAGCAGTTGGACTAGAGGGGACTGCTGACCGGAGTAGCATGAATGTACCAAATCTTAGTGAGGTATTATTACTCAGTAGATCAGCATATAGGAACCGGAGTCAAGACTTTACAAGTGGCCATCAATCAAAAATGGGATAATATGGAGTAAGACATTTGATACAGATTCAGATTGCGTCAAATCTGATGGATGTTTCTTCAGGAGTGACATGCGATGAGGTACATACACTCCACAAATCGGGGAGTGACTTGCAAAATTACTAATTGTCTGTAGGGCATGCCAGAGTTTGAAAGTATCATCTCAGGCTGAAGAGAAAAAAGACATTCGAAAAGAAGTTAAAGAATTGAGAGGAGAAAGGGAAACAAAAGAAGCTACATTTAAGGGGTGGTCCCATACATGCACAGACGGAGCAGACGGTGAATTACTCTACTGTTCCTCAGTTATTTTTGCTTGTGAAACATTTCTTTCTCGAAGAGGATCTGAAGTATTCTCAATTCTGAGCTCCGAGGATGGAAGTACGTAGTTCGGAGCTCCTGAGTTGCTTATTTTACTTTCCCAATTTGTTTATTTTCTCCATTGGAAAGAAAGATATTACTCTTCTTTGTTATTCATAAACTTTTGCCACATAAATTCTCAGCACGTCTGAGACCAAGACACCGTATTTCTGATTCTTATAGAGCTGTTCGTTGCCTGGTGGATATGGTTCATGGAATCCGTTGATGACGGTAGTTTACAGATGCCATGACCATTAGCGCTAGTGCTAGTAGTGCATGCTGGTAAATATGTGTTACACTTGATATTTGTTACATATCAATATCACATTTATCAATATATGTCACAATTGTTTGAGTTGCTCACAAAATAATTCATGTTTATTGTATGGTTTTTGCATATAAAAAATTTAAAATAAGTCTAGCAGAGCAGAGCAGAGCAGAGCAAAACCTTAACCCATAAAACCAGTGAAGTATCAAACGGATCCAAGTTACTAAAAATGAGATGATGTTGTAACGATTTGAGGAGATAACAAATGAAAGATATCACGCCAAAAATATATGCAGTACAGCCACGTGCACAATGGTTACATCTACATTGACCTTCAAACGGCAAAAGCCAAGATCATCAGTAATTTTTTTTAGTTATTTATAATCTCATATTAATAATTTTTATTATTTCTAAGTTCTCTTTATAAATGTATATGTCCTCAATTTATAATTTAAATTTAATAAAATTTTCTCATTCCTTACCTATCATTTTTTTTTCTCCACCAGATTTTCTTTCTCTTCTTAATCGTCAAAGATAACATAAAATGATGAAAAAAATATGAATAATAAAATTAGACAATTTGAAGATTGAGGTGAAGGTAGGGAAGAAAAAAAAAAAGAGTGAAAATGAAATTAGAGAGGCTGTAAGTAATAAAATATTATTTTATTATTTTTTAAGGAATTAAGAATAGTAAAACAATTGTGAATGGAGACAGACTCTAAATAGTAAACTTTTTATTTATTTATTTATAAAGAGCTACTCCATCCAAAATATCGTAAGGAACAGAAAAGGCATAACAATTACACGATCTTTAGGTTCTCTTCTTTTGCTTCTTTGCTTTCTTTTTTTAGAGGGATGATTGCAGATAAAATTTCCTCAATTATATGAGGAAAGAAAATCTTCCCTTCTAATCTATATAAATAGGAGATGGACATGTTAATGTATTAAAGCTAAAGCTTCTTCAATAATTCTTCTTATCTTATATTTTCTTATCTTCTATTCTTTTTATCATGGTATCAGAGCCACTTACCTAGAGCAAACTCTCTTCCGTTGGTAATCTTTCCTCCTCGGCGAACGGCAACTGTCTTCTCCACTGCCACTCTACACCAATGTCCGTTCCCTTCCGCTGTGGCGTCTCTAGTGCTGCGCTCACCAGCACTACCCCACTTTTCCTCTTCTACTGTAGTCTTCTTCTCTATTGTAGTATTGTTGCAGCTTCCTCCTCTTCCTCCTCTACTGTACAACAATAGCATCGCTGTAACATCGCTGTAATTTCCTCCTCTATTGTAGCTTATTCCTCTGCTACAGCATTGCTATAGCTTTTTCCATTGCTGTAGCTTTCTCCTCTACTGCAGTCGTTGTCGTCGCAGCCGCAACAACAGTAGTAGTGATCTGCTCTTGCCCTACTCACGAAGCTTCTGGCTCGTAAACTGTTTGCTTTGCATCAATCCAAGATTTGTATCCTTGACAAGAGCACCATCTTACGGGGGCATGATAGCAGATAAAATTTCTCCCTCCTAATATATATAAACAGGAGATTGACATGTTAATGTATTTAAGCTAAAGCTTCTTCAATAAAACTTCTTTAATAATTCTTTTTATCTTCTATTCTCTTATCTTCTATTCTTTCCATCCCATGGATTCCAGACTCAATAGGATACATATTCAGAAATTAAGCTTCAACAAATGCCAATCTCTCTCTCTCTTCTTTTTCGGGAAAAGAAAACTAAACTTCAGTTCATGTAACGACGAAGTACACACCTATTCGCATCACGGCGAACCAAAAAAAGTCTTCTAAGTTTTGAAGACTAACCTTACCTTCGGTCCAAAAATTAGATGATTTGATTATACGTGCATGCGTCCCCAACCAATTAGCCACAGTGTTCCTATCCCTAAAAACAGAAGCCAGCCTCTTACCTTCCCGCTGGAAGCAGGTGGTACAAGTTTTTCGATACTGTCACTCCTCTCCGGCTGCTTAATCACATCACTAATCGCGTCTTTTGGCTGCACTGACCATTCTCTTTCCGCTGAGAGAGTTCAAAGGTTTTTTTGTTGGCTTTTTCCTTCTTCTCACTCTTTTAGCACTTTCTTTTTCTCCTTTTCCTTTATTTGGAGCTTAATTGTTCCAGAACCATAGTCAAATCCAGTAGAGAATAGGCAGTGCATAAACAGGAGCAAGGATCATTACATACATTGGAAAGATGGAGTATAGGAACTAGTACTCGCTTTAGGCTCCAATACAATGATTTATCTAAAATAGTCTCCCAATACAATGATAGATAGATAGATAGTTTTATTTTCGCCAATGTTGATTGCTTAATGGGCTAATGTACTAATATTTCTCTTGCAATGCAGAAAGCATATTTGTTTTAAGCATGTTATGATCATAGTGATAAAACCATGATCATTGGAGCTGCAATCAGGCAGCTAATGATGATAGTGTTACAGTCTTAATGATTATTTTGGGGTGGGAGAATACAAATATTAGAAACAATAATAAGCATAAGCAAAAAAAAAAAAAAGGAAGACAGATTTAATTTTCTCAACCTAATGTTGATTCCTTCTTTATTGAAGGCATCAATTTTCATTATTGATGTTGCTTATGAATATCAATAATTTCTTATATATTTTTTTTAAAACTTAGGAGAAAATAGAGATGTAAGTATTAAAAACAATGGTAAGCATAAGCAAATAACAAGTAAGATTGAGAAGTTAAAACAAACAATGGGAAGACACTAACATAATGATTCAATATTTTCTTTTTTAAGATATTAAATTTTACTATTGATTCCAAATTAATCTTATTTTTATGAATAAAGATCAATAATTTTTTAAAAATTTATTCTTTCAGGACTTAAGAGAGAACCTCACACTTAAAATACTATCACCTTCTATAATTTATTTGACTAGTCAACTCAAGAGGTATATATAATCCCTAAGAAAGTGGAAAGAGGTATATATAACCCCTAAGGTCTACAATTATGAAGTAAAAGAGAAAAAAAAAATCTAAAAATAAGAGTACTATTATAACTATCACTTCTAAGCAGTACTATCGCGTAGAATAGGCTCGCAACTTAGAGTAGGCTACCATGCCTAAAACATCTTGAAAATCAACTCATATCAATCTAGCTTCACAGAGGCCTACTTCAAGCTTAATTATCAACTTAATTAAGGCTTTGATGACTCAACTAAGGCTAAAACCCCATATTACAAGTGGATAAAGACTTTGAATAACTTATAAGAGGGGTGTAATACGAATTAATTGGGCTTAAATATTTTGGATGAATTATTAATATAGGACAATTATCTTATCAAGATGGATTGCAACAAAATGGTATCAAAGTTCACTTTTAAACTCAACATCATCTTTAATATCCATCCAACCAAACTTTGTTAAACTATAGAATAATACATCTTGTTACAATTAACTTGAGGTATTTTGTACTTACCTTTCATCCTTGACAGATTTTAATCATGCTGACTTATTCTTTTTAATTTTAATTTGATCCTTTTTAATCATGCTACAAACTAATTTGTCAGTGACATAAGAGTCACACACTGTATGACACTACATTAGTCATATAGTATATTTATATAAGAACAAGTTGAACTCATTCAATTCCCACACACTGTGTTATATTAATATTGAAGTTTTTACTGGACAAGTTAAGAGTAAGGTTCCATGATCCATAAGAGCGACATGCAAATTGTGATTCAGCAAAATCATTTTATACGCCTCATTTTCCCACGGGTCAACATTCCATACATACCCTCTTAAGAAATTGTGGCATGCGGTTGGTGATATGCATGCATGTTGTTCAATGACGTGACCTTGTGTGGACCCTACTAAGGTAATAGTCACATCTGCGGATGAGGCTATCGTATCGAGACTTGTACTGGCTGATGGTATTGCTGCTGATCCGATTCCGCCGAGACTCTATCGTTGACCATCGACTCACTACTGGTAGATCTTCCCATCGCAGCCCTTGTTCACGCCGGACTTCTCCTGTTTCGCTGGTCTGCTCGGCGGCCTATTCTCTTCGCTGTCAACCAAATCGCAGCTTCATTCACCGCTGCCAGTGTTCTCCTACCTGAGCAACGGCTTTCTTGCGGCCACCTGCTTTGTCAGATCTCCCCCGTCTCTCATCATTTCCTCTGCCTCAGCGCACCTCCGGCAACACTAACCTGAAGCAACAAAGGCGTTCTTCCTCCGTTCCAAACTCTCCAAGTATTGGCTGCAGCTCACGGCTGAGAAGGACAAGCCGAGACCGATAGTGCGATGGCCCCTTCTTCATGGCCATCCTCAATCTAGCGGTCACCTCCTGTAGCAGCCCCGATCGCTTTTTGGGCAAACGATACACAGGAGGGGCGAGAGGGACGCAGCAGCCCCACCCCACAGTCTTCTGCGCAAGGCTGGCTGGCCCAGAATCCCTTGGTGGAGGGGAACAGCACGCCATATCACGAGGATTCACCCAGGAAGAAGCTACCTTGCAGCAGCAACAGCGGATGGATTCTACAACAGAGCGGACAATCACAGTTTTCTTGGGTTGAAGACAGCAAACCTGCTTTCTTCGCCTTCCGGGACATCAACCTGACTAGGATCGAGAGCCAGCCGCACCGCCACCAGCCGCTGTGCCTGACATCAAACCTTGTCAACGCCGCCTTCCCCCTCTTCCCCTGCATCCTCTGTCGTAGCCTCTCACCGAACTGCAAGTCGCAGCCTCTCACAGAACTGCAATCCGTAACACGTTCAGTGACGGTGGTACCGATGCTGCTACAGTCGTTTTGCTTGCAGCAGCATCAACGACAACAGCTGAAACGCTAACAGTGGCAGCATGGATCCCATAGCTTATACTTGCTTGAAATTAATGTCCAAGTGAAGACTTGTCAAGGCAAAGCCATCACACGACAAATACAAGCAGACCCTTTCGCTTGGAAAGCTGGACAGTGACTAGTACAGATCCCAAGTTTTTTGAAGGTTGGAGCTGTGATCGGTATAGGAGGTCTCCTCGCAGCAGAATAGTATTGCTCTTCCCGCGTCTCTTCCTGATCACTATCATCATTACAGCAACAGTTCCAACGAAGAAATATAGCTCCTAGTACCTGATCGATGCAGACTCCCATATTGCTTCCTCATATTGATACATATGCTTAACATATTTTTATCATTTATAATGCTCCAGTTATTATTTCTATAAGATATCATAGTATTTTTTCCTTTACAGACCTTATTTCCATCAATATTGTAACTCCTATTCCCTTCAAGTTATCCAAAGATGGTAATTAGGCATCCTAGCATGTTCAATTTTCTAATCTCCTATTTAGCTATGATCTATTAGGCTACATCGACGGCTCTCTTGGTTGTCCACCAACAATACTTAACATCCCAAGAGCACCCAGTCCAATACAAAATCTAGACCACAAACTATGGTTATGCCAAGATCGTCTCATCCTTCAAACAATTCAAAATTTAGTCGCTGAATCCCTTGCCCTACTCATATCTTTATGTGACTACTCTCGAAGCCTAGTGCAAGCTATAAACCACCTTGGCAAATCATTCACGCACTCGCCTGCTTAGTCTCCTATCTAGTCTCATGCAAACAAAACAAGAGGGAAGTACTATTACCGACTATCTACAAAATATAAAAGTTATTATCGATAACTTGACCCTGATAGATCATAATCTTAGTGATGAAGAAGTCATTATCCACACATTTAACGACCTTAGGGATGAGTATAAGGAACTAGCAGTGGTAATACGAGCACGTGACTCACCGATGTCATTTGAAAAACTCTATGATAAGTTGACTAACTATGAGATATATCTCAGGTGTGAAGACAAGTTGTCAAGACCATCCATCAAAGCTCAAGTCAGTAAAAATCTAAGAAGAAGAACAATCGGTACAACAAAACCATCAACAAAGGTTTGGCCAGCATGCCTCCTGAATTTGTAGGTTCTCAACAAACCTCCCCTTCTCTATCTCATCAACATTTTAATCATAACCATCAAGGTGACTACTTCAATTATCCTTAGCCTTAGCGTCCTGATCACACAAATCAACAAAGAGTTGTTTGCCAGCTATGTGACAAAGTTGGCCACTCTGCAAAAGTCTATAGAACTCGACTCATACTTACTCCTATTGAATCTCAGATTTTGATGATGAAATCAATTGATGTGTTTGTTATCTAATGTGCGTTTAAGTGATGCAGGACTAGCTTCGATCAGAAAAAGCAAATAGATTAAAGTAGGAGGAATTAGACTTCGGGCCGGAGCAAACATGTCAGAAGATTGGATGTCGGGCTGGAGGATCGATCGACGTGTTGGCAGAAGGCTTCGATCCATGAATTCGGGCAACGAGCCAAGAAGATCGAACATTACACCAAGGAGTTTGGATGTTGTGAGAAGACAACATGTTGATTGGGCAATATGCCAAAGGAGAGAACGATGTATCGAAAGATCGGACAAAGCGCCGGAAGAACCAATGACATGCCTGACAACATAGGATTCGCTTGTAATCGATTATATCTAGATCGAGTTATTTTAGAGTCTAATCAAGTCAATTTAGAATGTAATTATGCCAACTCAATTAGGGGCCAACTGGGCCCAAGTTTGGGTTGTGTTGGGCCAAGTGAAAGGCCCAAACAGTGACCCAATAGGTGAAACCATAATGACACAGTCTCCGAGATTGTATTAAGCGGTAGTACCATCGATTTGGGTGGTGGTACTGTTCATACATAGTCTCCGAGAGACTGCCAAGTGGTGGTACTGCCCTTGTTAAGCGGTGGTACCGCCAGAGCTCGATCTCCGAGCTCTGTCAAGTGGTGGTACCTCCAGACTGGGTAGTGGTACCACCTAGTGTCAGTGCTGCAGGCGATGGTACCGTCAATACCCTAGAAACCCAGGATGAGACACTTTTAGGTTCCAAGTTTGAATCCACTTTGTTAGGAAAAGAGTCTGGACTAAGAGTGGGGGTGAATTAGTGTAGCAGTAAAAATTACGTCGGTTCAAAACTTCGTTGCGATTACATCCATTTCTGACGAAAAATTGTTTGTAAAGGTATTAACTTTGAAAGCGTACGGAAGAGCGTAGTGGATGTAAAGCAAGTAAAATCATAGGAGATCAAATAGTAAAAGATCTTCAAAATAAATTTTCAGTCATGAATTCTTAAAAAGATTTTCTCTTTAGTAAATTGCAAAAGGAAATGTAGGAGAAAAAGATTTCAATTCATGCATAAGAAATTTTATGATTCAAATTCAAATCTCAAGTAATTCCGAGGAATCAAAATCACAATATAGGTAAAAACACATATCAAATCATAAACACTTATTAATTGGTTTCATCATCAAAATACGAGATTCAACAATCTCTCCCTTTTTTATGATGACAACCAATTGATGATAGAGTTAACCTTAACTCCCCCTATCAATATGCCATATTGATAGAAGGGAAGAGTTCAAGTTCACCATCACTTGAGCTTATGCTTGAGTAGTCTTCAATTATTCTAAGTCCAAAATCCTTCATGTTCTTTGGAAAGTTATTTTCAAGTTCGTTTTGTGCCACATTGGTCATTTCGTAGGTCATTAAAGACCCGATAAGTTCTTCGATCAAAAAAGTATTCAAAATTTTTTATTCTTGAATTGCCGTTAC